>NC_139039.1:15761732-16242496 GCF_964662115.1 Mustela nivalis | reverse complement strand
TTTGCCTGATATAAATAGCATGGCTTTTTGTCCCATTTTTTGGAGGCCACTGCCATGGATCCAGTCATCTACTGCTGACTAATAAACCATCCCACCTCCAGTGCCTGAACTCCATGGTCCTTATATTATATTCATAATCTCTGGGTCATAAATAAAGGCACAGCATACCTGGTGGATATTCTGCTCCACGTGTCATTGACTGGGGTCAGTCAGTTTATTCTGCAGGTGTCTGGGGGGATGTGGGGGTTCCAGGCAGGCTTCACTTTTGTGTCTGGCACTTTGGCAGGGATGGCTGGAACTTGCACACCTGCGTCCCTCTCCATGCACTCTCGGGATATTTTAAACACAATCTCATCAGATGATCCAGACTTCTAACACGGTGACTCCGGAAAGGAAGCAGCCGGGCTCTGTGGGTCTGGAACTGGAAGCCAGCACGGAGCTGCTTCCAGAATTGTTTCTTCAAAGTGAACAGAGAACTGTATCTGGGGAGAATTTCAAGGGGTGGGGGTCCTGCCCCCTACTTCTTGTTGGGAGGAGAATCAAAGCACTTTGGGCGATGTTTTACCTTTATCATAACATTAATCATCCTCTAACATGTATTTTCTGCTTTCTGTCATCGCCACTGAAATATAAGTCATAGAGAGAGCAGAGAGTTTTGTCTGTCTTGTCCCAACTGTCTAATATGTATTAGACACCCAATATTTGTCACACTAATGATGGGAGAATGTAGATAGAAGAGTGGATAATGAGGGAATGAAGTGCCGATGGCTGTGGTCTTCCGGGAAGGTAGGGGAGACCATCAATAGACCACCAGTTAGTGGTTCTCTCCATGTATATGAAGGGACAGCATTTTCCATCAGCAACAGTGGCTCAGTAAGGCTGTGGCTTTCACATCTGAGGAGAAACCATATCAGCATCTTCAGGACATGTGCTCCAGAGCATAGTGAATAAATTTAAGTTACTCCACCTGGAAACAGTCCTTCAGTTCCACTGACTAGTTACCAGTTAATCTTGTGGTTTACAGAAGTCTTCATCTCAATTTCATAGACTGGCTTCAGGGTCCATGAAACTCTCCAAAATTGTGTGGACAAATGTTTCATCAGTGTCTCAAAGGGTGATTTGACCCAAAAATATTACAAAGCACTGTCAGAATAAACTATATTTGGACTTCAGCTTTTAAATATGAAAACTGTCCTTCAAATACTATGAAGAACAAAAAAAAAAAAAAAAAAAAAAAAAAAATCACCTGAAATAGAAAAAGAAAAAAAAAGGCCACTTCTAACATTAACTACATATGTAGCAAGCAAATTGATGCAATAATGTTTAATGATTCCCCAGGAGCTGTGAAGTTTGATTTGGTCAGTGGCATGTGAACCTGCAGGGACTTACAGGGAAAGTTATTCTACCTACAAAGAGAAACCACAGCATTATGTCAAAAGTCACTTTAAAAGGAAAAAAAAAGTATTTGAAGAGACAAGACTATAAAAGGTGTATTTCCCAATTAGTGCTTAAAAGCCTCTGATCAAAATGTGCTATTTTCTTTTTTCTTTTAAAAAAATCTCCTAAGTGTATTTTAATAATTGAACTTGAACTAAAATTATAACCATTATTTGAAAATACTTTCACATATTTTTCTTTCCTCTTCTTTACCTTACTCACTAAACATAAGTTGTTTTTTTTTTTTTTTTAAGTTTGTAGTTGTCAAACTTTTAACAAAGATCTATATAATGGGGATATAGATGGTTAAGTATTTTAAGAACTGAGCAGTTTCTAAATTGAGGCTATAAAGATATTAGGTAGATTACATCTAGAAACACAAAATCTATAGCTAAGATAATGTAGGTCTAAAGTGGTTCATGAATATTGAAATGTGGAGGACTTTTTAAAGTTTTGTTCATTTCTTTAGTTTTAAATGTTAATTAGGCTATCACTATTAGAGTTTCTTGCTATGATCCCAGTTTTAAGCAGGCTAGAGAGTTCGAGGCTTCATCTTGGCCCCTTCCAGATTCCCTTCTCAATGCCTGAATTATATGAAATGAACAAAAACTGCATGGGATCACCCTTGACTTCTTCCCCATCACATTGATCCGATACCCTCAGCTTCTCAGCTGGAATCTCAGATTCTAGAGCCGTCTAAGTCATATAGCCCAGGTGGGAAAGGCATAAATATGGTACAAACACATGTCTTACAAAAACACACACAATCTATATTCTGATTTGGTCCTTGTTCCCAGTCCATAGCTCAAATCTGATGTTTTCCCCTTCTGCTCAAAAGTGCACTCCCTTACTCTAGATCTTCATGATTTTCCTCCAAGATAGTACCTTTACCTTGTCTTCCTGATGCTATACTACTTTATTTTTTCTTTCAAATGCTGCTAGGACAAAACTGTAGAAGAGTCCACTTTCTCTTCAAGTAGCAATAATGGCTTCTCATCGCTCAATGAAGCAATACTATGTCTTCTTCTTCTATCTTTCATACCAACGCATAGGTAACATGACCAGTTAGATAAAGAAGAGTGAGAAGAAGGTTGCAATTTATGATTGATTAGTTCATGATTAAAGATCCAACAAAAGCGTATAGGAAGACTATTTTCCCCCTAGCTTAGGATCCAAGATCCAGGAGTCAGCTATGTCAAGATATAGTATTAGCAAAATGTATACAGTGTGAGTCTGATCTGGTACATGGTACAGTAATGAACTGATGTATTATACTTTCTGGGTCACAGGAATCTGGGTCCAGGTGGCTCTGGATCTAGCTGTGTGTGATGTGTGTGTGCAAGTAGTAAAGAGACTTGAAGGAGAAGCAGCACCCTGGTTTTAGCTAGATATTTGCAGAAGAATAAGATTTGTTATTTATTTATTTATTTATTTATTTATTTATTTATTTATTTATTTTAAGAGAGAGTGGGAACATGCATGAGAGGTAGGGTGGGACAGAAGGAGAGGGAGAGAATCCTAAACAGACTCATGCTGAGTGTAAACCCCTATGCAGGTCTCAATGTCACCTCCCTGAGATCAGGATCTGAGCTGAAATCAAGTCCAGGGCTTAACTGGCTGAGCCACCCAGGTGCCCCAAGAATAAGAATTGCAGGAAGAAGGTGTGTAAATTCTTTGGTCAACCGATGTTCTATTAGTCACCAGCATATGCTTGCTCATTCAACTGGGATAGGTTTTTTCCTTGGGCTTTTCCCCCAAAACAGTAAACTTCCCTTCTAGTCTCTGTTAATGTTGTAACCCTTCATTTGAGATATTACTTCAAAGCTTCTGTACCTAGCCAAATCCTTACATTCCACTTTGGATTTTATTTCAAATGCTGCTGAGATGTTTTCCACTTCCATTTCAGTCATGGTGATATCTCCAGCTTTTTCCTCCTGACCTGTCTCCTATCAGATCTTCTGAACACACAGTGAATTATGGCCACATAGTGCATACTTAGTTTCATAAGTGGATAATAGGGAGCATAGCTTTAACTTGTCTTCAGTCTTTTTTTTTTCTTTTTTTTTTTTTGCTGTTGTTTGAGGGTTTTTTGTTTGTTTGTTTGTTATTTGTTTTGGGTTTTGTTCTGTTTTGCTTGTTTTGTCATTTTGTTTTGTGTCTTATAGTCAGCATAGCATAGTGCTAAAAGAAATAAACAACCTTTGGATGATTGTTTTAATCAGAGATCAATTTTTCCAAGAAATTATTAAATTTTCAGTATTATAACTTTTTTAAAGAGGAAGAGATAAATGTTATAATCATAAAACCACAGAATTTAAGACCTGAGAGTAATGTTTGACATCATCTCTTTCAACCTCCACAACTGATGGAAGAGGAAAGCCTTTGCAGAATAATTATTAGGTAGTGTGCACAAAGCTAAGCAGTAAACTAGTGACAGATCCAAGGCCAAAACTCAGGACTCTAACCCCATTCTAATGTTTTCACTAAGCTGGACTATCTTATATATACCTTCATAATTGGCATAATTGGCTGAAAATATTTTAACTATACTTATCTTTTGAGATTATACTTAGACATGTCTTCATATAAGCTGCAAAATACATAGCTTGAATATGAGTGTGGCTTACACTATTGGTTGACTATCCAATTCCCTTTCCTCCTTTATTATTATTTTGATATATCTACACATAAATAGACACAACAGAGAGGCATGGGTATGATCCTAGTTAAGACCTAAACGCTCTCAGTCCTCTTTGTGTTGAATCACCATGTGGTATGTTTTTTGTCATTGATAAAATATAATTGGGCATTCCCTCTCCACTGGCCAGGACAGCCGAGTGGCAGGTGCCGAGGGGCGGGTGGCACTCAAGCAGCGGCCATTGCACAGAGGTTGTGGAGTTCGCATAAGTATTTATAATTGAAGAAATGATGCCTCTTATCCAACATTTGAAAGGAACACAACGTAAGAACTTATTTCTTGAAGACAAGAAGACAAAAGGCTATTGGCTGGTGATGCTTCTTCATGATAATCTTGCCAAGCAGTTAGGTATTGGGAGTGAATCTTCTATTTGCTGATGAGACAGCCATGCTAGAAAAAACTAAAAGCTGGCCAAGGCTGCCACATCCTTGGCCTTCTTCTGTGATAATGGAGATGAGAATTTTGTTCTGCTGTTTTAGAAGGGGGACAAGAAAAAGTGTACTCTCATCCAGTGACCAATGCTTCAACCATCAACCATGGGATTGAGCCCCGAAGACTTTCTCACACTTGTGAAGAAGACAAAACATGATCCTATTATACTAAATTGTGATTAAAAACAACTACCAGAATACATATCTCTGAAAGCTGTTTTTCTTATTTGTAATTTCTAAAAAATCATTAAAAGTGTTGAGATTTTTAAAAATTATAGTTGAAAGTGTGCTAGGAAGTGACTACCTTTACAAATAAAAAAGAACAAAATCCCCATGTGGAGAAGGTTTTTAGATCTTTACCTCTTTGCCATTTTTGTGTCTGGAATTCAGATGTGATATTGGGAGTACAGGAGGCATCTTGTGAACTTGAGGATGAAAGCCACAACCAATGATTAAGAACAGAATTATAGAAGGAATCCACGTCCTTGATAACATTCAGGAGAAGCCGACTCTGTCCTGAATCAACTCCAGACTTCTCAGTGAGAACTATAAATCCCTTACTTGTCTAATCCGTAAGATATTAAGTCAGTCATATTATTTGACTTTTAAGCACTTTCGCAGTGACTTTGCTGCCATGGAACTTTTCAGCACATAAAGGCATAACTATTCTATAAAATGGCCTAAATATACTAAGCCTTTACTCTAAGCCCTTTAAATATGTTGTCTTATTTAATCATCACAACGACTGTATGAGGAATGCATTGATATCTTCTTTATAAAGAAGAAAGTTTAGAGTGGCGAATTATCACATAGTAACTGTCCCTGTGGTGGTTGATCATGTTTTGTCCATCTATCACACCACATAATAAGCCACAGGGAATACATTTGTGATAATTAAGGTGCTGTTTTAAAATTTAATATAGCTGGGGCACATGGGTGGCTCAGTTGGTTAGGTGGCTGCCTTGGGCTCAGGTCATGATCTCAGGGTCCTGGGATCAAGCCCATGTTGGGCTCCCTGCTCAGCGGGGGGCCTGCTTCTCCATTTCCCTCTCCCTGCCATTCCCCCTACTCATGCTCAAGATCTCTCTCTGTCAAATAAATAAATAAATCTTTAAAAAATTAAAATAAAATTTAATACAGTTGACCAACAACCTTGTTTTCTTCTCCAGAAATAAAACATTAAATCTATAGTAAAAACATAGAACCTGGACAATCTTTATGTCACCTAGGCAGAGAATAAGTTTAAGTTGTGCAGTTCTGGATCTATAACTTGATAATTTCATGAAGAATCTAGAACTGATTGCAGTTTTTGCTCTCTTGAGCTTGACCTTACATTGTGCTGGAAATTATTTGGGGTATAGAGGCCTGAAACAAAGGAACAAAAATGTTACATTCTGCAACTTTTCAGCATTTTGAGACCAACTGCACTTAACTGGAATAGCTTCTAGACTTACTTTCCTCCTACAAAAACCTCATTTAAGCTTAGATTTCAAATGGCATAAGTCCCTAAATCTTTCAGGTAATTTATGGCTTCAGATCCTTTATTCTGTAGGGATTATTTTCATCATTATTCCCTCAGAAAACAAAGGCAAGCAGAAAACACAATATAGGATGCTCCTGGATAAAAGGATTAAATATCTATGACAATCAAACAGTATAATTGAATGCTTATATCACTTAAATTGCCACTTATTAGAACAGCTTTTTAAAAAGGTAATTATAAATCTAGTTTTATCTGCCTAACTGAGAAAAGTGGTATTTTGAAGTCAACTGTAAATATACTTCAAGGTAAAAAAACAAAAACAAAACTTTCATTCTCTCATTAACACTAGATAATTGAGACAAAATATTTTGTGATTTGAACTTTTTGCATATTTTCTACAGTAAAATGGAGAAACTTTATCATGGCTTTATAGATAATAGATTCAGATTCTTTATCCAATCCAATATTCAGTGTTTTGGATGAGAGTCATAATAAAAATTCCCCAAAGTTGTAGTTTTACATGAAAACTTCTGGAAAACTTAGACTATTAACTGAATCTAATACCAACCAGATTAATCAATGATGAGTTTGTTAATGTGCCATGAGAATCTCCATTGAGATCCCTTCTGAAAGAACCTTATCACCTTCACTGGGTTTTCATATATTCCCCATAATACAATTTCATTTGGCTGAACATGTGACTATGTTTTACGGAAGCTCCAGTGCGATTGTTTTAGAGCTAATTCCTGCAAAGAAAAGAATCCTGTCACTAAGAACCCCCATCACCATAGCAATCCATTCTTCTATGTTAGGGAGACGTGAACTGTAAAACCTCCATGAGTTAACAGCTCAGTGGAGAGACGATATTTGCAATAGGAAAAAAGAAAAAAGAGTAAAGTAAGAAAGTGGCTATACATACAAGTTAAACTGAATGACGCAAATGAGAAGTAAAGCCAGACATCAGTGGGGAAAAAAGTCATTGCAGTCACAAATCCTATGACTGGATATGCTGCCCTTTGACTTTATTGACTCATTCATTCAGTACTCACTGGTGACTGCTGTGTGCCAGGCACAGTGTTAAGACTCTGAGAATATAGCACAGACTGGGTCCTCGTGGAGTTTGCAATGTAGTCGAGATCAGAAGAGAAACGATGTAGATGGGTAGTTGTGCAGCAACGCTAGGAAGGCCACGCTAGAGAAATGTCCAGCTTCCATGTGTTGGGGGGAGGGGGCCAGTGATCCCTTGGCAATATGGTGAAGGAAGTGCTGAGAATAAAAGATAAATAATTCATTAATTAAGGAAATATGACCTTTGGATAAATGCCCGGAAGTAGAATTGTTGGATCATAGGGTAGTTCTATTTTTAATTTTGTTAGGAAACACCATACTGTTTTCTGTAGTAACTGTACCAGTTTACATTTGTACCAACAATGCATGAGGTCTCCCTTTTCTCTACCTCCTCACCACTTATTATTCCTGTCTTTTTGATGAAAGTCATTCTAAAGATGACTTTCCCATTGTGGTTCTGATGTATATTTCCCTGATGATAAGTGATATCCAGAACCTTTTCATGTACCTGTTGTCCATTTGTATGTCTTCCTTGGAAAAAATGTGTATTTAAGTATTCTGTCCATTTTAATCAGACTTTTTGTTTGTTTTGCTGTTGAGTTGTATAAGGAAATGCAAATAGGATCTCAAAGAGATATCCGCACTTCCATTGCAGCATTATTATGATAACCAAGATATGGAAGCAACCTAAGTGTTCATTGATGGATGAATGGATAAAGAAGACATGGTATTCATACACAATAGAAGGCTGTTTGGCCATGAGAAAGGAGATCTGCCATTTGAGGAAACATGGATGAGCTTTAAGGACATTATGCTAAGGGAAATGTCAGAGAGAAAGACTAATAGTATACAATTTCACTTATATGTAGAATCTAAAAAAACAGGGAGTAGTGTAGTGGTTTCTAGGGGCTAGGGAGTGGGGCGAATGAGAGATGCTGGTGAAAGAGTACAAAATTCCAGTTATAAGATGAAGATGTTCTGGGGACCTCATGTGCAGCATGGTGATTGTAAGGTTTTGCAGGGGAGGTAAACACAACACCAGGCAAGGTAGGCTAAAGGCAAGACTTATTAAAGGCACTCTCCCCCAAAGTTTCAGGGCTTGTCAGAAAGAGATCCAGGAAAGTTGCACTGGGAAGAGGTGGGCACTCTCCAATGAGGTTCTGCAACTCGGAAAGGGGAGTTGAGGAAGTGGCACTGGGAGGGAGTTGGAGGGAGTCTCTTATTGGGCCAAGGCAGGACAGGGGCTCACATCCATATATGGTAAGGTATTTGGTGATTAGAAGGTATGGGGTGAGGGTTCCTGATACTCCTGTTTCCTGCATAGGTATCGGGTTACCTGTGGAGACTTGACCTGGGCATACACCCTTTTGGCAGGAGAGTCAAGGGTTAACGAAGAGGGTGGAGGGAGCTGGAAGATGGCCACCCCTGCAGTTATTTCTATTGTTCCTCCTGCATTCCAGGAACTACGGACCCAACAGTGATCATAGTTAATAATATTCTATTATATACTTGAAACTTGCTAAGAGAGCAAGTCTTACATGTTCTCACTACGGAGAGAACGGTGTAGTTAATGTGATGTGGTAAAGATGTTAGTGAAGAGTATGGTGGTAATTTTGTAAAATATGAAATCAATACATTATACATCTTAAACTTGTACAATGATTTATGTTAATTATATCCCAGTAAAGCTGGGGAAAATATTTACTGAGCATCTCTCTGTATGAATTCTTACAGAGTTTTTTTTTGTGTGTGTGTGTGTGTGTGTTTTTAAGATTTTATTTATTTATTTATTTTAAAGAGCATGACCCTGAGATCCTGACCTGAGCTGAAATCAAGAGTTGATAACTGACTGAGCCACCCAGGCACCCCAATTCTTACATAGTTTTAAAAATATATGCTGAATATTATAACTGAATTAAGAGCTTTGGGAGTTTAAAAAAAGGCGGGGGGGGGCGCAGAATTTACTATGCCTTTGGAAAAGAGGATTTCAAGTGAAGACTCCACAAGGGAGAAAACTACTAAGCTGAGTACATTTTTTGGTAGAGAAATTAAAGAAGATCATTAGAATAATAAGGACAGCAATGTAAAAGGGCATCCCTGTGGGGAACAGAGAAATTCCACCATGCGGAGACCAAAGGAGGCAGGAGTGAATGACAAGAAAGGGAGAAGAAGGAGACCAGAAAATAGACTGGAGTCAGGTAACAGGCATTGTAGTCCAGCTTACGAGAGTGCCAAGTCAGCCTCCAAGAGCTTGATATGAAATCCATGAAAATGAATGATGTCTTCAAGGAAGAAAGTATACATTAAAAGTAGCAGAGCTAAGAGTAGAGAAAGACTAATCCACTTCCTTCCATAAATTTACTTAGGAAGGCCAGGAAGAATTGCCTACATTAAGTGCTAATTTTACTAGTCTTCACCTATGACACAAAAGATTATTGATGCACCATTATTAGCAGGCCCAGCTTTAGTGGTTTTCCCAGCAGTAGGGATGAATTTGCACTAAATGTCAAGACTGCCTTGTTATCACCTTTTCAAAAAGGCTGGGAGTTATTAACAGTTGTAGGCCAAGGTAGAGACACAGACAAAATTCGGAAGTGGGCAAATTGTTTTTTAGTTCCTACCAACTTTGCATATGGGAGAGGGATGAGGGGAGAGACAGAGAGAAGGGGGGAGAGAGGGGGGGGGAGGTGCATGTTGAGAAGAGAAAGGGCACAAAACAACATTCCTTTGGATTACAAATCGGTATGCATTTCAAGGAAAATGGAACCTATTTCTAATTGAACTATTTATAACTCAGCAAAATTTGATTTGGCAAGAAATAGTGGAACACTAACTAAGTCCCTACACCTTTGTTTCTAAACCTCCTTAAATCTCTTTTCATTTGCTGTAAGAATTCATGACATGCCAGCTCAGAATCTTGAGAGCCTGGAGTTCTGTTCCTGGCAGTGGAATGACAAACTACATTCTACCACTCCTAATTGTAAGAAAGAGAAGATTCTTGCTAGATCATTCTGAATATAAAGCGATTATGCAGCAACGGTGATTTCTGAGACTACAAATGCACAACTGTGAGCAAATTTCATTCTTCTGAGATGTGCGTCAGAGGCAAACACGGAACATGGAAAGAGTTTGCTAAAATAACAATGAGCAAAACCCTGTAAAACAGCTACTTTGATTCTTTTAGACTGGCTGGCTGCCTAGGAGGTGACCTTGGGCAATTTCAGAAGCAAAGAAGAGATTTGGGCCAAAAGTGGGTGGAGGGGATGTGAAGAGAGAGGGCACGTAGTTACACATTTCTCAGGAGAAATTGTGAACACTGTGTGACCAAGAACAGGTTGCAGGGTATTCATGTGTAATTTTAATATGCAGGAGTAGAACAATTGCTCATCATAATATATGTGACATCTCCCTTTAATTTTTACTATCCATTGATGATTTTTGTCATATAATATGATTTACACCCACATTAATGAATGTTGACAATCTATCCGTTCTAAGAATGAAAATAAAAATATTTTGGCCTATATTCATCCTTAAATGAATGTATTTAAAAGCTCTTGATATTCCCTAGATATTCATGTCAGGGACAACTGATCTTTTTTTTTTTTTTTTAATTTTTAATTTTTTATAAACATATTTTTATCCCCAGGGGTACAGGTCTGTGAATCACCAGGTTTACCCACTTCACAACACTCACCAAAGCACATACCCTCCCCAATGTCCATAATCCCACCCCCTTCTCCCAAACCCCCTCCCCCCCAGCAACCCTCAGTTTGTTTTGAGAGATTAAGAGTCACTTATGGTTTGTCTCCCTCCCATTCCCATCTTGTTTCATTGATTCTTCTCGTACCCACTTAAGCCCCCATGTTGCATCACCACTTCCTCATATCAGGGAGATCATATGATAGTTGTCTTTCTCTGCTTGACTTATTTCGCTAAGCATGATACGCTCTAGTTCCATCCATGTTGTTGCAAATGGCAAGATTTCATTTCTTTTGATGGCTGCATAGTATTCCATTGTGTATATATACCACATCTTCTTGATCCATTCATCTGTTGATGGACATCTAGGTTCTTTCCATAGTTTGGCTATTGTGGACATTGCTGCTATAAACATTCGGGTGCATGTGCCCCTTTGGATCACTACATTTGTATCTTTAGGGTAAATACCCAATAGTGCAATTGCTGGGTCATAGGGCAGTTCTATTTTCAACATTTTGAGGAACCTCCATGCTGTTTTCCAGAATGGCTGCACCAGCTTGCATTCCCACCAACAGTGTAGGAGGGTTCCCCTTTCTCTGCATCCTCGCCAGCATCTGTCATTTCCTGACTTGTTGATTTTAGCCATTCTGACTGGTGTGAGGTGATATCTCATTGTGGTTTTGATTTGTATTTCCCTGATGCCGAGTGATATGGAGCACTTTTTCATGTGTCCATTGGCCATCTGGATGTCTTCTTTGCAGAAATGTCTGTTCATGTTCTCTGCCCATTTCTTGATTGGATTATTTGTTCTTTGGGTGTTGAGTTTGCTAAGTTCTTTATAGATTCTGGACACTAGTCCTTTATCTGATATGTCGTTTGCAAATATCTTCTCCCATTCTGTCAGTTGTCTTTTGATTTTGTTAACTGTTTCCTTTGCTGTGCAAAAGCTTTTGATCTTGATAAAATCCCAATAGTTCATTTTTTCCCTTGCTTCCCTTGCCTTTTGCGTTGTTCCTAGGAAGATGTTGCTGCGGCAGAGGTCGAAGAGGTTGCTGCCCGTGTTCTCCTCAAGGATTTTCATGGATTCCTTTCGCACATTGAGGTCCTTCATCCATTTTGAGTCTATTTTTGTGTGTGGTGTAAGGAAATGGTCCAATTTCATTTTTCTGCATGTGGCTGTCCAATTTTCCCAGCACCATTTATTGAAGAGGCTGTCTTTTTTCCATTGGACATTCTTTCCTGCTTTGTCGAAGATTAGTTGACCATAGATTTGAGGGTCTATTTCTGGGCTCTCTATTCTGTTCCATTGATCTATGTGTCTGTTTTTGTGCCAGTACCATGCTGTCTTGATGATGACAGCTTTGTAATAGAGCTTGAAGTCCGGAATTGTGATGCCACCAACGTTGGCTTTCTTTTTCAATATCCCTTTGGCTATTTGAGGTCTTTTTTGGTTCCATATAAATTTTAGCATTATTTGTTCCATTTCTTTGAAAAAGATGGATGGTACTTTGATAGGAATTGCATTAAATGTGTAGATTGCTTTAGGTAGCATAGACATTTTCACAATATTTATTCTTCCAATCCAGGAGCATGGAACATTTTTCCATTTCTTTGTGTCTTCCTCAATTTCTTTCATGAGTACTTTATAGTTTTCTGAGTATAGATTCTGTGTCTCTTTGGTTAGGTTTATTCCTAGGTATCTTATGGTTTTGGATGCAATTGTAAATGGGATTGACTCCTTAATATCTCTTTCTTCTGTCTTGCTGTTGGTGTAGAGAAATGCAACTGATTTCTGTGCATTGATTTTATATCCGGACACTTTATTCAATTCCTGTATAAGTTCTAGCAGTTTTGGAGTGGAGTCTTTTGGGTTTTCCACATATAGTATCATATCATCTGCGAAGAGTGATAATTTGACTTCTTCTTTGCTGATTTGGATGCCTTTAGTTTCCTTTTGTTGTCTGATTGCTGAGGCTAGGGCCTCTAGTACTATGTTGAATAGCAGTGGTGATAATGGACATCCCTGCCGTGTTCCTGACCTTAGCGGAAAAGCTTTCAGTTTTTCTCCATTGAGAATGATATTTGCGGTGGGTTTTTCATAGATGGCTTTGATGATATTGAGGTATGTGCCCTCTATCCCTACACTTTGAAGAGTTTTGATCAGGAAGGGATGCTGTACTTTGTCAAATGCTTTTTCAGCATCTATTGAGAGTATCATATGGTTCTTGTTCTTTCTTTTATTGATGTGTTGTATCACATTGACTGATTTGCGGATGTTGAACCAACCTTGCAGCCCTGGAATGTTAATGGGCTAAATGCCCCAATCAAAAGACACAGGGTATCAGAATGGATAAAAAAACAAAACCCATCTATATGTTGCTTCCAGGAAACTCATTTTAAGCCTGAAGACACCTCCAGATTTAAAGTGAGGGGGTGGAAAAGAATTTACCACGCTAATGGACATCAGAAGAAAGCAGGAGTGGCAATCCTTATATCAGATCAATTAGATTTTAAGCCAAAGACTATAATAAGAGATGAGGAAGGACACTATATCATACTCAAAGGGTCTGTCCAACAAGAAGATTTAACAATTTTAAATATCTATGCCCCCAACGTGGGAGCAGCCAACTATATAAACCAATTAATAACAAAATCAAAGAAACACATCAACAATAATACAATAATAGTAGGGGACTTTAACACTCCCCTCACTGAAATGGACAGGTCATCCAAGCAAAAGATCAGCAAGGAAATAAAGGCCTTAAACGACACACTGGACCAGATGGACATCACAGATATATTCAGAATATTTCATCCCAAAGCAACAGAATACACATTCTTCTCTACTGCACATGGAACATTCTCCAGAATAGATCACATCCTCGGTCCTAAATCAGGACTCAACCGGTATCAAAAGATTGGGATCATTCCCTGCATATTTTCAGACCACAATGCTCTAAAGCTAGAACTCAACCACAAAAGGAAGTTGGGAAAGAACCCAAATACATGGAGACTAAACAGTATCCTTCTAAAGAATGAATGGGTCAACCGGGAAATTAAAGAAGAATTGAAAAAAATCATGGAAACAAATGATAATGAAAATACAACGGTTCAAAATCTGTGGGACACAACAAAGGCAGTCCTGAGAGGAAAATATATAGCGGTACAAGCCTTTCTCAAGAAACAAGAAAGGTCTCAGGTACACAACCTAACCCTACACCTAAAGGAGCTGGAGAAAGAACAAGAAAGAAACCCTAAGCCCAGCAGGAGAAGAGAAATCATAAAGATCAGAGCAGAAATCAATGAAATAGAAACCAAAAAAACAATAGAACAAATCAATGAAACTAGGAGCTGGTTCTTTGAAAGAATTAATAAAATTGATAAACCCCTGGCCCGACTAATCAAAAAGAAAAGAGAAAGGACCCAAATAAATAAAATCATGAATGAAAGAGGAGAGATCACAACTAACACCAAAGAAATACAGACTATAATAAGAACATACTATGAGCAACTCTACGGCAATAAATTTGACAATCTGGAAGAAATGGATGCATTCCTAGAAACATATAAACTACCACAACTGAACCAGGAAGAAATAGAAAGCCTGAACAGACCCATAACCAGTAAGGAGATTGAAACAGTCATTAACAATCTCCAAACAAACAAAAGCCCAGGGCCAGACGGCTTCCCGGGGGAATTCTACCAAACATTTAAAGAAGAACTAATTCCTATTCTCCTGAAACTGTTCCAAAAAATAGAAATGGAAGGAAAACTTCCAAACTCATTTTATGAGGCCAGCATCACCTTGATCCCAAAACCAGACAAGGATCCCACCAAAAAAGAGAGCTATAGACCGATATCCTTGATGAACACAGATGCGAAAATACTCAACAAAATACTAGCCAATAGGATTCAACAGTACATTAAAAAGATTATTCACCATGACCAAGGGACAACTGATCTTAATTCGTCTCTCTGAAGTCTTCTCAGAACATTCATTAAGAAAGGCAGGACTGCAGCTTTCATACATCAAGGATTTTATGCATGACAAGTTTCTTGAAAAACACTTAAGGACTGCATGATTCTTGACAACATTTACCACCAGGTGATTGCAATTTGCTTACATTTAAAAAAAAAAGTATGTGCTTTTGATTCAAATTTAAAATAATGTTAAAATCTTCAACTTGCCAAGACATAAAGTCAAAAATGTAGTCTGTAGGAAAAAGAAAAAGAAATCACTTTCAAATGCAGTGTTTTATCATTTCAGAAAAAAAAATCATATTCAATTTAATACAAATAAAAATATCTATGCTGTGTAGATAGTGCTGATTATTTCCATCATCCGGTCAATAGTAGAAAGAGAATTGTGATAGAAATGGATGGGAGTTGCAGTTTTCAGCAAATTTATAGTTCTGCTGCATTTTAGCAGATGAACTTTAAATAAGAGATTATGTTGCTTACTTGGAAGTTTTTAAAAATAGACTCATTAGAAATAATTCTGGGGCCTGCAGGCTCCATGCTACACCCAATGCTTCTTCCCACTGCACTGCTAGGACCCTAACTTAGGCTCCACTTACGTCTTAAGGGGGTACTGCAAATTCTCCCGTTCTGCTAACACATGGAACAGCTCTGGATTTCCTTTCCTCGCTTGCACACTTCCAGTCTGTTATGGGGTGAATTCCGTCCCCACCCCAGCCCCCTTACCCCCCCCACCCCTACCCCCACGCAAAAGGCGCTGAAGTTCTAACCTGGGAATGTGACCCTCCCTATTTGGAAATAGAGCATTTAAGGCTGATTAAGTTAAGATGAGGCCATCGGGATGAGCGCTGATTACATATGATTTTGTCCTTATAGAGAGGGAAAATTTGGACATAGACTCAGAGGCAGGCAAACTGAACGTCACAGGAAGACTCAAGGAGCTATGAGCCCCCAGGAGAAAGACCTGAAACTGATTCTTCCCTAGTACTTTCAGTGAGAGTATCCTGATTTCAACTTCTAGCCTCCAGAACAATGACAGTAAACTTCCTTTATGGTTCTCTGTTAGGGCAGCCCTGGCAAACCAGTGTAGTACCCCATTCATTCTATTCCACGGCCAGCACTTACTGTTTTTAAAACTCCACGTGATATTACCACTTCCTCGGTGATGACGTGGCTACATTTCCTCCTGCACCTAGAAAGTGTCAGACACGGATTAGGTACTTCTAATCGCATGTTGAGAAAAAATGATAAATGACCAAATTAATTACCTACCAAGTTAAGAAAAATCACCTCATTCAAAACATTAAGAAAATACACCATCTGTCTTCAACCTGCTTTTCCAAACTTTTCCACATCTCGTACATTACAACCCAACTTGGCTTTTAGCTGTACTTTCAAAACACTGAATTTATGCATTTCACCTAAATATTTTCATGCTCTATGTGTCAGCCTCTGTGATGTTCATTTTGCACTGATTTTTTTAATCCCCTGCTAGCCTCTTCACATTTTAACTGGTCACAGCCTATGTATTTAAAGTCTGTTACCCCACCTACTCTGTGAGCCCCATTATAATTCCCCAACTCAGTGTTTGATCTGCTCTCTGAATCTTCAAGCACTTTGGTGACTAGTTTTAGGCCATTTATATTCTTCCTTGGGATGTGGATATCTGGCAAGTAGGTGTTTATCTATAATTAAATGATTAATGATTTGAGGGCTGGGACTGTGTTGAATCAAACGAGCATGTCACATAGTAGGAGCGAAAGTAACACACAGAGTAGATGCTCAGTACATACTTTGAGTTAAATTATTATAAATTAATGAGACATATTTAAATGTGATACCAGGATGGTCTTTGCCGATTTTGCAGAAAAAAGGAAGAAGTGGCAACAGAAACAGAAGTTGCATGAGGTCAGCCCCTTGAGACCAGAAGTGGCAAGGAGAGGGATTGTCCCCTGAAGACTCTAGGAAGCAGCCCTGCCCCCCACCTTGATGGTGATCAGGTAAAGCTTGTTTCAGTATTATGGCCACTAAAATGATTGTACTATTATTTGTGTTGTTTTAAACCACTTGTGTTGTGGCAATTTGTTAATAACTGCAAGAGGAAATTAATACAGGACTGAAAGTGTTACTTCTGGATACACCAGTATTTCCCTGAGAAACGCTGTGGAGAAAAGAGCATTGTAATCAAATATACTGGCCATTGTGGCATATCACTCGTGGAGATTTGAAATTCACATCAGCATATTAGGCTCTGAGGAGACATAAAGAGTCTGTTTAACACAGCATTTAGCAAAAGCACTTGACCACATAACCACCCTCCCCCAGCACACACATACATAAACACACCTACAGACCACATACCACCTATTAACGTCCCAGAGAACACTTCTGGGAAATTCTAATGCAAGCTAATTAGATCATTAGGCAAGTGTTGCTCACGATGGCAGTACCACAGAGGTATTTCCTTAGGATTCACTCAAATGGTACCATCTGATATAGAAACTTCTAGCTCCCAAAGTTAAGCTGATCTAGAGTCATGCCATATTCATTGTGAAGTTGCTACCAAAAAGTGAAAGAGAGCACATGATGATCTAAATAATGGAAGTATTTTAACATTCAAAACGTCAGTGCTTTTGATATTTAGGAATTTTAAAGTAGTCAGATTTTTAAATTGTCCCATTCTAGTGACGGCGTCAAGAACTCCTTCTTTGATTTAGCCACTTATTTCAGGATCTTCATTGGTACTCATAAAATTATTTATTTATTTATTTTAAAATTTATTTGACACAGAGAGAGAGATCACAAGTAGGCAGAGCAGCAGGCAGAGAGAGAGGGAGAAGCAGGCTCCCTGCTGAGAAGAGAGCAGGATTCAGGGCTCGATCCCAGGACCCTGGGATCATGACCTGAGCCAAAGATGGAGGCTTTAACCCACTGAGCCACCCAGGTGCCCCTCATAAAGTGATTTCTTACACAGATCCTTCTTTTGATTTTCTGGTACATAGTGGGCACAGACCAATGGAGATTGGGAGCAATCTGGGCCACTAGCAAGGGAAATTAAATGCTCTAAATAAATGTTTAACCTAAGCAGGTGTTTTGGTCACTTGCAGTAAGTTCTCCCTTTTTTTTGTTTCCTAAAGTGGAATTTTCTGATTCTAAATCATCAAAAACCACATCATGAAAGCCGAATACTCTGGATCATGCAATGAGGTATTTTCCTGAAAGCTTGGTAGCAGAAGATGTGGTGTCTGAAATTCGTGGTTCTTATACCATATGATGGCTGATGAACTCATTTACTTTATTGAGCCCATATTTATTGATTGCCTAATATCTGCAAATTTTGAGAGCTACCGTAGTGAGGGAAAACAAAAACAAAATGCAAAACCCTTAGCCTTGCCTTCATGAATCTTACAGTGTAGGTGGTGGACAGACAGACATTAGTCTCAAATTTAAATAAATGTACTGGGTAAGCCACAGAATAGACTGTTAACTGGTAACTTAATTACAGCAGCTTTCATTCAAGTACAGCTTGTCTGTAGAAATCAGACCATAGTTGGGGCATCCTAGGATCATGCCTTGTGCCCAACACAATGGGCCGCCCACCTAGCAGGGTGGCCTCCTTTGTTCTCCTGCTCATGTTCCCTCTGGCTATCACTCTCTCTCTCAAATAAATAAATGCAATCTTAAGAAAAAAAGAAATCAAGTCATACTCATACTCTCAGAATCAAAGACAAGCAGCTTTCTTTCAAAGAAAGTTTATTGGTAGACCTAATCTTGCTTATTTCAAAACAAGGGAACTCCTCAAAGTTTATGTCATAAAACGTATCAGCTCTGCTCACATTTTTTCAGAACTTAAGTTTTAAAACAGTCCTTCACAAAAATAACAAAGCCCACAATAACACTTCTAGGTTATCACCAGAAAGCAAAATGCAGAACGTTGATCCCCACCACCTGGGGATCAAGGCAATAGCTAGGGTGCAAAATTTAAGGAGTTAACCAGAAAACTCAGTACTCAGGGGAAATTACTATAAGAGGATTAATATTTTTTAAGATTTTAGATTTATTCCTTTGACACAGAGAGAGAGAGAAAGAGACAGGCAGAGTCAGAGGGAGAGGTAGGCTGCCTGCTGAGCAGGCATCCCGACGTGGGGCTTGATCCCAAGACCCTGGGATCAGGACCTGACCCAAAGGCAGCTGCTTAACCAACTGAGTCACCCAGGCACCCCTATAAGAGGATCATTTTTGGTAAATGAGTACCAAAATACAGGATGAACAAGATATAAAACCTTGAAATAAAGCTGGAATCATTATCACAGATATTTGACTCAACACTACACTGGTCATTACCCTTCTTCGGCTAATCTGCTATGCGGCTGTTGTCCGTTTGTCCATCCAGATTCAGTATGCCCCCAACTCTAATCCTTCTCCAAAGGCTTGGTACCTCAGGAAGCTATCTTTAGCTGGTCCCTCTTCCTCTCTGCCTTCTAATTAGGCTCAGCCAATGGAAATTTAGTGCAGACTAGCAGAGGACAAAGGAGTAATGAGGTTAGGGTATTTATTCCATGCTTCTTTTCCTACTGGGTGCTCCCATACCAAAGGCCATAGCTCAGCCTCCCTCCCCTGCAGCTTGCTTACAGCCCCCTACCTCTGCTCCTTTGAGCCAGTGGTGATGGCTTTCTTTCTTTGTGAGGATGCTTCGACATCTCTCTTGGGTCCCCATAGCCTTATCTGCACCTCTGTAAATAGATTCCTTATTAAACTCTCCAACAAAATCCTGTTTAAATAGGCTAAATAGTTCCTGCTGGGACCCAACAGCCTGGTACCAAGCCAGGTCATCTGTATGCAGTGCCAAAATACAAACCATGACTAAACAGTATCTTAATTTACATTCTATGATTGAGAACTTAGTATGATTGGACCTTGTTCCAAAAGCAATGCCTTCGTATGATCCCTCAAGTATTGGCCTGGCTACTTTGCCCTCCCAGTCCAAATCTGGCAACTGGTTTGTTTCAGAGATGCTGAGCAGTTTTCCGTGTTTCTTAACGCTAGATAAAATACTTGCATAATTAATGCAGTTGAGAAAGTTTTGGAAATACATGTTGAACTCAGATGATATGAAATGTCCATTTCATCATGCAGGCATTCAATCAAAATTTCTCTTAATTACTGGGTCAACTTGAACAAAAACTATTTGGTTGTTTTGGTTTTGTTTTGTTTTGTTCTGTTTTTAACCTGATTAGTTAATTAGATCTATGATATAATTGGAATGGGCCCTGGGCTGAAACAAACACAAAGGAAGGATTTGGATGACTACATCAGTTCTCATCTTGCAAACCATGTACTTTTCACATTACTACCAACAAAAACAGTACTCAAGACAGCCTTGTAGACTGACATAAAATGTTTATTTGTTAGCATAATTCTTTCTCATGAGGATCATAAAATTTTGGTTAACTCAATTTTTTCATTGTCAGGTATGTGGCAGTAATTCAGATAATACTATACTAAATTTTCTCGTTTCTCACATTTTAGTGAATGTTTTAAGCTTTTAATTTTTAGGTGTGCATGTATAATTGCCATTTTTGTAATAGTTTTATAATATTTTATTTTGTAATAGTCTAATAAGATATGAAAGGGAATAATAGAAGGCAGATATTTATAAAAATTATTTGTTTTCATCACGATATAAGGACACTGCTATATAAATAGAGATTAGTAGAAAATCTATAATTTCTTGATTGTAGAATATGTAATATTCTACTTATTCATGTCCAACCACACTTCCCTTCCCTTCTCAGGTAATACAGGTCATAATGTATTTGTGTTTACATGGGGGTATGAGGGGCACATGACTTACTTATTGAAATCTTTCTTATATTCTGCCACTCTTTAAACTACTGGATGTTTCAGAGCTTCATGAAAGACACTAACATTACATTAACTTCTATGTATTTTGCAAATATCCTCTATAAAATCAAATGTTCAGGGCCTTTGAATTTGGTCAGAATTTTATTTACTCACATCATTTATTATTGCTAGAATTTGGCAAGGTTCTAATATAAACCCGAGTACTGAGCCTCCAAAAGTATTCAAACAACTCAAATTCCACAGATTCTTCTCAAATAAAATAAGTCAGAGGGCACAGGAAAAAATGGAACAAATTAGATTTTTCCTGTTGAGATGGATCAGGATGCAATGAAATCAGTCGAGTTCTGGCAACCACAGAAGCACTGTACAAAAGACAAACAGTTTCTCCGTGTGTGTGTGTGTGTGTGTGTGTGTGTGTGTTCCTGAGCTTCTCATCTGAAAAAGCAAAGGAGTTTAATTAAATGTGGATTGAGACTCCCAGCCACCATATCATCCCTGCTCGATGATAGATGGAAGTAGTTTTGTTGCTCAGGACTACTCACTTAATTCAATCGTGGTTTTCCGCCGCCAGAAATAAAATAAATAAATAAATCCCCGCACTTAACATTTACTTGACGCCTTGCTTTTTTAAGGATTGAGGTGGCAAGCCAGGTGAAGGAAAACATGGCTAAGTACGTCTTGGTTGCGAGCGCTCCATCTCTTCTGGGCCCCCTCTCCAGCCCCCTCCCCGAGCAATTACCCAACACACCCACACACACAGCCCCCCCTCCCCATATCAGTGTAATAGAGTCTCTCAGGGCCATCACTTCACTGCCCAGATATTTTAAATGTAAATTAGAACACCTTCTGAAATGGATTGAAAAGAAAATTCATAAGATCAATTTCACAGGCCAGAGGAGAGCAAACTAATAATATGGATACTCAAACAATAGAGCACATAAAATAGCAAGGATATCAGGCAATTTGCCCAAAAATTACATATTCCGGGTGACCTAAATCCATTTGCATAAGCCGCCCGTGCTACTGTTGTAGTGTTTTGTTTTTCCCTCTGGTGGTTTTAGGGCTCTGGCAAAATTCAACCTGCACAGTTTATGAAAGGCTTCTGCTGGGTGTCTTCATTTAAAAACTGCATTGGCAGAACAGGTGTAATGGTAATCGCCTCAACATCATGTACTTATCGCAAGTATTATCAGACGCTGGGGATCAGAGTCTCCAGGCCCCATGGCCAGATTTCCCCGTGTGCTTCTGGAGGGAATGCAAGATGCATAATGAGAATGGCCAGGGTACAAATACCTTGTTTCATTTTCTTGTTTTGTTTTGTTTTGATTTTTTAATCTCCTCTGATCATTTTGTGCTTTTTATCTTCTCTGTGATTCCCAGGAACATCCATTTTTAGAATTAGGTATAAGGCAGAGATCTTAGTGACTCTGTGCATGTACTTTGGAGTTGGAGGCATCTGGGTTTGAATCCGGACAGTGTCATCTGCCTGTCTTATGTTTGGGCAAGTGACTTAACACCAGTAAGCCTTTCTCATCTGTAAATGAAAATGGTGCCTAATCCACGGGGCTGTTGTGAGGATTAAATAGCATCATCCTAATAGCCTAGCAAACTGCCTCGTGCTGCCAAACTGGTGTTTTATAAGTAACTTCAAAGTGTATTTTTCTGCCTGCATCACTCCTTTTCTTCTAGTCAGCTCAACACACCATTCATTTTTCTCTTTTGCTTTTCCATCTGCCTCTTGCCAGCCATGGGACCCAGAAGCACTAAAATTCCACATCTCCTCGGTCTTCCTTGCCAATGTCAGCTTCCATCAGTGCCACCCACCAACTCTGCCATCCAGACCCGCTAAATTGCCCCCAGTCTACCCCCACTGAGGGCCGCTCCTGGATCTTCGCCTTGCACGTGCTCTCTCCTCACTGTGTGAACAAACCTTGGTTCACTTCTTAGGACTCCGCTCAAGGGTCGCCTCCTCATCTCCACACTCAGCCCCTTCTTTCTCTGTATCCCCATTTACCCTGACAGCACTGATCTCCTTTATTGTAAGTGATTGTCTATGTACACAAGTACGTAGAGTCTTTCACCAGATGACACTGACTGGAGATTAACCAGAAGCATCTCTGGATTTTCGTTCGTGTCATTTTCCTGCTCTTGTCCTAATATGCTGACAGTCATACCACAGGGGTTCAATCCAGTTTTGTTGAGTAGTGGTCTGGGCACCTCTCACACAGAAGTGAGCAACAGTCGTATCACTCAGTGAAACTCAAAGTTGCACAGCGTGGTAACCGTCATTAATAATACTGTATTGTGTTTCTGAAAGTTGCAGAAATTAGATCTCAAAAATTCTCATCATAGGAAGAGTTGTAACATGTGTAGTGATGGATTTTTACTAGGCTTATTGTGATGATTGTTTTGCAAAATATACGTATATTAATCTTTATGGTGTACACCTGAAACTAAAATAATATTACATGTCCATTATATCTCAATAAAAAATAAAAACATTGTTTGCCAACCCCCACAATTCACCATATATTCACACACCATGCATCTATAAGACAGCCCTTGTCCTCTAGATACTGAACATCTCTGAGAAGAGATGAATGTGTAAACGGCTAATTGTTATGTAATGTGCAGTAGAAGGGGCCATGGGCAGTCAGAGGAGAAGCATTTATTTAAATATGAAAAAGTTTAAAAAGGGATTTTGAAAGAGTTGAAACTTGTGCTTCTAAAGAACATCTCTAAAGCATTATCAACATCATTTATTGTTATCATTTATTTTCAGATTTTACAAGGACAGCAAATTCTAAACATGTGACCCATGTGAATTTCTATGAACTTAATATTCTGGTTAACATAAGCAACTATATAGAGAGGTTATTAGTCTTGTGCAATAATTTCCAATTATTCATATTAACATATTCTTAGCACTAAAATTAAATTAACCATAATTGCATCTTTGATGATTCAGAAGGCATGTTAGAATACTGCAGTGACTCAAGGTCGGTGTGAAATTTGTTCCTACTGCATGAAGCAAATGGTTATTTGAACATTATTTGAAGTAAGTGTAAGTACACATTTGCTGAAACATTTAGAATTTTACCACTCAATATGTAGGACTACATAGTTGATATTCAAAAGGCCGTTAACTGTCCTAAATAACATAATACATATTCTTATTCCCTCTCTTCGTTCCTCTTCTCCAAATCTAAGAATACAGCTCTGGGGCATCTGGGTGGCTTAGTTGGTTAAGTGTTCAACTCTTGGTTTCGGCTCAGGTCATGATCTTATGGTCATGAGATCAAGCCCCATGTGGGGCTCTGCACTGAGCTGAGCGTAGAGCCTGATTGGGATTCATTCTTTCCTCTCCCTCTGACCCTCCCTCCTTGCTCATGCATTCGCACGCACTCTCTCTCTCTCTCTCAATCACTCTCTCAAAAATAATTAATTAATTAACTCACTAATTAATTAATTTTTAAAAAGAATACTGCCCTATAGGACAGGTATGTGGACATGAGGAATTTATGCAAAATTAGAGAAATGGCCATTTTATTAGGGTTCATCAATATCTTTTAAAATTTTTGTTTAATTGGCACAGAAGTAGTGACTGAAAGATTTCAAAGTAGCCACTAGGTTCATGTGTCAGCTGGAGTGAACCTCCATTATGAACTGCTCTTCAGTCCTTTTTAATGTAACTCTTGATGGGTTCTGTGAGAACTCTTTCACATCAAAATGTCATTCATTTTCAGAGAAGACAATTCCCAATTATTCTTCTTAGTATTTTTTTCCTGACTACTTAATCCATTCAACAAATTTTAACAAATTATCTTATCTTGCAACTTATACTTTGTCCTAAAAATTTTGAAGAGATTATACAGAAATTCTTAGGCTAGAACCCCATTCCCAATATCTGTAAGACTGTCTAGAGTCCACAAGTCATGAAATAAAGAATTGAAAAACAGCAGCAACAATAGCTTTTATAGCTTCTGATGTATGGTTTATGGATCCTATGTATTTTATTTTGGGATACGCGTATTGGCCATAGGTATTATGGGTAGATAATTCACCAAAATGAGAGTGAGGCCTATGAAAAATAAGCTAGTTACAGATCACCATAAAAGGTTAACTAATATCTACCTTGCTGCTTTTCACGTGTGCTGCACGGGACCGGCGTTGCTATGTCTTCCTGCTGGACAAGAATGTGGACATCCTCATGAGCTTGTTTCAGGATTCATCAGAAATAGGGATTATACGTATGATTACACAGCAAATGAAAACATTGAGTGTCACACAAAATAGAGTTATTTCACTGCATTAACGTCTCCCCTCCTAAAAACCACAGCAGCACCAACAGCATGAGCACAAACAAGCAGAGGACACCAGAGGCTGCGGCTTTGTTTCTGGGACTCCTGGTGGACGTGGGTATCTGAGGGCATCTATGGTTCCTCCATTACAGCTAAATCTTCCAAAAGCAGCAGTGCATGGAAAGAAGTTTTAACTCTGAGTGAATACAAAAAGGACTCTTCTGAAAACGTTCCTTCTACTACACGCCGTAGCCGGGCGAAGATAGCGGTGCTTTTTTTATTCTCTCATTCTCATAAAAACCTAGACAATAATTGGACAATTCACGGGGATAAACTTGGATTCTCCCTTTCTATCTTAATCTACTTCGTGAGAGGAAAGAGGAAGAAAAATGCTCTCCTTCTATTGTATTTATGTTTTGTATTGCTGTTATCCAATAAGATAAAAATAATTCAAGTTTTGTAAAAATTTTTGTATAGGCATTGTCCTATGGTTTAAAAATAAAAATGACATAAAAATAATATAATAGAAAATAAACAGGTTTTTGAGTTACTTTTGTATCCTTTTTAGTAAAAGACTGAATACTACAAAGATCTTTCTACACTTTTTTTTTTTTTTTTCGCTTATAATGTATCCTGGAAATTTCTTTCACAGCAAAATAAAAAAAGTTTGCATTCTTCTTTACATGAATATTGTAGAAGTATCACTGTTTATGCATTAATTACTTTTTAAAGTGAGGAAAATGCAAGCTATAAATTTCATCCTCTTCTTTAAAAATATAAGCTTTCACTTAATATTTTAGACCAAAGGCAAAAGAAGAGTTGAAATCCAGTGCTTTAAGGTCTTCAATGAATGTTACAGCCACAAATCAATAGATGATAGTTTCATGTTCATATTGCAAAATATTACTGGTTCTGAACAAACAAGGTAAGTATGAACTCTATAAAACTATATATAGTTTATGCATCAGTATAATAGCTGCTGTCTCTAAATACAAAGATCATTCAAATGGCCACAAAACAATTCTTTGAAGATTTACTGAGATTATACTTTGCCTATAATATTATTTTCAATGGCTTGGCATATGTTAAGAGTTGATTCTTCCTTTTAAGTAAATAAACTTCTTGCCCTTTATTCCCTGTCTTTTGTAAAAATAGGACAGAGCTGATGGTGTTGGGAATTTGCAAATGAGCTTAGTCTATTGTAGCAATGAATACTTGTTCTCCCTATTTTTAAAGCTATACTATGTGATTTTCATGTTATTCTTTTGGATTACTGAATCACTAGTTCTCTCTGTTGAGTGAGTTAAAACCAGGAATATCCACATAATTCTCACATAATTAATGATATCCATCCAGAAATAGAGAAATGCAAATGAGAAAAGGACCTTCTGGAGTCATTTTACAGATAATTCAAGCAAGTGCAGAGAAATTAAGTAAAGTTGTCCGTGATTATATAGCTGAGCTAGGATTTGATTTCAAGAAAGTTAATTCTGACTGGTCCTCTTGGTCCTAAGAGACACTGCTTTATCAATAAATAATCATGTGTACACAGCATATTATGTGCAGAAAGAGATGAAGAAAAGAATAGGATCTCTTTTTCTAAGGATAGAAGTACAAACTGAAAGTGTCAAACTTAGCAGTAAGTTAACTTTAATGCACAATAAATACTTTTGCAAAAATAATGCAAAATAAAAACTTTTACATTTTCTTTTTTAAGATTTATTTATTTATTTATTTGGCAGACAGAAATCACAAGTAGGTGGAGAGGCAGGCAGAAAGAGATAGAGGAGGAAGCCTGGCTTCATGACCTGAGTAGAAAGCAGAGGCTTTAACCCACTGAGCCACCCAGGTACCCCTACTTTTACATTTTCAAGGCATTTGAAAAGTGAATTAATTATCAAGTTCCTGGCAATTGTTGTTATAAGTGCAGTGTAGAGTTTGGCTTGTTCTAAGGGCAAGGTCAAGTCCTGTGTGTTTTCTGAGTGGTTTCAGAGTAGGTAGAGCTATAGAAAGAGCTAGATGGCCCAGTCAGGTGTTTTTGTTCTTTGGATCTGGTAACTGAAAAGCTACTTAGTTATTGTTCCAAAGGTAATCATTTCTGGAAGGAGAAGGCATAATAGGTTCAGACAGGAAGTTATCTAATAATTATTGAGCACCTGCTATATGCTATGAACTATTCTATATTCTAAGAATATAGGGGTTCTATCTTCCTTGGGGGGAAGGACATACTTTTATTGTATACTAGAAAGTTATAGGTGCCTTAAAAGGGATGACAAAGAGTGAATGAGGTTGTCATTTGAAGCAGGTGGTCAGGGAAGGTGATAGTGGTTGAACTGTATCTCCTCCCAAATGCATTAAAGTCCTAACCCTGACACTTCCAATGTGACTTTATTTCGATATAGAGTCCTTACAGATTTAATTAAGTTAAAATGAGGTTGTTAGGGTGGACCCTAATCTGATTTATTAAAAGGGGAAATGTGGTTACAGAGATACAGGGAATACAATGTGAAGATACAAGGAAACACTCTACGAACAGGAAGATGGCCATCCCTACACTGAGGAGAGGGGCCTGAAACAAAAATCTTCCTTCTCGGCTCTCAGAAAGAACCACTCTGGTGACACTTTGATTTGGGACTTCTAGCCTCCAGAACAGCAAGACAATCAATTCCTACTGTTTGAGCCATACGTTTTGTGATACTTTGCTTTGGCAGCTCTAGCAAACCAACTCAGAAAGTCTCACTGGGAAGGCAGCGTGTGAGAGAAGACTTGAAGATGATGAGAAAGTTGGCTCTGAAGCTATTTGCGGAAACTGTTCCAGCAGAGAGCAAAGAACTCAGGCCAGAAGCTTGGTAGGTGTGTTGGCAGACCAGCAGGAGGCTGGTGTGGCTGGAGCGCCGGAGCCGATGGGTGAGCAGATAGGGCTGGGGTCAGAGAGGGGGAGGGCTGAGGAGAGGCACAGAGGCTGTAATGCCTTACAAGCCATCGTCAGGATTTAAGCTTTTACTCTGAGCAAGGTACGAAGCTATTGGAGGGTTTTGAGTGGAGGAAGGATATGGTTTTACTTAACAAGATCATTTTGCTGCAGTGTTGAACCCAAACCCTGTCCACAGTGCTGGGGCAGATAGAAGCTGGGAGACCATGGGGCTGGTGTCTGCCATACTGGTGGAGAGATGGTGGTGGTGGTTTGCACCAGGTTAATGAGCATGAGAAATGGTTGCATGGGAGATCTCTTTAGAAGGTAGAACAAACTGGATTGTCTGATGATTGCATAAGGAATGCTGAAAAAGAAAGAAGTCAAGAATAACTTGACTTGTCACTGGTGACATTGAGAAGAGTGGCAAAGAAAACAGACTTGAGTGAATTGAAGAGAGAATAAGAAAAGAAGGATCTGATACAATGAACACAAACATTTTCAAAGCAGTTTTCTCTGAAGATGAGCAAGGACATGGAAGAACTAGACAAAGGGTGAAGTGGGCTAAGAGATATTTGGGGGGAAGAATGAAAGTATGTTTGCATAGTGATGGAAATAATCCAATAAAGGGGGAAGCTGCTGAAGCTGGTGCTACGGTAAAGTGCAGAGGGAAGAGATGAGGGAGCATTGACCTTGAACAAAGGAGAAGGCTGGAATGTAAGACTTAGAAGGGCTGTAGGAGGAGCAGTGTTTGCAGGGAGAGCCAAAATTCGCTAGATTTGCAGAGCAAATGCACTTTTTTCCCAGCTCCCTTTAGAATAGTCTCAAAAAATAATTTTAAACTGGCCTCACTGGGGTCACATGTCTGCCCCTGGCCATTGTGTCCAAGGGGGTAAGGTACTGAAATTGGCAATATTTACTAGCACTCCATTTCCCTTGAAAGACTTAACCATTAAAAGGAAAAGGAAAAGAGTGAAATTAAAGCAGGCAAAGTAACAGAACACAAAAGAACTTTTTAAAGAAAATATTTAAGATGATGTTGTCTGCAATATTATAATGACCATAAGCATACTGTGTGTTTCAAACTGGGAACAATGCATCATTATGTTGCTGGGGAGTTTGGGGACAGGAAAGAAAGAAGCGAGCCAACATACCCAAAACAGTAAAAACCCTGAATATAAAATTCATAAATCCTAAGTGTTCCTTGACTTTCTTTTCTTATTCCTTTCTCATTGACACACTGCTGTACTCTCTCACTTTTAAAT
The DNA here is from genome assembly GCF_964662115.1 of Mustela nivalis. Taxonomy (NCBI): domain Eukaryota; kingdom Metazoa; phylum Chordata; class Mammalia; order Carnivora; family Mustelidae; genus Mustela; species Mustela nivalis. The sequence continues at coordinate 16,213,357 of NC_139039.1, read as the reverse complement.
TGGTGGAGTTCATCACTGTAGACATTCTTTGAAAGGTGGCTCCTTTTAGATTATGGAAGCAGTAGTTCAGAGGAAGTACTTTTATAAAGTAGGCAGTTGTAGCTTGTTTCAAATCTGTATCACTTAAGTGAAGCAGAGAGTTGAACAGAATTACTTGGTGGATATTTTGAAAAGAAAAATTGGTGGGTCAGGTTAGGTTATTATCGACCTCCCCAAAGACTGGGGTTCTGATTCCGACGCATAATTATTCAACTTCCCAGTTCACTTGAATATATATACTCTGCTTTAGTGATCAGCTTCTGGATAAGAGAGGGGCAAATTGGAAGAGATAGAAAATCAAAGTGAATGTCAATTAATGCAATTCACAATTCAAACACCTAGAGTGAAACCATACCAAGATGGGAAAGAAGAAATTTAACAAAGGATTCTAGCTCCTTGACCTGGTACAGAAATCTCAGTATTCATCAGTTGCAAGGAGTTATACTACAGAAATCTCTTGACATATTTTTAAATGCCCTTTCAGCAGAAGCCTTAAATTTGAGTATGGTCTTGGTTCTCATCTAACTACCTGGTTAAATTGTACCAAGCCACTTACCATCTTTAAGCCTTGGTGAATAAATTTCAAAAATCGTAAACTGATGTGAAACATTAATCACTGCTTATCAAGATACTCGACCATATACAGTAATAGCAATATGATATGTGCCTTATATGCATGTATATCATATGCATACATATCTATTCTATATATATATTACATATATATGATATGAACTGGGGATGATTTATTTTATTTCGGGTCTATGTTTTGCTGATAAACTGCAGAGATTTTAAGCATTATGCGTAAACCTTCATGTTTCTTCACTCATATCTTTGCCCAGTTGTTTTGAGGGTCACATGCAATTTTATATAGTTTCTGCCCCATGTGGGCACCTAAAACTACAAATTATTAATGCAATTATTTTTATCTGTGTTCACATTCCTTGGCTTTAAATATTGTTATCACACCATATTTGAATATTTGAAGATTCATTATTATCTCCACCTTCCATTTCTTATTTTTAGTTCCGAAATCAAAAGAGGCATGATACCAAATATTTCTATTATTGTGTATCATTATCCCTTTACTTCTAACACTGGATGCAACAGAGGTTGAGCTTATTGGGAAAAAATGTGACTCAGATGTAGAAATGAGTCATATCAAGTACTTCCCAGAAACATGTGCTGTGAGAATGATGGGTTACTCTTCCTCAGCAATAGATCACTGGGCCTGAGGGAGATTGCTCTTATAACATCAGTGATTTTTCTAAGTAGATCAGGATCTCCTGTCAGTTGTGAAAGAGACCATCTTTAACTTTGCTTACCATCACGTCTGGCAGAAAATTGTGGAAGAACTTGGTGATCTCATTTTAGGTTCCTTTAAAAGTTAGAGAAATTGGATCGGTAAACAACTGCCAAGCTCATGACTACTTTTTAAAAAAGATTTTATTTACTTATTTTATAAACAGATCACAAGTAGGCAAAGAGGCAGGCAGAGAGAGGGGGGGGAGGGAGGCTCCCCGCTGAGCAGGGAGCCCTGCATTGAACTCGATTCCAGCACCCTGGGATCACAACCTGACCTGAAGGCATATGCTTAACTGACGAAGCCACCCAGGAGCCCGTTCTGATACAATTTCAGTACAACAGTATATGTTCACACATTAATTTCCATTGCATTTTTATGTAACTTTTTTTTTTAAGATTTTATTTGTTTATTTGACAGACAGAGATCACAAATAGGCAGAGAGGCAGGCAGAGAGAGAGAGAGAGGAGGAAGCAGGCCTCCAGCGGAGCAGAGAGCTCCATGCGGGGCTCCATCCCAGGACCTGGAATCATGACCTGAGCCGAAGGCAGAGGCTTTAACCCACTGAGCCACTCAGGCGCCCCTAGTAACTTTTTATCATCCTCATTGTTCTATAATTGACACAATTAAATTAACCATTTGAAATTTACAATTCAATGGTGTTTAGTATATTGACATAGCTGTACAGGTATCACCACAATCTAACTTTGGAATATTTTTATTAACTCCAAAATAAAGCCATATCCATTAACATTCACTTAATAATCCTTCATCCCTCCCATCTCCCTGCCCTGGGCACTAGGCTCATATACTTTCTGTCTTTATAGATTCCCCTATTCTGAATATATTTTTATAAGTGGAATCCTGGAGGGGGGACAGGGTAGCTCAGTCATTTATGCATCTGACTCTTGATTTCAGCTCAGGTCATGCTCTCAGGGTCCTGGGATCAAGCCCCACTTTGGGCTCTGTGCTCGGTGTGGCGTCTACTCGTCCCTCTCCCTCTGCTTGTGCTCTCTCAAAAACAAACAAACAAACAAACAAACAATATCATTTAAAAAATAGAATCATGGAATATGTGGCTCTTTGAAACAGGATCCTTTCACTTACCATAATGTTTTCAAGGTCCATCTGTATTGTAGCATGTATTGGTAACTTGCTCCTTTTTATTTTCAAATAACACTCTATTATATAGGTATACCACACCTTATTTATCTATTCTTTAGTTAAAGGGCATGCATGATACTTCCATTTTTTTCTATTTTGGATGATGCTACTCTGAATATTCATGTACAAATTTTTGTGTGGACATATATTTTATTTATCTTATGTATACACGTAGAATGGAAATGCTAGGTCTTATGGTCACTACTTAACATTTGGGGGAACTACCAAAATATTTCCAAAGTGGCTGTGCCATTTTATATTCTTACCAGCAATCAATGAGGATTAAACTTCTCCACATCACTGTCAATACTCATTACTGTGTATCTCTTTGATAACCATCCTAATGGCTGTGAATTAGTATCTCGTGCAGTTTTAAGATACATTTTCCTAATAATTACTGATGTTAAACTATCCTTTATGTGTTTGTTGTCCATCTGTATACCTTCTTTGGAGGTATATCTACTCAAGTTCTTTGCCCATTTTTAAATTCAGTTCTCCTTTTATTATTGAGTTATAAGGGATCTTTATATATTGCAGATGTATAAAAGTCCATTATCAGATATGTAATTTTCAAATACTTTCTCTTATTCTCTAGGTTGTTTTTCAGTTTTCTTGTTGGTAGCATAAAGTTTTTAATTTTAATATAGTCTAATTTATCTTTTTTATTGCTGTTGCTTGTGCTTTGGGTTTTGTATCTAAGAAACCACTGTCTAAATCAAGGCACGGAGGTTTGCATCTGTTTTCCTCTAAACCTTTTATACTTGTGCTCTTATATTTAAGTCTGTAATGTATTTTGAGTGGATTTTTGTGAATAATGTGCAGTAGAAGGTCCAAATGTATTTTTGTGCATGTAGATATTCAGTTGTCTGAAGACTATTTGTTAAAATTTATTTTTTACCCATTGATTGGTCTTCACACCCTTGTCAGAAGTCAACAGACTATAAATGTATGGGTTATTTCTTAACTCTCAGTTGTATTCGTTGATCCATAAATTTATTTTACACCAGGATTACTGTAGCTTTATAGTAACATTTGAATTCAGGACTTGTTCTTGTTTTTAAAGGTTATTTTGGCTTCCAGGATCCCTTGCATTTCCATATAGATTTTTGAATTAGCCTTTCAGTTTCTACAGGGAGTCTGGAGGCCCTCTCGTGATTCACGGTGTCCCTTCTGCCCCGTTCTTCCTGCCCAAGCTGCCTCTGCCACTTGGACTACTCTGGGGAAAACATGGTGTCTGCCATCAATTTGTGAACAGTGTTAGCTCTCAGCTCAAAAGCAAATGATTTAACTTTATGAACCAATCAACAAGAATAAGGAACTTTTTGCAACTTATCTTACGTGGGCACTATGTCTGGATGTCTTAGAACATTTCTTGGGTGTCCTTGCCCTTGTGTTTGCAAAGTTTCCTATGCCCAGTGTTCCTGGTTTCCATATATGATTCTTTTTTTTTTTTTAATTCTTTTCCCACATATGATTCTTAAAGGTATAGCTTTTCATTAGTACTTGTAATGGGGAGTGTATTCAATATGCAACAAATAATTTCACTGGGCTTTGCTGTCAGTTAACAAATGCACTTGTGAAAGCAAATAGCCCTTGGGAGGAATTGGCATCTTAAAGTAGCAATAGATAAGCTTCAGATGAATACAAACTAACTAACTTCAATACATGCTGATCTTTGCCAGCTTTACTTGCGGCAAGCAGCAAAATGCTTTAAGTGTGCCCTTCCATATCTAACATAGATATGATGGGTAACTGTAAAGAGAATAGAAATCTACTAATCATGGTTTTTGCTGTCTGTATTTTACGATGTTTTGACAATTTAGGGAGCCCTGTGGACCTGGGGAGGGGTTAGCTAATTCCTAGAGACAGCTAACAACTTGCCTGTGAGCATGCATCTGATATGCAAACCAGTCAATCCCTCCAGCTATTCCTCTGTCTCATTTTCAGACTCCAGCAGTCAGGAACATTATCTCCCTGACTTAAATCACCCCAGATCTAGGTACAGGACAACTAGGGATCACTACTATAATCTGAAGCCTACCAAAATTAGTCAAACTATCCATTCCTAAATTTGCTTAGTTTGCTTGATTTACCTTGCCTGTTTCTTCCTTCAAAAACCAGAATAAAGTCTTTGAGCCATGCTTTCCCCTTCTCCTTCTGCCACCTGACTGATCCTGCTGCTTCCCCCTGCGGCACTGTGTGGAGGGGTGTGTCTCCTCCTCTTGGGAACTACTTAGCAACAGTATTTACTTTTTTTTTTTCTTTAAGATTTTATTTATTTATTTGAGAGAAAGAGAGAGAACGAGCAGGGGGGGAGGATCAGAGAGATAGAGAGACGAGGAGGAGACTCCCCGCTAAACAGGAATTCCAATGTGGGGCTCAATCCCAGAACCCTGACCCTGGGATCATGACCTGAGCTGAAGGCAGAAGCTTTAACCAATTGAGCCACTCAGTGCCTGCAACGGTATCTTCAATGGCAATTATCCCCTGATCTGTTTCCTTTTTATATCTGAAAAAAAAGACCCCCCCCCCCCCGCAAAAATAAAAACACTCCAGTGCATTTTAGAATAGCACGCAAAGCCCTTTTTACTATACTGCTACATGGAGGGTAATTCACATAGGCTAACAAGCACTCTCCTTCCCCAAACAGGGGATTACACCCCTGCCATACTGATCAGTCATGACGTGTTGAAGTCATGTAAAAAATGTATTCTAGCTTCTCTGATACTACTTGGCTGAGTACAGTAGGTACCAAAACATGTATCTCAGATTATGGCTAGATTCATTAAGTCCCTTAGCAATGTTTACCATGAGTTAGCACAATTGTATTCAACCAATTAACCTTGCAGAACTTTGAAACCTGATAAATAATTAAAGTGAAATTTTTACTTAAGTTAATTAACATCATAGGACTGGAGAAAGAAAACTTGTCATCTCTTTAAAAGAATATTGAGAGGTGCCTCGGTGGCTCAGTCGTTAAGCATCCACCTTCAGCTCAGGCCCTGATCCCAGGGTCTTGGGATCGAGCCCCGCATGGGGCTCCCTGCTCGGCAGGAAGCTTGCTTCTCCCTGCTTATGTTACCTCTCTCACTGTGTCTCTCTCTCTGTCAAATAAATAAATAGAATCTTTATTAAAAAAATAGCAGAACACTGAAAGACTTACAAAGACTTTTTAAACATTACTGTTACTCGATATGGCAAGTTGTGTGCAATCTGGACCTCAAGAGATGGAAACATATCTACTACACATGATGTAAGATGGTGACATTTTTGCAAGTATTAGAAGAATGTTATGATAACATTCAGAATATAATATATATAATATATAATCCAGCATTTAATATATAATCCAGCCATGCTTCATAACATTGATCAGAAAATGTTGAAATATATAGAGCTTGATGAGTGACTGAAAACCAAGGATGAAGAGGGGCTATAAATCCCCAATCTGTGCAAAAGAGGATCCCAGAAGGTAAATCAGTAAACAAGCTATCAGCTTACTCTTGAAACTAACATGTATCTGAATTAAACGAAGGTGAGACCATCATCTTGGCCAGTGGCAAGTGTTAGAAGAATGGCAAGGGAGAACCAAGACCGGTCCTGGATATTAGACAATTAAACTTTTTTTCATCTGGATGTTAGACATTAATTCTTTTTGACATCTTCAGTCCTGTGTTTTCAGATACCATTCTTTCTACAAAGAAAGGAAAAAAATTATCAAACTTTACAGTATGCTGCAGATTTATTTATCCTCAGGTTAAAGGTATTCTTGCATTAAATCTACCTTTGTTTCTTAGATTAAAAATAAACCTTTCAATTTTGTTATTGATTGTGTTGAATCTGTGGATGAATTTGAGGAGTATATTATTTTCTGATTGCTGCTGTAACAAATTGCCACGAACATAGTGGTTGAATATAGCGCAAGTTTATTTTCTTACAGCCTTGGAGGTCGGAAACCCAAAGTAAGTGCCACTTAGCTATGGTATCCATGGGGCTGGTTCCTTCTGGAAGCAATGAGGGGAGAGTCCATTTCCTTGCCTTTACAGTGTCTGGTGGCTGCTCTGTTCCTTGGCTGTGGCCCCCTCCTCAATTGTAAATTCATTACTCCAGTCTCTGCTTCAGCAATTTCATTGTCTTTTTTTTTTTTTTTAATTTCATTGTCTTTTGACTCTGACTTTTCCTGTTTTCTTCTTATAAGGACCATATGGTTATACTCTGTGTATCAGGATAATCCAGTATAATCTCTCCCTGCCAAATCCTTAATTAAAACACACCTGCAAAGTTTCTTTTGACATACAAGGGGACATTCACAGGTTCCAGAGATTAGAATGTGAACATATTTGGGGCAAGGCATTATTGCCATTCATAGTATTTCCATCTTAATAATATGAAGTCTTCTGACTCATGACCATGGGATGTGTTTTCATTTATTTAGATCTTCTTTAATTTCTTTCAATAGTGCTTTGTCATTTCCAGTGTATAAACTTTTCACTTCTTCTGTTAAATTGATACCTGTGTATTTTATTCTTATCGATCTATTATAAATGGAATTGCTTGCTTAACTTCATTTTACAAATGATTAAACTAGTATCCAGAAATGCAATGGATTTTTGTATTTTAATATTATATACTGCAATCTTATTGACTCTTATATTAGTTCTAATGGCTTTATAGTGGATTACATAGAATATTTGATATTCAAGACCATGCCATCTGAAATGGAGATTATTTTATTTCTTCTCTGCCAATCTGGATGACTTTTATCTCATTTTCTTGCCTACTAGCCCTGGATATAACTTTCAGCAAAATATTGAATAGAAATGGTGAGGTCAGACATCCTTGTCTCCAATGCATATTTATTATAAATGAAATCTCAAACTGAATTTAGAAAAATCAGAATTTACAGGTAAGTAAAGTGTCAGAAAATAGGATCATCTGTACTTCTGCATTTGGATGGAGTCGTTTGTGACAGATCAAGGTACTACTAACAACAGTGGGGAAAAAGGAGCCAAACATAATATAAAATGTATAATAAAATGATCATTTTTAATCACATTGGAAAGTTGTGGAAGCAACATGTACTAGAGGAACTATGGTCCAGGATCATCTTGAATCTTGGAAAGGTGAGATGATTATCTGCAAGTACATTTTTTGGAAAGCATCTGAAATTTTGGATGTGGCCTAACATCTGAGAATATGAGCTTGGCCTGTGTCAAAAGCTTTAGAGGCAAGAGGCCAACATAAGAAATGAACCAGACACACTGAAACCTAAGCTTTATTCAACTCAGTATTAAGGTGATCAGCCCCGTCTCTCTTTGTCTACATTTAAAAATTTACAGTATTTTGGTTATAAAAATATTGCTATATTTGCCAATATAAAGGATCATATAGTTGAATACTGAAAGAGAATAAAACTAGAACAAAACACACCTACAGAAACTCAAGTGTTCAAAGTCATCAGACCAGAGCAAAATAACCATGATTAATATATTCAAGGAAAAAAAGATGAAGAAAGGATGAAAAATTTGCCAGATAATTTGTTTCTATAAAATGAATAAATCGGGGCGCCTGGGTGGCTCAGTGGGTTAAGCCGCTGCCTTCGGCTCAGGTCATGATCTCAAGGTCCTGGGATGGAGTCCCGCATCGGGCTCTCTGCTCAGCAGGGAGCCTGCTTCCTCCTCTCTCTCTCTCTGCCTGCCTCTCTGCCTACTTGTGATCTCTCTCTGTCAAATAAATAAATAAAATCTTTAAAAAAAATGAATAAATGGAAATATTAAAATGGACAATTTTATCCTGACAATTCTATGAATGAATTTAACACAATAATACAAAAAATCAAATGCCAAAATATACAACTAAAATTTTTCCATACTCTTGGATGTTAGAACGTGAATTTCTAAAAATTCCAAGGGTCAAAAGAAGAAATTAAACAAAATTTATATTGGAAACCATACACTACATAACCCATTAAACTTGCTAGATGCAGTCATTGCAGAGTTTAGAAAGAAATTTACTACTTAAGTGCATATATTAGAAAATAAATACCTAAAAAAAGTCAGTGATCTAAACTTGATCTTACTAAGCCAGGAAAAGAAATCTAACCTCTATAATGTGTATATGAATGTACACATATAAATAAGATAAAAACATAAGTCAATAACATTGAAGATAAAATATGCAATAGAGGAAAATTAACAAAGCCACAATTTGGTTCATTGGAAAAATTAATAAAAGTGATAAACTGCTATCAAGACAAATAAATAGAAAAAATGAAAACACACGTTACCAATATCAAGAAAGAAAAAGATGATTTTTGGTTTTGTTTTTGCTTTTTTGAGAGAGAGAGAGTGAGTGGGGAGGAGCAGAGGGAGAAGAGAAAGAATCCTAAACAGGCTGCATACTCAGCACTGAGCCCCAGGCAGCATTCAATCTCATGACCTTGAAATCATGACCTGAGCCAAAAATCAATAGTCCGATACTTAGCCAATGGAACCACCCAGGCAACCCAGAAAAAACGGGATTTTCATGTAGAAATTAGATTCAATAAAAAGAGAATGAGAACATGTTTTGAAAGAATGAAATTCAATGATGTAATTAGAAAGTACATTGAGTCTTGTCATTTTTCTTTTCAAAAATCTTCCAAAATCATCTTATTGCCCTGAGGATGAGCAAGGACAAGTATGATCTGCTGCTTGTCCTTAATCTATGATACAGGACCAGCTTTTCCCCCTCAAAGTTACAGCTATACTGGCTATTGGCTCCCTTTAGTCCATCATACGTACAGAGTTCTAGCCATTATCAGGATTTTCCCAAATGCTGCTGCCTCTGCCCTAGATTTGGTGAGCCAGTGAATTTGTAATAGGGTCGCTTACTCTTGAGAGACCTTGAAAGCATACTTTGCAATCTTGGTTTAACCTGACATAATTTCTTAGGCTATGAAAAAGTCCAGAGCATAATCTCCAAATAGACTATTGCAGTGAACTCTGTAATTTATTTTTCTTGAATTTAGAAAAGAGATAGTGATTAAAAAGATAGTCCATAAATACATAAAAATAGAAAAGAGAAGAGAGCAATCCATATTTCAATCTTCCAAAAGAAAAGTATTAACATTGTTGAGTAGAGTTTTACACTTTACTTTTATGTAACATGATTTTAAGTAATTTTCCACATTATATTTTTATGAGTTTTTAATATTCCATTATATAGATATATCATAAATAATCATTTCCTTTTGATGAAAAATAAACTTCTGATTCTTCTCTATTATAAAGAATGCTTTCATAAACTTTTTTTCATAAAGCACTTTTTGAGTTTAGGTTTATTTCTTTAGACCATATTTCCTAATTGTGTCACTATTAGGTCAAAAAGTATGCACAATTTTAGAGTGATTACTATATAATGCCAAAGTACTGTCTAAAGCAAAATGCTACTACTCAGTTCATTAGAAGAGTATTTCAGTGCCCATTCTTTTAAGTTCTTCCTAAGACAGGATTTTCTCAATTTTTAAAATATTTTCTAATTGGGTAACAAATACCATGTTTATTTTAAAGACAAATTTTTAAAATAAAGAAAGAAAGAAAGAATTTCTATTTTTTTCCTATTTCATTCAGTTTTTATTTTTTGTACTAATATTAAGCTTCACTATTTTCCTTTTTTTAATTTAATTTAATTTAATTTTTTTCAGTGTTCCAAACTTCATTGTTTATGCATGCAATATGTGCCCTCCATAATACCCACCCAGATTTCTATTTATTTTATTGCAACTAATTTCTATAGAGGTTCGTCGTTCAGTTGCATTTTCCCTTGTTTATGCATGTTTTTTTTCTTTTTTTATTAGAATATTGTCTTTAGGTAGATAACTTTTCAGACCTCTTGACATCATCAGCAGTAAAGTTACATTGCCCTTATGTATAGAATAGTACAAAGTATAGATGTCTTTAATAAGTAAAGGGGGTGTTAGTTTTCTTGACCTTCAAACCATTCATCACACAGTTTATAGTAACTACAATTCCTCAATTTGTTGTTCTCTACTACTCCTTGCAAAGCACTATATTAGACATAGTTAAAAGCACAGAGTTCCTAAGGCATATCTGCTCTGTATTGGAGAGAGGTTGCTGATGAAATTGTTAATTAGCAATTTATCAAGATATCCATGTCATTGTGTATTGTAAAATGCCCCTGGGCCAAATGTAAATTATTCATAAATTAACATAGGAAAAGCAAAAGCCAGATCAGCAAGTTGAAGGTCATATCTACCTGATGCACTGAAATGCTAATCAACCCATAATTATTAAAGATGAATATAGATAGAAATAAGCCCTTCTAAACAAAACCTACACGTTATCATGTACCTTAATTCACTTAATAAAACTTCCAAATTAAATTTATGAAATTGTTAAAAGTCAGTCCCATTTCCTCCTTAATAAATGTAAAATTTTTCTAGTGAAACCTATACAATGCAGACACTTAGAGCATCATAAATGGCATTAGGAGATACCTAATGGAGAATTTATTTTCCACTAATAACAAACAGGACAAAGACATTTCTTTTCTGATTTATAAATGCTAACTTCCACCTTCTTGGCAAGCAACTAAATGTGTCTTTACAACAATATAGATGATCTGTCACTCTTGGTTAGTTACTTTCACTTTCCATTAAGGATTCATCTTAATGCTACATGATAGAAAATAATATTGGTGTGCATCTCAGATTTTCTACTATCATAAACAATTTTATTATCAAGTATGTCAGATCATTTCAAATTAGCAACTATCCCTTGGGCCCTCCATGTATACAGCACTTTAAGTTGCTAGCTTTATCATGGTGAAGACAACCCAGGTCATGTTTTCAATGGTGTTGCAGTAATGGATATGTTTCTGATAGAACTGGGATTTCAGTTTATCAGACATTTTATAGATTAACACTTACCACCACCAGAATTGTGCACGTAGCTCAGCTCCAGGGAATTGACCAAGGTGTCTATGAGGGTACAAAAGACCCTCAAATGGGTGCAAATCAAGATGTAACAAAAAATAGTGTATTTTATTTATTGAGCATTTTTATGTGGTATAGCTAATAAGGAACTTTTTTATGTATCTCGTGGGGAATTTCTTAATATATATGTAATTTTTTTGCTTTATTCCTTATGAGAATGTATAAAAAAGCTAATGTTATGAAAATTATTTTATAGATGAGAAGACTAAGGCTGGGGGTTGATAGTTTCACCAGGATCCCATTACTAGTGGCAGGTGTCACCAAGCAAGTTCTGATCTCACAGCCAGTGGTTTTCACCATCCTGCTATATCTAAAATGTTCAAGTGTGATTTTCTTCAAGGCCAAGCCATTGACTCCAGAGCCACTTTACTCTTACAACAAGATACCACATGTTTTGCATATTGCTATCTATATAGAGAGTCAAGAAATAACCTGGTATCTTCTGGGGGCCCCCTGACTCCATTTCTGATCTACAAAGCTGTAGGGATCTTTCTGCTGCTTTGCACTCTAATTACCATTTCCTTTCTATTGCACAATCAACTTCAGTCTGGTGCCCTTTAGAGAACAAGGAAGAAGTTTTGTGCTAAAAATTTTAAATACTTTTTATCAAATGCAAATAAGATGATCAAACTCTGGGAAAGTGAAATCGAAGGTAATAATGCCAATGTAACACTTCCACACAGAGCAGATGCTCAATGTTCAAAGATCCCTATAACCTGTTGATGTAGTCATACTTCTAAGGGAATGAATCTGTGCTCCTGAGCATTTTTCCAAGTTTTAATGAGCTTTCATAATGGCAAAGCAATTTGCTTATCCCTCCTTAATTTATTTGTGTTGAATGGAGCTTATTCAGCCACCAGGAAATGTGCTCAGCCTTGTGATAGCTAAAACATAGAGAAGTTTGTGAACACTTTTGAGAAAATGAAGGTTGTTTGGAGAAAAAACAGAAGAGGAAGAAATCATGGGCTTGGAGGATATTACAAAGTAAGCAAGTCTGGTAACCAAGAAACACAGACAGAAAGGGGGCGTTGAGAGGAACCAGCCTTTCCAGAGAATCACTTGGCCCGGGATCATCCAAAGGGTCAGATGGGGAGAACACATCACTTCTGAAGCCTCTTGTGGTATACAAAAATCCTCTGGTCCAAGAGCACTGACCCATGTCTTCACAACCAACTCTAACCAGACACTTCACAGGCAGGTCAGAAAGCCTTAATGTGCAATTGTTCATCTTCAGGTCTGAGCTGCCAAATGAATAAATGCTTCCTGGCAAGGCGTGGGCAGACCCAGAATCCACTGCCTGTTCCCTCCACATTTATCAAACCAAAGTGAGCGTTATAAAGGTGAAGAGTGAGACATTATGTTTTTAATGCTTCATAAAAATGTACCAGTCATTCTTTTTCAAAGTGTTATAAGCTTTGTTACCTTTTACAAATATGTGAACAATTATTCTAAAATGCTACTTCTCGTGTTCTTCACCGTAGAAGTAAAAGTGTGTCTCACTCCCAGACCACGGAGGGAACTGATTTATATATGCAACTGGTGTGCCTTTGATAAACTAACCTTTTGCTCTGGGGTGAAGATTTTGGTAATTTTTTATGTCTGTTGTTTCAGGAGGTTCTAGAAGTCTTTTTTATTGCAATGAAAAATGAGTCTATGATGGAGATGATTTGCTGGTATCGGTGGTGGTGATAGGCCATTGAGAGTTTCCAATGAGATTGTAACAATTGCTTTGGAAACTGGAATGTACGGTGCAATGTGAACATGTAGTTTTGATTTGGTTTTAATAAAAAGAATAGCAACAGCAAATATTTGTGTTTTTGTCTTGTCTGAAGAAATGCACAGCTGTACTGAGTTGTGATGAAAATGAGGAGTGAAAAAACACCCAAAGGAGGAAAAATATGAAACCAAACTTAATTTTCTTTCAACAGCAAGTATATATCATGCTTTCTGTAGCTTCAAGCATTGCCACATGGAGTTTCCCTTCCTCTGCTCAGACTCTCTGACCCGCAACTTCTTTACTTGATTAACCTCTTCAGTCTCAGCTTAGGCATCACTTGGGAAGATGAGTTGATGAGATTCTTGCAGAACTTGAAGAAGAAGCTGTATTTCATGTCTGGTTTGCCATGTGTACAGCATGAAGAGGCCACGTGTGAAACCTGTCACGGAATAAATGAACTCAAATGAAGAAATAGTTCAAGACAGAAATAACCATGAAAATGTCATCCTTGCCTCCTTGCACATGTTCTCCTGCCCACCCTGAAATTTGGAAAACTTTGGTAGAGGGCTTGGTCATCTCCAGTATTTGGGAAGGGGCTTGAGCCAATCTTATGTGGATTCCAGGGGCTGGAAAGCATCTGCTGACATCTGGAAGACTTGAGCACAACCAGAAGAGTGTAGCCTGTTGTCAGGAGGTTATTTGGTAGACAGGTAAGGGCAAAAGAAGAGAAGAGAATGATCAATTTGATTTATGCTACTTTTCAGTACAGAGATGCTTGCTTCTTGTTTAGGTGATTCACCGGTCTGTCCCATCCATCTACCTCTCTGGATCATAGATTCACAATGTTTTATGTCTGTCAGTTGTGCTGGGCTCCTAGCAGGAGCCTCTTTTATGGATGAAAGACAAATTTATAGACAAAAGGACAGATAGCATGCCTAGAGATAGCATCTTACAGCCCTAGTAATCTTCCTAGAAAATTCAAATCTATAAAAACCTTTTCACAATGTAGCAACAATACAGAACAGATGATATTATATCCAGATGATTGAAGGACTCACAGAATAAGAGTGTGGCACATACAATCCAGTAAAAGTGTTTGGATCTGGTGTTGTCCTTATTCGATTTTGTTTTAGAAGCGATTCGACCGATGTTTGTGGGGAAAAACGTTGTCAGTAATGAGTTCATTTGGTAGATTTGTTCTCTCCCTAAACATGGCCCATGAATTTACAAGTGATTTAATGGTCCATTAAAGACCTTTTTTAAAATATATAATTTAAGACATGTAATTTATTTAAATTATAGTATTTATCATAAAATCTTGAATAAAGAAACAGTGGAGGGAGCACCTGGGTGGCTCAGTGGGTTAAAGCCTCTGCCTTCGGCTCAGGTCATGATCCCAGGGTCCTGGGATCGAGCCCCGCATTGGACTCTTTGCTCAGCAGGGAGCCTGCTTCCTCCCCTCTCTCTCTGTCTGCCTCTCTGCCCACTTGTAATCTCTGTCTGTCAAATAAAATAAATGAAATCTTTAAAAAAAAAAAAAAAAGAAACAATGGAGAAGGCAAAATATCATGATGTAACGATACTTATACCAAATAGTTCAGAAAAGTTCACTTTGTAAATCTACCAAAATCCCTGTAATCGGTTTTGGTTGGATAGTCCCCCTCCGCTGGTGGGCAGTTAGAAGGGAGTTTGGGGCAAGGACAATGAAGAGGGGCCCATGACTCTTCAGTCATGACTGAGACGCTTCAGCAAAATATTACTGTTTTATGAAATTTGAGACAATTGCCAGAATTTAAGAAGTTACAACATTAAGAGTTGGTTAAGGACTCTTACTGTCAACAGGTAGGGAGAAATCCTAGTCTAAACCATGGCATTTGTCCCTTAAATCCTGCAACTAAAGGAGTCTTTGTAACAGGGTCGAATTAACACATGGCACACTTATGTTAACAGAATTCAACCGGAGTCCTGAGGACCACCCTTTTTGAAGAATAGCGGTACTGACCTTTGCAAATAATCCTCACAATAACCATTTTGTGTATGGGCTTTGAAGTCACAAGAACAGAGTTTCAAAGCTGGCTCTACTCCTCAGTAATTGAGTGACTCTGGGCATCAATTAACCTCTCTGTGTCTCTCTTACTTCACCTATAATGTGGGGATAATTATAGTATCGACCTCATCTATATGTGCAGAGATAATAATAGTATCTACCTCAGAGGTGTTTTGAGACTTAAGGTAATAAATGTAAAACATTTAGAACAGTATATACTTAGGAAGGTCTCAATAATAGTAGCTATTAATATCTTTTCAATATCCTAAATTTACAAATGAGCAAGCTGAAGCTCAAAGAGCTTCTGTACTTACCACACATTGTGTCTCCAGAAAGTGGCAGAGTAGGGAATCAAGTCTGCTCGCACCTGATTATAAAGCACATATCCCTTCCCACATCATCATATTCCAGGTCTGCATAAAGACAAGCGGGTCATCAGTTTGGTCAGGTCAGGGAGAGGCAAAGGGAGGCTGACTGTGGTAGAAAGGGGAGTTTCAGACTCAGCAGTAAGGTTATTGGAGCCAGTGACTTGGGTATGACTGGAGGCATCACTTAAGAAAATGACATCAAGTGGTTGTAGTTTGAAGATCTCCAAAATTTTATCCTACGGTGGTATATGACATTTGTAAACCAATCTCTTCATAGTCTGCGTCTTAGTTTTGCAATTTGTAATATAAAAAGAACAGACCAAATCATCTTTTATTTCCCTTTCACACGTAAATCTTTGACTGGGGACACAATCAGTGTTTGTTTTTGTTTGATCTAAACTTCCGTCTTTCACATTTTAAATGAACCCTTTAAGCAAACGCCATTTATCATGAATAAATATTTGTTGAGTCCTTACTCAGCATATAAACCATGGCAACTGTTACAACAGTTAAAGAGAGAAGTTAAGTGTTAATCCTGCTCTCCAGTCCCAGCGCCCTCCCCCCACATTGCCCCACCACCTTCCAGAAGGAAGAGCTGTGTATAAGCCCAGAGCATTCAATGTCAGCAGAAAGCAAGTATTCTCTTTGAAACATTGAAGTAAAATGCTACTGACATTCAAACCTTGGACGGTGTGGGGTGTGAGCAGGGCCTAGAATCTGAACGGGCAGAACAGAGGAGAAAAGAGATACTTTGATTAAGTTTAGAGAACATGAAATACTTACATGAACCAAAACAGCCTTTGCTGGAGTATAGTGAATGTGGATGAAGAAACAGAAAGTGAGGTACAACTTCCTTCCTATCTTTTATGTGTGTACGTATTTATTTATTTATTAGAGAGAGCATTTATTTATTTTATAGAGAGAGAGAGCATGAGCAAGCAGGAGATACGGAGAAAGAAAGAATCTTAAGCAGGCTTCATGCCCTGTGAAGAGCCAATATAGGACTCAATCAGGACCTGAGCTGGAACCAAGAGTCAGAGGTTGAACGGACTGAACCACCCAGGCGCCCTGAGGTACAACTTCGTAATAGGTACAAGCTCCATAACAGGAGCTGTGGGGTCAAGGTAAATGCTGGACCATAGCCTGGGGCCCATAAGGAACCATTTAAAGTTTTAAGCAGAAGATGACTAGGTTAGAGCCGGAGTATTTTGGAAGGACTATGACAGCAGATGTTTGGCAGGAAAGGAAGCTGAAGGAAGATCACCGGGTAATGAATTGCCGTTGTTAATCTACACTGCAGAACGAATGGACAAATACATGCCTCTGATTGGAGGACCAGGTTTAGCCTGTTGGTAGCCCATTAATATGCTTTTTGAATGAATAAATAATGCTTTAAGGTTAGAGAAAAGATGAGAAAATGCTCTGCTGACCCATAATAAAATCCAATAGACTTGAGCTGACAAGGATTAAGATAATCCTGACAAAAATATAATAGCATTATAGAAAGCAGATTAAAGAACAGGAGTGTTTTTGTACACACGAACAAAAATACAATCTAAGACATTAAAATGTCCATGTTATTTGCAGAATGGCTCTGTTTGATATTTTATTTTCACTCATTTCCATATATGCAATCAAATCTCCAATATATTTCACATCCAAGCGTGTGTTATGAAATAGGATAGTCTGGTCAAATAGTATTGCAATTACACAGCCTCGAAAAATGCATACAGATCTTTCAGAAAAAGAGTTGCTTCCACAGTCTGGTATTCACTCAGTTGGTGAGTCCCTTTCCAACATTTTTCCCCTACTTCGGTTTAGTTCTTTGATTCAGTTTTCAGAGTGTGCGTGGAGGGCTCCAAATAAAATAAAACTGGGTGAGGTGAGTCACTTAAATGTTAATTGTAGCAAGCCTTCATTGATGGCTAGACAGAAGCCTAGAAATTATAACGACTATATTGAACAGGTCCTCTCCTTAAACAGTTTTCTGATATTACTACCATATGTAAAAGATAATATTTTCTCTTGATCCTGGACACATGGTAAATAGTACTGCAAACATACACTAGAGCTTACAAAATCATTAGTTCTTATATAGTTGATTGCTACTGCGATTTTTTTGGTCTGTCTAGATGTCCCTAGTAATTTTCACATCTTTTCTTATACGACCAACTTTCTTGGAAAGAGAGCGAACTATGAACCCCAGCCACCCCCTTAGTACCAAAGAGACATAGCCTCTCTTAGAGAAATGCCTCTCCTTGTCCCATTTTTACCTGCCTTTTTTCTTTTTATTCTGAGACACAGCCCTTAAGCGAAAGAAAGGGAAGGTTAAGTAGGTGATTACTATGGAATGTCATGTACAGTGAGGGTCTGGAAATAAATGCCCGTGTTGTACGGCTTGCTCTTTGAGTTTCTCCATAGCCATTTAAATGCATATGGAAACTGGCAAGGACTCCAATAAAAGAGGTCGGCTGTGTTCTCTTACCTGATTCAACTTAGTCTTCCGCTACCTGGTGTAAATGGGAATCATAAAATAGGATACTTCTATAGCTTAATATTTTACTCATCTATCTATTTAATTGGTCATTTTTGATAGGAGACTAGACTTATTTTTTTAAATACAGGTTTACAGATTGGGGATGGGATTTTTTATGTATTTATATATTTATTTTAGATCATACTCGTGATACATCCTTGCAGTTGTAGAATTATAGCTTCTTGAGGATGAGTTAGAACTTAATGATGATCAGGCAGCAGTATGGGTGCAGAATCCTCTGGGGCTTTCTCTTCCACACCAGTCTGTTTTGGTTATCTTGCTCACCCACAAACAATAGCATATGTAACAGTTTGGGTTGCTAAACCTTCAAACAAAGTTGTATTAGTTTAGAAAGAAATGACAGCTTGTTTTTTCTGCACTCCTATTTCCTCAGTTTATTAAGCAGCCAATTAAAATGTATCATTATATAATGAAAGAAAGCCGGCCCTAAACAGGTTTGGGGAAAAATACAAGTAGCCCTTGCTAAGCATAGGGCTCATCTCATGGGGTGCATGGGGTGCACCTCAGAATTGCATGGTGCCTATGGCCTGGCGCCCGCTAACCCCATGACCTCAGGGTGCTGTGACAAAGGGTTGAACCTAAGAAATGGAGACCACCAGTTAACGCCTGACTTGGTTAAGAGGGGATTTATTACACAAGCTCACTCCTTCCAGCTTTGCCAGCACGGGGATCCTTCCCGAATCTCTAAAGTGGTTGCTTATGTCTAGCCCAAGGTAACTGGATCCTGTATCACTGTATCACTCCCCCAAATGTAGTGTCTTTTGCCTTTAAATAGTGGGTACTGTTCATAGTAAACTAAGCTGAAGCTGAGAACTACTTATCATTATCCAGCACTCAAATGGAGCAGGTACTGGGCTCAGTATTTTTAATCAATTATTTTATTGAATCTAACAACCCTGTGCATGAAACGAGTGTTATCAGTATTAGCAGATGAGAAGACAGAAGCTGAAAAATGAAAAGTGATCTCTCAGACATCTCACAACTAATAGGCACAGGCTGCAGATTAAATTTCATATCTGGGGGCACCTGAGTGGCTCAGTGGGTTAAGCCTCTGCTTTCGGCTCAGGTCACCATCTAGGGGTCCTGAGGTAGAGACCTGCATCGGGCTCTCTGCTCAGTGGGGAGCCTGCTTCCCTTCCTCTCTCTGCCTTCCTCTCTGCCTGCTTGTGATCTCATTCTCTCTCTCTCTCTCTCTCTCTGTGTGTCAAATAAATTGGTAAAGTCTTTAAAAATAAATAAATAAATTTCATATCTATCTGAGCATAAAGCTGAAGCATTTAACCATTATGCTGTTGTTTACTATTGTCCCATTTCTTTGTTTGTTAAAAAAATATATTTTGGGGATCCTCTGACTGAAATATGAAGGTTTCTCAACCTTGATTGCTTTCATTATTAGTCTTTTCCAAAGGGGTGCCTCAGTGGCTCACTCTGTTAAGTGTCAGACTCTTGGTGGTTATGGCTCAGGTCATGTTGTCAGGATCATGAGTTCGAGGCCCCCATCTGGTTCTGCACTTGGCACAGAGTCTCCTTGAGAGTCTCTTTCCCTTTGCCCCTGCTCCCACTTGTGCGTACAAGCTCTCTCTTAAATAAACAAATCTTTAAAAAAGATATTAATCTTTAACATCCCTGTCATCTAGTGTCAATACTCATTTCTGAATTTAAGTGATCAAAACTCACTCCAACTATTTATGACAATATTTTTATCATTCTTATTTTTTAAGGATTCTGAGAGTCCTTTAAACTCCATTCTTCCCTCTTTCCTTTCTTTTTTCCTAAACAGAGTGCATATGATGGTATTCATTAATGTCCTAACTGGGCTTTCCTGCTTCCACCTTAGCCCCCAGCGGCCCAGTCACAGCCCAGTTGCCAGGGTGATTCTACTAAAACAAGTCAGACCACATCAGTTCTCTGCTCTGACCTTCCAGCAGCTCTCTGGCTTAACCAAAATGCAAACTAAAGTCCCTAAAGACATTCGAGGTCTTATGGGATTTGCTTCCCCATCTTCTCATTTTTCAGAGTTCATCTTCCGTTCCTCCCTCCCTCTGTTCTAGCCACCAGTCTCCCTGCTCTTTATGAATCATCAGGCATTCTCCTGCCTCAGAATTTCTGCATTTTTTGGTCCCTTTCCTGGAACCCACTTCTCTCTCCTTCACTACACTAACTTTTTTTTTCAAATGTTACACTTTCATTGAGATCTTTTTTTTGCCCATTCTGTTTGATATTATACACACCAGCAGCCAGCATTTCCTGCTGCCTTTCCTTCCTTACTATACTTTTCTCCATCATACTCATCACCTTCTAGTGGTATATATATTTTACTCATTTATGTTATGCTCGTGATGCCTGGCGTCCATCTGAGTAAAATGTCTGTTTTGTTCCCCTGCAGGATTTTCAGAGTCTAGACCAGTGCTCAGCACAGAATAATACTCTACATTTTGTTGGATGAATGACTGAAAGAATGAATGAATATTTCAATAAAAATATCTTATAAATCATAATGGATGTGGGTAGGAATGTGAACATGTTTTAAAAGCATTAGTGAAACTGTAGGCAGTTTGAAGATGAGCTATTTAGACTTAATATTTAAGGTAGGAATAAGAAATTCATAAGATACAATAGTATTGTATTTTGACAATGCAAATTGTTATTTAATCATAGAAAAGAGTTTAAAACGCTGAAGTTTCATCACCTGGTGGTAGCATGAAGGAAAATCGACTGTATACATAGATAGATAAATGACATACATACATTTCACACAGAAACATCTCTGTATTAGAAGCTGAGGAAGTGTATTCTTGGGTTTTGTTCAGCAAAAACCACCACAGGACTCTGTCTCGTAGCATTTTATAATCTGCCAAGCCAACTTCATCTAAGTCTGTTATAATTAAGGGACAAGGAACAGTTACAAGTGGACTGTATCAAGTAGTTCTTCAAGGTAAAAGCTTGACTAGCAGGGAATTACATCAACCTGTCCTTAAGGTCTTGAGAGGCTTAACAGTTCTGGTTGATTAAATTACACAGCAGAAAGAAGCATTTTCAAATCATGCTTGCTGTATGAGTTTCCATGAGAAATTCAGAAACCAAAAATAAATAACTGAAGTCTTAACATGGTGCAGAACGATGTCACGTGTCTGCTAGGTGAGCGGACATGGAAAGATTATGCCCATTGTGGTTATTTAGAAGAAATATTCTGGCTTTCTGTTCTACGTTTTTGCCATAATAACTCCTACTCATTTGGCGGGACAGATACATCAAGTGTAATTTTGAGGTACATGTTAAAGGGAGGCATTTTTACTCCTAGAACAACCCAGCTGTATCCACATCCGTCATAGCCATACAAGGGTTGAACTAGAAAGCATAGATGTTTTCTTTCCAATTCTATTGTGGCACAATGCCAACAAATCTCAAAAATCACAATTCATCTAATATCACAAGCCTTTCTGAGCCCAAAATGCACCCTCTAGCTCAAGCCACATGATAACCTAGTCATCATTTTCTACAGTCCTTTGTTGTTCTGTAACATCATCTTTCGAAAACAACTAAACTAAGAAATAATACCAGGTATGCCACTGTCTTCTTTTACTATGCTAGCCTGGCCAGAGGAACTCCTTAAAACTCATTTCTCCAAGGCTGACATGTGAACAAAATGAAATTTCTAGCAGGTCTAACACAAGAAAACTGCTTTCAATTGAAAATCCCACTTCTTTCGTGTTCAGTGCTGAGCTGCTTCTTCGGCAGAGGAAATACCAACGTCCTTTTAATCTATACCAGAGAGAGATGAGCACAGTCAAGTTTTGTTACTGGCCATATGGAATAGGACTATATTGAATTGAGCATACATCAATTAGTTTGTGTCCCGCTTCTAAAGCTTTATGAGCAGTCATTGGAGAAAAAAGTCTTGAGAATGGGTCAACAAATTGAGTGTTTTCTAGGGTTTTGTTTTTGTTTTGAGAGGTGTACAGATTTTTAAAAATGGGGTCTACTATGTCATTGGATCTGCTTCTGTTCCTGGAGTTAGCCCTGTGTGGGTGCAGGTCTAGGATGCTTTTGGAGGGAAATCAGATGGCATGCTATCTTCATTCTTTCCTTTTTTGACCAAGAAAGATCTTTATCAGCTATGCTGAGCTAGTTATTTCTCTGGGTAGCATTTCCTACACCTGCATCTAACTGCTTACTAAATATATACATAACAGACAAAGAATTCCAAGTGACCTTTAACTCAAGTCATCTTTTATAAATCACAATTGTACACAGTTGAGTTGAGGTGGTAGATTAATGTTTCCACTCCTAAGATCTCTTGCCTATCAGCATCATGCAAAGGCATAAAGCTTTCATGTCTAGATGTTTAGATGCTTCTGGACGTTTTCTGACCTCCTCTCTTTCCTCCTCCACATCACCTCTTCTTCCTCAGCTCTTTCTTCTCTGAAATACCAGTCTTTCCCCATTTGCCAGATGCCTGATCGCGTTTCCTCCACCAGCCGTGGAGTTACCACATCATCCTTGTATTTTGTAAATTGTTATAAGTTAAAACTATTCTATCTTCTCATTCAGCCTGGAAGGGGTGTCATTCCTGAGTGTGGAAGGGACAAGAATGAACATTCTTGTACTTCTCTAATGTCAACTTGGAATTCATTCAAATTTCCTGTTATTTCCATTCATCACATCCTTCAAGAGACAGCTAAAAATTTAGCTGGTCTAAAAAGCATTCTTGGGGTCCCTGGGTGGCACAGTCTGTTAAGCCTCTGATTCTTGATTTCTGCTCAAGTCATGGCTCAAAGTTGTGAGATGGAGCCCCATGTGGGGCTCCATGCTCAGCCTGCAATCTGCTTGAGACTCTCTTTCCCTCTGCCCTCCCCCCAAATTAAATAAAAGTAAATCTTTTTTTTTTTTTTTTTTTTTTTTAGGATTTTCATTTATTTGAGAGAAAGCAAGAATGCACCCAGGAGAGGGGGCAGGGGCAAAAGCAGAGGGAGAAGCAGGCTCCCAACTAAGCAGGGAGCCCTACCTGGAACTCTATCCCAGGACCCTGGGATCATAAGCTGAATGAGCCAAAGGCAGATGCTCAAACAACTGAGCCACCCAGGCATCCAATAAAAATAACTCTTTGAAAATAATAATAAATAAAAAATAAAAGACATTCTTTATGGATCCACCTCAAATTACTTTACATTCCAGTAGCACTTCTTTGCATGACTTAAATATGTGCTCATATTTTAAGTATTTTTATATATAAATATTATAGTTCCCTGTCCATAAGGTTAAACCGAGGAAAAAGGCTTTGTTCTTCCATTTAGAAACTTACATTTAGAATCATAGAGTATTAGACCCACAATTCACCTTAGAGATCATCCAGTGCAAGGGCCTCAGTGTAACGATAAGTAAATGGAATCACTTTACAGCCTCCCATTAACATATAACACACCGTACACAGTAAATATGCAACAAGCGCTTGTTGAATAAATGGAGTTCAGCTGCTCATTTAACTGTTCTCATTACCTTTACATGGTTGGCAGCATTTATTAAGTGCCCACTTCTCTGTGAAACAGAGGTGGATGCTGAATGAATGGAACTGAATCACAGTATGAGACCTAACACTGAAGCAGTCTACTAGGTTGGAGGTGTACACATGGCAGAAGGGTTGGGGTTGGTGTGACATGCTGGTAATGAGGTGATGACTAATGACCAGGTTTCTAGCAGGGAGCGTACATTGCAAGGAGTCTGCCAGTCCTCTGCAAAAAATGATTTAATTGATCGAATGAGATTTTAGAAGTTGAACAACAGTCCTGAGGCATCCCGGAAGATGGGGCATTCATTCATTTGTTATACGCTGTGCTGGTAACTGGCTGGACACCAATCCTCTTGAAAGAATGTATTCTAAATTATATTTACATTTCTCATTACTTCTGTTCTCTCCTATCACATGATTCTTCGAGGACAGTTCTAGTTGTTGAATCTTTAATGTGCATTCATGGTTGTCAGAGAAACGGTCTTTATTTAAAGTCATGTGGTTCACGTTGGAAACATTTAATTTGAATATCTAAGTTAAAAATGCAGTTAATTGGTCTCTGGCTTAAGAGAAAACATGCTTTAAGCCATGCTCAGGAGATGAGAATGATTACCCAAATCTATTTAATCAGTTTCTTTCTTGGGAGAGATAAACTTTAAAGCCCAAAAAGGGTAGAAGGGCAGAATCAGAGTAGGAAGCTACTTCAGACCAAGGGCAAAGAGTACTATAAGTAATGTGTCTACGTTGGAAAACAGATGACTGAGTAAATACGAGTATCTCAGAGAAGAGAAAGGCAGAATATTTGGAATGCAAAGTCAATGCTATATACTATAGATACACATAATTTTTTAAAGTGTAATACACATTTAGGAAAAAATTCAGACACTGTGTAAAGCTGTTTGGAAGAAAGTAAAGGTCTCATTTCCCACATTTCACTTGAACCCTGTGGAGGGTGGGGAGGGGGGAGTTTGTTATCAGTGTCTAATGATTCCCTCTCAAAACTTCCTGAACACACCTCCATCTCTATTTCCATATATACCTACCTATCTACCTATGTCTCTTTAAATTTGTCTATAGCTATAGTTCTCAGGCTGTTTACCTTTATATTTTTCTATGGCTACATGGAGTTTAAGGATGATGAATGAAATTGTTAGACACTCCGCTCTGCAACTTTCCCTTATATTTTATATTTTAAAAGTTAGCAACATATCTTGACATCTTTGCAAATCAGCAACAGCACCCTACCTCCCATTGCAAAATATCCCATGATATGAGCATATAATTTTTAAACTGAATCACTTCCTTATTGATAGACATTTAGATTACTTCGAGGTTTGTTACATTTAACTTCCCTAGGCATATTATCTCTGTGACAGATTCAGAGCACTTTAAAAGCTTCTAAGAGGAGAAGTGAGCAAAGTTTTCAAGAAGAGTACATAGTTAGAGGAGAAATGAGTAAACATGGTTTGAACCAGATGGAATATTGAATGCAATCAGAGTCAGAACCATACTGCATAGTAATACGTACATATGAAACTCCTCACCATGTTCAAATTATTTTTAGTTAAAGCTAAGAAAGTTAGTGAAATTTTCCATATTTAAAAATCCACTTAACACTGATTACATAATCCAAATTATCATTCTGGATATTACCAGTTTTTATGTTTCAGTTTGAATGAAAGACATTTATGTAGAAAAGAAGTAGCATTTTTTTTTCTCTTGACAACTTTTTCTTTTTTAAAATCAGCGTCAACAGTGAGTCTTTCCAGGAACTGAGCTTTGTACTAACTCATTCTCTACTTCAATGCGGGAAATGAGACTTTTACTTAATAGTTTCCCAAACTATCAATGATTCTTTTCCTCAGGCTTTATAATTGCTGCAGACTTTAGAATACGAAAATAATTCCAGGTTGGAAAAGCTAATTTATACCTTCAAAACCTACCCAGAATCCACTTCAAATCTATAAAAAAACAAACAAACAAAAACAAAAAACAAGCCCTCTCCAAATCCATAAGTCATGATGAAGCCACAAAATGAATAATCTCTCTCACAAGGATGACATAAAGAAAATGGTTAAATGTAATATTTGCTGAAAACAGTCACATTACAAATGTTGAATAATGAATTTTAACTATTTTAGTTATGTGCAAAATGAAGAGGGTTAAAATGGAAAGTGAGATGATCTTTTTTTTTAAAGATTTTTTTTTTTTTTTAAGATCTTTGAAGGAATCCTTAAACGTCTTTCATCTTGGAATGTGGTTCCTGAGGTGTGTATGTGGTATGGGGCTGAGTGTCCCTCCATGGTTATGTGGGTATGGTACCTGTACCTTTGTGCCCTGCCCAGATAAGGGAGGGATTTGAGCAGAGGATAGGAACTGAAAAAAAGAGAATGAGGTCTTCAGACAAGAAATCGTTCACATGAGGCCAGACAAGAGCTTTTCAAGCACTTGAAAGAGAGCTAAGTATTGGGAACAGCAATTGCTTCATTGTTGAGGACAGCAGATTCCCTCAGTATTTCCCATTCCTTCATTGGCACCCAGCAGTCAAGAGTAGGGGTGAACAATTTTCTTTCTTTAGAGAGGCCCTCATGCATGGCCTCAAAGGACTGCAGACATAGTTCTAGGGAAGCTGATGAAATACTTAGCAATTTCTGTTACTGTTGGAATGTTAATTTCAGTTGCTGAAGAAAATGTTTTTGGCAACTACTGTCAGAAAATGAACTGTAGGTGGGTATCCAGTTCTTAGAAAGCTATTTTGGTCTAGAGTTATGATTTCTCTTGATTCCGGAACACAGATGGAAAGTGAATTGGAGGGAACCAAAAGGAAAAAAAATGGCAAGGGAATGGAGAGAATTGGAATCGAGTGACCCCAAAACATCTACAATCCACTGATCAATCAGCAGAAATGTTAGTAGCTCTTCATGGGTAAAGACTGCTAATTTCTTAGCAAACAGATATTCCCTACCTCAGCTTACACAAACCAAATTTGTTGAATTAAAAAAAATTCATTTGTTTAAATGAATTTAAATGTTTAAATTGTCTCAAGGGTAGTGCCAAATCACTAATCTAATGTAATCTTTCATTTTTAAAGTTGTTTCCACTTCCTTTTGGTAAAGCCATATACTTTTTAAAAATTTTTTATTTTTTTTTTCAAAAATTCCAAAATTTTGTTCCAAAATTCATTGTTTATGCACCACACCCTTCATGCAATATGTGCCCTCCATAATATCCATCACCAGTCTCACCCAACCCCCCAGCCCCCTCTCCTCCAAAACCCTCAGTTTGTTTCTCAGAGTCCACAGTCTCTCATGGTTTTTCTCCCCCTCCAATTTCCCCCAACTCACTTCTCTCTATCTCCCAATGTCTTCCATGTTACTCCTTATGCTCCACAAGTAAGTGAAACCATATGATAATTGACTCTCTGCTTGACTTATTTCACTCAGCATAGTCTCCTCGAGTCCCATCCATGTTGATACAAAAGTTAGGTATTCATCCACCCAACCCAAAAACTTGGGTATGATGGAGACGTAATACTCCATTGTATATATGGACCATATCATCTTTATCCATTCATCTTTTGAAGGGCATCTTGGATCTTTCCACAGTATGGCTACTGTGGCCATTGCTGCTATGAAGATTGGGGTACAGATGGCCCTTCTTTTTACTACGTCTGTATCTTTGGGGTAAATAACCAGTAGTGCAATTGCAGGGTCATAGAGTGGCTCTATTTTTAATTTCTAACTGAAAAGGTAAAGGATCTGTACTCGAGAAACTACAGAACCCTCATGAAAGAAATTGAAGAAAACACAAAAAGATGGAAGACTATTCCATGCTCATGGATTGGAAGAATAAACATTGTTAAAATGTCTATACTGCCTAGAGCAATCTATATTTTCAGTGCCATTCCAATCAAACTTCCATCGGCATTTTTCAAAGAAATGGAAAAAACAATTCTAAAATTTGTATGGAACAAGAAGAGACCCCAACTTGCTAAGGAAATGTTCAAAAAGAAAAAGAAAACTGAGGGCATCACATTGCCTGATTTCAGGCTTTCCTACAAAGCTGTGATCATCAAGACAACATGGTCCTGGCACAAAAACAGACACATAGGCCAGTGGAACAGAGTAGAGAGCCCAGATATGGACCCTCAACTCTATGGTCAAATAATCTTCGACAAAGCAGGAAAAATATACCATGGAAAAAAGACAGTCTCTTCAATAAATGGAGGTAGGAAAATTGGACAGCTATGTATAGAAGAGAGAAAATCTACCATTCTCTTATACCATACACAAAGATAAACTCAAAATGGATAAAAGAGTTCAACATGATGTGGAATCTATCAAAATCCTAGAGGAGAACATAGGCAATAACCTCTTCGACATGGGTCACAGCAACTTCTTTCGAGATATGTCTCTGAAGGCAAAGGAAACAAAAGCGAAAATGAACTTTTGGGACTTCATCAAGATCAAAAGCTTCTGCACAACAAAGGAAACAGTCAACAAAACAAAGAGGCAACCCACAGAATGGGAGAAGATATTTGCAAATGACACTACATACAAAGGGCTGATATCCAAGATTTATAAAGAACTCCTCAAACTCAACACACACAAATCACATCAGGCAGAAGATATGAACAGACACTTCTCTAAAGAAGACACACAAATGGCTAACAGACACATGAAAAAATGTTCCTCATCATTAGCCATCAAGGAGATTCTAATCAAAACCACATTACCACATTACCACATTAAGATACCACCTTACAAGAGTTAGAACAGCCAAAATTAACAGATAGTAAACAACAAGTGTTGGAGAGGATGTGGAGAAAGGGGAACCCTCTTACACTGTTGGTGGGAATGCAAGTTGGTGCAGCCACTTTGGAAAAGAGTGTGGAGATTCCTTAAGAAAGCCATATACTTTTAAGTTTAGATTTTTTCAAACAAGGAAGGTGACAGAAATTGTATCACATGGAGGTGTAATTTCTGCATATTTGGTCATGTCTTCCAACAGCGCTGTAGTTAAATGTGTCATGCACCTTGTGTCTTAAACTTCAGTATTTGACCATTTAAATCTGAATTATTTCAAATCTTTATCCATTTGCATAAATAAATAGAACACATATATTGCAGTCTTATTAAAGCAGATTTGAACTAGAAGGATGAAATCATTAGAAACAGACAATATTTTATGTTCTGAAGAAGGAGAAACCAAGCCTTTATTTATTTATTTATTTATTTATTTATTTATTTATTTATTTTAGATTTTATCTATCTGACAGAGTGAGAGATCACAAGTAGGCAGAGAAGTAGACAGGCAGAGAGAGAGGGAAAAGCAGGCTCCCTATTGTGCAGAGAGCCCGA
The DNA here is from genome assembly GCF_964662115.1 of Mustela nivalis. NCBI lineage: Eukaryota > Metazoa > Chordata > Mammalia > Carnivora > Mustelidae > Mustela > Mustela nivalis. The sequence continues at coordinate 16,184,301 of NC_139039.1, read as the reverse complement.
TGCGGGGCTTGATCCCAGGACCCTGAGATCATGACTTGAGCTGAAGGCAGAGGCTTAACCTGCTGAGCCACCCAGGTGCCCCAAGCCTTTATTTATTTTTTTTAAAAAGATTTTACTTACTTATTTGTTTCTCAGAGGTGGAGAGAGAGAACACAAGCAGGGAAGTGGGGGACAGAAGGTAGAGAGAGAGGCAGGTTCTCCACTGGGAGCAGGGAGCCCAACATGGCTCTCCATCCTAGGATCCTGGGATCATGACTTGATCTGATGGCAGATGCTTATCTGACTGAGCCATCCAGAGGTCCCGGAAATCAAGCTTTAAAAGTGTAATATAAACATATTTCCCAAGAATGTAATTTTAAATATGAATAAAGGAAGAACATATTAACATGTAAGGTAAAAATGGAATAAAATATTTACATCCAGGATCAATACTCATGAGCTATTCTTTTTTCCTTTTCTATTTATCAGTACCATTATTTTCAAGAAGCATAGCCAAGACCTAGTATTATACAACTATTGAGAAAGCATATTTTTTTTTACTTGAATAATAAGTGTTTTAAATGATTACGTTTGTTGAAAAGAGTAGAAAAATAACACATTGACTTCACAATATCCTATTTCAAAACTTCCCCATGCCATGTTTCTCTTTTATTCACGTGCATTTTAAAATTAACTTTCATTTTGAGTGAAGAATGGTGTGTCCTTCAGCCTAACCCCTCTATTGTTATGCCTGATTATACTTGGTGCTTTCCATATGTAATCATATTTTAAAATTAGATTTAATGCCTTCAACTCGGTCAAAGTGTTGATAGAGAAACAGCAGGTAATCTGACTTTAAAGTTGTGCTGCTTATTCTTTTCTTTTCTTTTTTTAAATACTTTCTGGCCTATCTCTAAATAAGTTTATTGTTCTCAGGCATTTCCGGTAACAAAATTGAAGTGGCTTACATTTCTAACCACATCTGGCTCCTTGAGAAATTAAAATATTGAAGCTGGGAAGGGTAGCAAAAATATGTTTAATTTTTACCCCCATTTTCTAACCTGATAGGAAGCAGTCAGTCAACAGCCTTTATTGGCTTCCCACTGGATGCTGTGGGCAGTGGACTAGATTATATGCAGAAGTGTTGAAAAACTGGACAATATATCCATCTAGTCTAGGAAAGATTCTCTGGTTTACTAAGGATCCTATAAAGGAAAGAGTCCTTTTGATGTTAGTACGAATCTAGATGAGGTAACAGAGATGTGAGAATCTGACCCAGAATCAATAGCTAATAACAAAATTTCAACGGATAATCCCAACACTCAATGCTAATAAGGTTGAATAGTAAAAAGTAAAAGCAAAAAAATAGAAAAGTAAAATCTGCTCTCTGTATCTGAAAATCCGAGTCAAGGAAGAAATAGACATAACAACTATGTGAATTCATGCAAATTTTTGCAAGGGCTTTTGTCTGTTTATTTTTCTACCTTTTACTTTCAAAATCAGAACTTAAATAAAATGTTAACTTCCCCCTAACCTGATAACTGTTTTGTGGTCTATCTCAATATGGTAACAATTTAATAATGAAGACAATATTCTAGTTATCAGTGCCAGAGAAGTAATAGAATAAAACTATAAGGCTATGTCATCACCACACCCAAGTGTTGCGATTTGTTTGAGTCATCATATTGGCTTGATTTAAAAAAAAAAAGAGGATGTTTATTTTCTTTTTGTACATTATTCAAATGCAAATTTCCAAATTTCCATGGTTGCGTTTTATTCGGTTTATTTTATTCAGTTAAAAAACAATAAATAATAATCAAGCAATGCAGTATGTCTTGATTTAAAAAAAAACCCTTAAAATCTGTTTATGCTATAATAAACCACACCTGAAAATGCACAAAGTAGTAACACTCTACAAATATTCCATATATCCTTTGTAAGGGGCTTATTGGCTTCTTTGACTAAATAAATCACATCATTGCAACATTAGACAGCAAATGTCATAATCCATTATCTTCCATCTTTCCAGTCTGTGGGCATTTCCAAGTTTTGCACCACATTAGCATTCCAAATGTTATTGGTAGTAGGCGATTAAAACAACACCACAGCAAATGGGGCCCATATAGTGGTGTCAGTTCCAAAACTGCTCTTGTACATTCTCAAAGTAATATATAAGCAGCAGCATTACTAATTGCCTTTTTAAAGAAGGAGTTGTATCCTCGTAGGCATAATGTCTACGTAAACCAGAGATACCACTTTCTTTCTTTGGAGTGTAATCGCACATAATGTAATTGCTAAAACCCCTGGAAAAAATAGTGAGGCACAAAAAATACACACGATTTCAAGTTCTGTCTTGTTTGTTTTATAGGTTTGCCTTTACTTGCTTGAAACATAATATACAAATACTTCCAATCTTTGAGGAATCAGTCTCTAGATTCTGTTTTTATTGACTTCTTGTTCTTGAATTTGTACCGTGGTATCTGTGAAAGGAACAGAACATAATTTAAGTGTCTCTTTCTTGGGACGCCGGGGTGGCTCAGTTGGTTAAATGTCTGAGTCTTGATTTTAGCTCAGATCATTATCTCAGGGTCCTGGGATCAAGTCCTGAGTCAGGCTCCGTGCTCAGCAGGAGTTGGGTTGAGGATTCTCTCTCTCTCTCCCTCTGATCTTCTCCAAGCTCACTCTCTCTGTCCCTCTCTCAAATAAATAAATAAATATATATATTTTTTTAAAAAGTCTCTTTCTTAATTTAATATCTGACTCAAAGATTTCTATTTCCATGGTCATATCTCACTATTCATCTCGTTTGTCCTTTCTCCACCTCTGTTTTTATTTTTCTCTTTTTAGGAATCTGTGTTGAAAGGAGATTTCCTTTTTCTCTGTTTGGAAATGAGCAAGGATGAAAATTAAAAGTTACGATAAGATTCTGCTTTATTTATTTACCTACTTTATCAAGGAATGAGGGAGGACCCTAAAGTAGAACAACACTTACTTTTCCTTTTAAATATGATGAACGAAAAATAAATAAATAAATATGATGAACAAAGCCATTTTGATTTATTATTTTCTTTCAAAAGACAGGTGACATCTCCTGCAACGTTGACTTTAGTTACTAATCCCCTTTTGGCAAGCCAAAGAGTATTATGATTGGAAAGATTTTCACAGTCAGACGCTCTACTAGAATGAAAGGCTACAGAGCGCTTCACTTCAGCCAAACCAGCAAAATCCTTCCATTGCCAATTTTTCTTTTATATTTTGAAGTTGGCCTCTCAGCACAGATATGATTCACACCATTTAAAAATAAATCTGGCATCTGCAAAGCAGAAAATTTAGGCTGTGTTGTCATAGTATCAGTATTTCCATTCTTAGGCCTGGACACAACCTAAACTTCTATAGAGAAGACACGGTTCCTATTCTATGGTAAAGGTAAAGACTAATTTTATTAAGGTATACATATGATTTTTGTATTTACTAAAGAATAAAAGTATCACTTTTACACATAGCAAATGAAATATTTTATGAGTGATTTAATTCCATAAAAATATGTATATTTGTGTCAAGATGTGATATCCTAGCACAACAATGGATTTGGAGATATATATATCTTAAATAAGAATTTGAATTCCATATCAATATGCCATTATGTTCTCACTTTGTCATAATGATTTCTTCATCATCTGCTTAAAAGTCAATACACAACTGATGACATTCGCCTGGCGTACATGTGGCAGCTGGCCTCTGAAGACGTTCCGTGACAATCCTGCCCATGGTCCCTCCACACACACATGCTGCTCCACCCATGAAGAGGTGAACTTTTCCCTCTACCTGAATTCCGTGATGTTTTGACCAAGAGGATGCAGAGGAAGTAATGGGACTTTGGAACCCAGACCTCGGAGTGTGATAACTTTCATTTCCTCTTAGACTCTTAAGCCTCTATGTATGAAACTCAAACTATCTTGCCTCTATATATACGACTGGGGGCGGGGCAGGGTGGATACTGTCTAGAGACGACCTGGAAGACAAGACAGCACCAAAGAAAGAAAAGGCAAGACCACAAGTGCACTCAGCCAGGAGCTGCATAAGGAGACACAATGGACAACAAAACATAAAGTGGCATCTTTGATGAGATCCTGGAACAGAAAAACTCATCAGGTAGAAACTAAGGAAATCCGGGGTGGGGGGGGGGGAAGGATGTGGACTTTAGTTAATAATTATGCATCCTTATTGGTTCATTAATTGTAACAAAAGTACCATACTCATGTAAGATATTAGTCATAAGGGAAGACTAGATGTGGAAACTTTCTATACTATCTCGAGTTTTCTGTAAGTGTAAAATTGTTCTAAAATATAAACTCTCCTGGGAGGAGTGGGGGAAGACTTATAGCTGAGAGGACCAGGAGGGAGCTGGACCTGGAGTCCCATTCGTCTGCCTGAAGGGTGAGGAGCTCCAGGTAAAGCAGGAGGAGCCCCTGCGGAGCCCCAGCCCCACAGAAACAACAGCTAAGAAAGCAGTGGTTTAAGCTGTATGTTTGGGGGTTGTTTGTTGTGCTCCCGTAGGTAACAGAGACAACGTGCCACTTGCATTTGCTCATGTCAAGGAATATGCATATTTTATTATATTTATCTTAAAAAAAGAAATTATAGGGGCACCTGGATGACTCAGTGGGTTAAGCCTCTGCCTTGGACTCAAGTCATGATCCCGGGGTCCTGGGATCGCCCTGCATCATGAGGGCGCCGGCTTCCTCCCCTCCCCCCCCGCCCCCCTGCCTGCTGCTCTGCTCATTTGTGATCTCTGCCTGTCAAATAAATAAATAAATAAGATCTTTAAAAAAAAAAAAACCGCCAAGAATTTAATTCCATTCCATTGGGAGGACCAGAGGTGCCTGGAGAAGGGGTTGCTTTCAGGGAAAGCTGATAGCTCAATTTGAAATATGAACATACAGTTTCTGGGGTCAGAAGCCTGGGTTTGTATATTCTGTTTATCCCTCCAACTCACAGTGTGTAATAGAAGTTACTTCTCCTTATTCACTTGGAGTTTCCCCCTGCTATTAAATGTGTACCGTGCTTGTATCATGCCATTAATGTATCACTTAAAGAGAATGCATTTAAGGGCTTAAGAGGATTCCAGGGACAAAGAACATAGTTAAACATTCCCCATTAGTGGGATCCACTAAATAGGTCCCACTGTCAGGGGGCACCCAGTCCGTAAGGCTGCCATATTGTTCAGTTAACTGCAGACTGAGGTCTAGCCCTATTAAAACCATGTCTGAGCAAATATTATAAACTCCCAGTTGTTGAGTAGTTAGTGTATGTCAAATATCTTAGGTGTGTTATCTCATTTAATTTTTAAGACTACATCTAAGATGGATATTATGTCTTTCTTCTATTCAATGAAAAACCTCAAGCTTTAAAACTGTTTGTTACTGGCCAAGCTCAAACAGATCATAAATGAGAGCGGTGGCATCCAAGCCCTGGCTGTCGGATTTCAGTCTATGCTCTCAAACATGCTAGTCTTTATTTCTTCTGTCTGCATGATCTAGTGTTCCTTTGCCTTTGTTAATTAGATACTGCTCTAAAATGTACTATTTTACCTTGAGCTTGGACATATTGGTTTATATTGTGTTATGTGAAAGGAAGTCTGTCATGGTCACTCGGTTATCACTTCATAAGCTGTTAAAATTATTTTACTTATGTGAGACAAGTTAGATATTTTTTATTTTTTTATTTTTTATAAACATATATTTTTATCCCCAGGGGTACAGGTCTGTGAATCGCCAGGTTTACACACTTCACAGCACTCACCAAAGCACATACCCTCCCAATGTCCATAACCCCACCCCCTTTCTCCCATCCTCCCCCCCAGCAACCCTCAGTTTGTTTTGTGAGATTAAGAGTCACTTATGGTTAAGACAAGCTAGATATTAACCAGCCTAATCTAGGGCAGATTTTTACAGTTGCTTTTCTGTGAAACCCTATGGTAAAAGAAGATACACACATATATAGATATATACACATATACATAAAAAAAGAAATATATATACATATATATATTTATATATACATATATATGTATATATAATTTAAATTGAAAAGGCCTAGAAGTGGATTACTATACTCAAGTAGTGGAAGGAAGTACTTTTATACTTAAAGATACACAAATTCAGTACAGTAGATAAAGGTCAAGAAAAAAAATCCCCCACCATTCTGCAGGGACTGAGCTGAAGAAGAGAATCACGTTGTGATCAAGGGCAACGATTGATAATGATAGAGATATGAAAAGGAAACATAAACAAGATAGGAGAAATACAATATGGTCTGCTAATATTGGCCATGTTCCCAAGAATTCAGCCACACGGAGGAGAACCAAAGTCATATAACTAACCTCTGATCACAATCTCTTAAGAGTAAATAAAGAAGGAACTGGAGAATTTCTATGCAAATATTCCACAAAATAACACTTAAAAAAAAAAAAAAGCTTACAGTTGATTATCAGTCAGCAAAATACCCAGGATGCCCAAGCCCATCAGTTTAGGAGCTGCCTTTCTTGGGGATGGGAGATGGCTTGCCTCCTGATAAAAATGGCATTTCCATTTCTTCTTTAGGGCTCTATAACTGCTGCAGTCGGAAACATGGAGGAGGCAAAAGGAGATCAGGGTAGCAGAAAATAGCTTCTTATAAAAGAAAAAAGCTTGTTTTAAGGTCTTGTTTTGTTTTGTTTTGTTTTATTCCCAAGCAAAGGAATAGTTCCATTACTTCCTTACTGCACTTAATATCCCAAATGGATGATCGGATGCATGGTTTCCTGCAGCAAGATGCTTGTTCTGCCTTATGTGATTGCTGGGTATGTACTTGCTTTATTTGCTTGTTTTTGTTCACTTTTATACATTTTATAAAATTCTGTACACATGAAGTTTTGGGTTTGGGGTAGGTAGAATAATGATTCTGCTGTATCTGTCTATGCCCTAATCCCTGGGACCTGTGAATAAGTTATATCACTGGGCAAAATGTTCTGTGTAGTTGGGATTAAGGGTCTTGTAGATGGGGAGGTTAAATTGGATTATCCAGCTGGGTCCAATCTAGTCACAGGAGTCCTTAAAAGGGAAGACCCTTTCCTGGTGGGTCAGAGAGAAGTGATAGGACAGAGATTCCACGGGAAGCTGCTGGTCTTCAAGATGGAGGAGGGTGCAGGGAGGTAGGGAAGGTGGTGGCCTCTCTGGAAGCTGAGCCTGACCCTCGGTTTACAGTCAGCAAGAAAAAGGGGACCTCAGTCCCACAATTGTAGGGAACTGAGTTCTGCCAACAACCTAAATGAGCTAAGAACCAGACTCCAGATTAGAACTCAGCCGTGCCAATCTCAATTTTCACCCTGTGGGATGAGCAACAGACATTTGACCTGCAGAACTGTAAGATAATAAATTTGTGTTGTTTTTAAGATGCTAAACTTGTGGCAATTTGCAATAGGAAACTTATGTAAGCTTGATTATTATACTCTGTCCATATTTTTATTTATTTATTTATATATTTATATAAATATATACATTTTATATCTAATTCAATATATATGCCATAAATATTTTATATAAATAAATATATCTATATTTACATTTTTACAGAGCATGGCACAGTGCCTTACTTATATATAACGTATGTAGTAATTATGTTCAAATATTATTGCTAAAATTTATTACTGTCTTGTCCTAAAAACAAACACAAAGAGGCATAACCATTATTGCTCTCATTTTTCAGATAAGAAAATGAGACTTATAACAGAGTGTGATACCTAGGCATTTCTATTTCTTTTTCATATTTGGAAGAGATTCTATCCTGAAATTACTTCAGAAGAATTTAACCCAATTAGTTAATAAATAAATAATATTTTCTTCTTGATTAGAAATAAGTGGGATTGCTTTGATAATTAAGTGTATTTTGGTCTTAGAAATGTTTCCATCACCTCCTTGCTTTTAGCTGACTCCTACATGTGTTGATCATGATTACTTTTGCAAAGTAGCTAAGTATCACAAAATAGAGACACCTGATACTTTATTTCTAGTAATTCCAAGTTAAGGTAGTAATAATAATAAATAGAATGAAGATAGGGCTATATGTGTGTGCATATATGTGAACTATGTACCTGAATAATATAACTAAAGAATCTGTTGAATGGAAAAAGATACCGTATGTATATACAATGGAATACTACTCAGCCATCAGAAAAGGGAATCTTGCCATTTGCGATGACGTGGATGGAACTAGAGGGTATTATGCTAAGCGAAATAGGTCAACCAGAGAAAGACAATTATCATATGATCTCACTCTAATGTGAAATATAAAAAACAGTGCAGAAGATGAGAGGGGAAGGGAGGGAAAAATAAAACAAGATGAAGTCAGAGAGGGAGACAAACCATAAGAGACTCTTAATCATAGGAAACAAACAGGGTTGCTGAAGGGGAGGGGAGTGGAGGGATATGGCATAACTGAGTAATGGACATTAAGGAAGACATATGATGTAATGAACACTGGGTCTTATGTAAGACTGATGAAACACTGAACTCTACCACTGAAACTAGTAACACACTGTATGTTAATTGAACTTAAGTTAAAAGAAATTAATTTTTAAAAAGCTGTAATAAATATATGTACATCTGAAAAAACACTTCAGGATTATACATAGATTTCATATATATATATATGAAACAGCTATATATATTTCAGATTATTTTATTTATACACATATATATATGAGGGCTATATATCTATTCATATATATGTGTGAATCCAATATATATGAAACAGATATAACTGATATAAGGGATTTTTTTTTTTAAGATTTTATTTATTTGACAGAGAGAGATCACATGTAGGCAGAGAGGCTGATGGGGGTGGGGGGGAAGCAGGTTCCCTGCTGAGAAAAGAGCCCAATTCAGGACTCGATCCCAGGACCCTGAGATCATGACCTGAGATCATGACCTTAACCTCTGAGCCACTCAGGAGCCCTGTAAGGGATATTTGAATTTCAAAAGCTAAGTTCTCAGTCAATTCACATTCTCAAGGTACTTTTTATTCTACCCTGAAGAAGCCCTGAAATAATGGGGGATTATATAAATATAAATATAGATTGTTGTTCCAAGAGGTTTCATCTGAGAAAACTATGGTTAATATTTTCACTGTCTTAGAATCCAGGATCTCTACTGATCAATAATTTAACCATTGCATTTACTCATTTTTTTCATTAATTAATATAATTCTTTTAAAGATTCCTTTTTGGAAAAGCATGGTCTTTTTGGAATGTTAGTATGCTACTCTGCAAGAACAGTCACATGGGAACCAAAGTGTATTTATGAAAACTATATTCACCTCATTTTTTACCTCACAATGATGTAACCTGATATGAGGAAATAATTATACCCTCTTTGACACACATAAATCTAAATTCCAAGATCTATAACTCTGAATCCCAAGGTACCAGGAATTACCTTAATTCTAAATGGTTAAGATTTTGAAATAAGTTCTTTGGACATCTTTGTCTATAAAAAATTGAAATTATTTTAAAATCTTAATATATGTAGATGACTCTGTATTTTGTATAGGTATGAAAATATTCCAGAATGTGATAAAATAAATGAAACTAGAGTGATAGCTAAAAAGTTAGGTTTTTAAAGTAGAGGAAAATATTTTAGCCAACATTTTAACACACATAAAATTTTAAAAGACACAACTCCACATTTATAATACAGTAAAAAAGAATGTTAATCTTTAATTTTTTCACTTATTCCAATCATTACATATTGACCACTAAAATTTATTAATAAGATATACTAAACAAAGATAAGAAAATCTCATCTTCAGGCAGCATTTTATTGGTGAGATGCATTTTATCAAGACCTCTCCAGTGCTCCGCAGAGCTCTATTACTCTATGTCTTGCTCCACCTCATAGAAATCTTTCCCATTTTACCAGTTTTCTAGGGTTACCAGAGTTCATTTGTAGATGCATTACTCTAGTCCCTGGCTCTGCGCTCATCACCCTTTCTATGTCTCTGTGTCTCCTCTTCTTATAAAGACACTTACCATTGGATTTGGTTTCACCCTAAATCCAGAATGATCTCAAGATCAACAATATAATTACATCTGAAAGGACTTTTTGCCAAATAATATCATCTTCACAGGTTTTGGGCATTAGAGTTTGGATGTACCTTTCTAGAGGCCATTGTCCAATCTATTACACTCATCTTTAAAATTGCATGGCCTTCTGCCTTTAGCTTGGGTCATGATCCCAGGGTCCTGGGATCAAGCCCCATATTGAGCCCCGTATCAGGTTCTCTGCTCAGTGGGGAGCCTGCTTCCTCCTCTCTCTCTCTCTCTTTGCCTGCCTCTCCGCCTACTTGTGATCTCTCTCTCTCTGTGTCAAATAAATAAATAAAAAATCTTAAAAGAAAAAAATTTTAAAATTGCATGGCTTTCTGTCCTATAGTACACCCAATCATTGGCCATCTCATTCATATATATATATACACACACACAGATAGATAATATCTATTGGTCTATCTTTCTAGAACATAGTAGTTAAAAATGGGGCCTTTTTAAATTTAAATTTTTTATGTTTTTATAAACATATAATGTATTTTTATCCCCAGGGGTACAGGTCTGTGAATCGCCAGGTTTACACACTTCACAGCACTCACCATAGCACATACCCTCCCCAATGTCAATAACCCCTCCTTCCCCCCTCCCCTCAGCAACCCTCAGTTTGTTTTGTGAGATTAAGAATTACTTATGGTTTGTCTCCCTCCCAATCCCAACTTGTTTCATTTATTCTTCTCCTACCCCCAAATCCCCCCACATTGCATCTCTACTTCCTCATATCAGGGAGACCATACGATAGTTGTCTTTCTCTTATTGACTTATTTCACTAAGCATGATACCTCTAGTTCCATCCACGTCATCACAAATGGCAAGATTTCATTTCTTTTGATGGCTGCATAGTATTCCATTGTATATATATATATACCATCTCTTCTTTATCCATTTATCTGTTGATGGACGTCTAGGTTCTTTCCATCGTTTGGCTCTTGTAGACATTGCTCCTATAAACATTCGGGTGCACGTGGCCCTTCGGATCACTACATTTGTATCTTTAGGGTAAATTCCCAGTAGTGCAATTTCTGCGTCATAGGGTAGTTCTATTTTCAACATTTTGAGGAACCTCCATGCTGTTTTCCAGAGTGGTTGCACCAGCATGCATTCCCACCAACAATGTAGGAGGGTTCCCCTTCCTCCGCATCCTCGCCAGCATCTGTCATTTCCTGACTTGTTAATTTTAGCCATTCTGACTGATGTGAGGTGATATCTCATTGTGGTTTTGATTTGTATTTCCCTGATGCCAAGTAATATGGAGCACTTTTTCATGTGTCTGTTGGCCATCTGGATGTCTTCTTTAAAGAAATGTCTGTTCATGTCTTCTGCCCATTTCTTGGTTGGATTATTTGTTCTTTGGGTGTTGAGTTTGCTAAGTTATTTATAGATTTTGGGCACTAGCCCTTTATCTGATAGGTCGTTTGCAAATATCTTCTCCCATTCTGTACATTGTCTTTTGGTTTATTAACTGTTTCCTTTGCTGTGCAAAAGCTTTTGATCTTGATGAAATCCCAATAGTTCATTTTTTCCCTTGCTTCTCTTGCCTTTGGTGATGTTTCTAGGAAGATGTTGCTGCAGCTGAGGTCGAAGAGGCTGCTGCCTGTGTTCTCCTCAAGGATTTTGATGGATTCCTTTCTCACACTGAGGTCCTTCATCAATTTTGAGTCTATTTTTGTGTGTGGTGTAAGGAAATGGTCTAATTTAATTTTTCTGCATGTGGCCGTCCAGTTTTCCCAGAACGATTTATTGAAGAGGCTGTCTTTTTTCCATTGGACATTCCTTTCTGCTTTGTCGAAGATTAGTTGACCATAGAGTTGAGGGTCTATTTATGGGCTCTCTATTCTGTTCCATTGATCTATGGGTCTGTTTTTGTGCCAGTACCAGTCTTGATGATGACAGCTTTGTAATAGAGCTTGAAGTCCGGAATTGTGATGCCACCAACTTTGGCTTTCTTTTTCACTATTCCTTTGGCTATTCGAGGTCTTTTCTGGTTCCATATAAATTTTAGGATTATTTGTTCCATTTCTTTGAAAAAGATGGATGGTACTTTGATAGGAATTGCGTTAAATGTGTAGATTGCTTTAGATAGCATAGACATTTTCACAATATTTGTTCTTCCAATCCAGGAACATGGAACATGGTTCCATTTCTCTGTGTCTTCCTCGATTTCTTTCATGAGTACTTTATAGTTTTCTGAGTATAGATTCTTAGCCTCTTTGGTTAGGTTTATTACTAGGTATCTTATAGTTTTGGGTGCAATTGTAAATGGGATGGACTCCTTAATTTCTCTTTCTTCTGTCTTGGTGCTGGTGGAGAGAAACGCAATTGATTTCTGTGCATTGATTTTATATCCTGACACTTTACTAAATTCCTGTATAAGTTCTAGCAGTTTGGGAGTGGAGTCTTTTGGATTTTCCACATATAGTATCATATCATCTGGGAAGAGTGATAGTTTGACTTCTTCTTTGTCAATTTGGATGCTTTTAATTTCCTTCTTTTGTCTGATTGCTGAGGCTAGGACTTCTAGTACTATGTTGAATAACAGTGGTGATAATGGGCATCCCTGCCATGTTTCTGACCTTAGCGGAAAAGCTTTCAGTTTTTCTCCATTGAGAATGATACTTGCAGTGGGTTGTTCATAGATAGCTTTGATAATATTGAGGTATGTGCCCTCTATCCCTATACTTTGAAGAGTTTTGATCAGGAAGGGATGCTGTACTTTGTCAAATGCTTTTACAGCATCTACTGAGAGTATCATATGGTTCTTGTTTTTTCTTTTATTAATGTGTTGTATCACATTGATTGATTTGCAGATGTTGAACCAACCTTGCAGCCCTGGAATAAATGCCACTTGGTCGTGGTGAATAATCCTTTTAATGTACTGTTGAATCCTATTGGCTAGTATTTTGGTGAGAATTTTCGGATCTGTGTTCATCAAGGATATTGGTCTGTAATTCTCTTTTTTGATGGGATCCTTGTCTGGTTTTGGGATCAAGGTGATGTTGGCCTCATAAAATGAGTTTGGAAGTTTTCCTTCCATTTCTATTTTTTAGAACAGCTTCATAAGAAAAGGAATTAGTTCTTTAAACGTTTGGTAGAATTCCCCTGGGAAGCCATCTGGCCCTGGGCTTTTTGTTCAGAGATTTTTGATGACTGCTTCAATCTCCTTACTGGTTATCGGTGTGTTCAGGTTTTCTATTTCTTCCTGGTTCAGTTGTGGTAGTTTATATATCTCTAGGAATGCATCCATTTCTTCCAGATTGTCAAATTTGTTTGCATAGAGTTGCTCATAGTATGTTCTTATAATTGTCTGTTGGTGTTAGTTGTGATCTCTCCACTTTCATTCATGATTTTATTTATTTGGGTCCCTTCTCTTTTCTTTTTGATAAGTATGGCCAGGGGTTTATCAATCTTATTAATTCTTTCAAAGAACCAGCTCCTAGTTTCATTGATTTGTTCTATTGGTTTTTTTGGTTTCCATTTCATTGATTTCTGCTCTGCTCTTTATTATTTCTCTTCTCCTGCTGGGTTTAGGGTTTCTTTCTTGTTCTTTCTCCAGCTCCTTTAGGTGTAGGGTTAGGTTGTGTACTTGAGACATTTCTTGTTTTTTGAGAAAAGCTTGTACCCTATATATTTTCCTTTTAGGACTGCCTTTGCTGTGTCCACAGATTTTGAACCATTGTGTTTTCATTATCATTTGTTTCCATGAATTTTTTCAATTCTTCTTTAATTTCCTGGTTGACCCATTCATTCTTTAGAAGGATGCTGTTTAGACTCCATGTATTTGGGTTCTTTCCACATTTCCTCTTGTGATTGAGTTCTAGCTTCAGAGCATTGTGGTCTGAAAATATGCAGGGAATGATCCCAAACTTTTGATACCAGTTGAGATCTGATTTAGGACCCAGGATGTGATCCATTCTGGAGAATGTTCCATGTGCACTAGAGAAGACTGTGTATTCTGTTGCTTTGGGATTAAATGTTCGGAATATATCTGTGATGTCCATCTGTTTCAGTGTGTCATTTAAGGCCTTTATTTCCTTGTTGATCTTTTGCTTGGATGATCTGTCCATTTCCATGAGGGGAGTGTTAAAGTCCCCTACTCTTATTGTTTTATTGTTAATGTGTTTCTTTGATTTTGTTATTAATTGGTTTATATAGTTGACTGCTCCCACATTAGGGGCATAGATATTTAAAATTGTTAGATCTTCTTGTTGGACAGACCCTTTGAGTATGATATAGTGTCCTTCCTCATCTCTTATTATAGTCTTTGGCTTAAAATCTAATTGATCTGATATAAGGATTGCCACTCCTGCTTTCTTCTGATGTCCATTAGCATGGTAAATTCTTTTCCACCCCCTCACTTTAAATCTGGAGGTGTCTTCGGGTCTGAAATGAGTTTCTTGTAGGCAACATATTGCTGGGTTTTTGTTTTTGTTTTTTTTAATCCATTCTGATACCCTGTGTCTTTTGATTGGGCATTTAGCCCATTAACATCCAGGGTAACTATTGAGAGATATGAATTTAGTGCCATTGTATTGCCTGTAAGGTGACTGTTACTGTATATTGTCTCTGTTCCTTTCTGATCTACCACTTATAGGCTCTCTCCTTGCTTAGAGGACCCCTTTCAATATTTCCTGTAGAGCTGGTTTGGTGTTTGCAAATTCTTTCAGTTTTTGTTTGTCCTGGAAGCTTTTTATCTCTCCTTCTATTTTCAATGATAGCCTAGCTGGATGTAGTATTCTTGGCTGCATGTTTTTCTTGTTTAGTGCTCTGAATATATCGTGCCAGCTCTTTCTGGCCTGCTAGGTCTCTGTGGATAAGTCCACTGCCAATCTAATATTTTTCCCATTGTATATTACAGACTTCTTTTCCCGGGCTGCTTCAGGATTTTCTCTTTGTTGCTAAGACTTGTCAATTTTAATATTAGGTGATGGGGTGTGGATCTATTCTTGTTGATTTTGAGGGGGGCGGTTCTCTGCACCTTCTGGATTTTGATGCTTGTTCCCTTTGCCATATTAGGGAAATTTTCACCAATATACCTTCTGCTCCCCTCTCTCTTTCTTCTTCTGGAATCCCAATTATTCTAATGTTGTTTTGTCTTATAGTGTCACTTATCTCTCAAATTCTCCCCTTGTGGTCCAGTAGCTTTTTGTCCCTCTTTTGCTCAGCTTCTATATTTTCTGCCATTTGGTCTTCTATATCACTAATTCTTTCTTCTGCCTCATTTATCTTAGCCTTAAGAGCCTCCATTTTTTATTGCACCTCATTAATAGCTTTCTTGATTTCAACTTGGTTAAATTTTAGTTCTTTTATTTCTCCAGAAAGGGCTTTTATCTCTCCTGAGAGTGTTTCTCTAGTATCTTCCATGCCTTTTTTGAGCCCAGCTAGAACCTTGAGAATCATCATTCTGAACTCTAGATCTGACATATTACCAATGTTTGTATTGATTAGGTCCCTAGCCTTCGGTACTGCTTTTTGTTGTTTTTTGTGTGTGAGTTTTTCTGCCTTGTCATTTTGTCCAGATAAGAGTATATGAAGGAGCAAATAAAATACTGAAGGGTGGTAAAGACCCCAGGAAGATGCTCTTTAACCAAATCAGAAGAGACCTCAAATTGTGGGAGGGAGAAAGGGGATAAAAAGAAGTTCAGGAAAAAAAATTTTTTTAAAAAAGGAAAACAAATAAAAAGAAAAATATATATACATATATTAGATAAACTAGTTTAAAAACGTTAAAAAAGAAAAGGGTAAATGTTAAAAAAATTAGCAGAAGAAAAAAATTAAATTAAAAATTAACCACAAGACTAAAGAATCATGGGGAGAAAGCCATGAGTTCCATGTTTTGCTTACTCCTCCACTGGAATTCTGCTGCTCTCCTTGGTAGATGAACTTTGTCTTGACTGGATTTCTTGTTGATCTTCTGGGGGAGGGGCCTATTGTAGTGATTCTCAAGTGTCTTTGCCAGAGGTGGAATTGCACCACCCATACCAGCAGCTGGGCTAAGTAAGCTGCTCAGGTTCGCTTTTGGGAGCTTTTGTCCCCTGAACGCTTTCCGTAGAGTTCCGGAGGATGGGAATGAAAATGGCGGCCTCCCAGTCTCTGGCCCGGAGGAGCTGAGAGCTCAGGGCCCCACTCTTCAGTGCACCCTCAGAGAAAAAAGCCCAGTCACTCCCGTTTCCCTGGCCTCTGGCTGTGCCAACCTCACCCAGTTTGCGACTGGTTCAAGGTAACCCCGAGCTGAGAACTCACTCCTTGGTTCTGTCTCTGTAGCCAGCTTCCCCGTTTTAATACCCGCAAGCTCTGTGACACTCAGACACCCCCGATCCTTCTGTGACCCTGCGGGACCTGAGGCCATGCTCACCCCACGTGGGATTCACCCCGGTTTAGCCTCTGGAGCGATGTCCCTCAGCGGAACAGACTTTTAAAAGTCCTGATTTTGTGCTCTGTTGCTCCGCCGCTTGCCGGGAGCTGGCCCCTCCCCCCGTGGTCTATCTTCCTGTTGCTTTGGATTCACTTCTCTGCTGGTCCTACCTTTCAGAAAGTAGTCAATTTTCTGTTTCTAGAATTGCTATTCTTCTTCTCTTCGATCTCCTGTTGGATTTATAGGTCTGTGCAATGGTTTGGTAAGCTATCTAGCTGATCTCCTGCTACCTGATGTCATCTCAGCCTGCTACTTCTCTGCCATCTTGACTCCTCCCCCTCAAAAATGGGGTCTTTTAACAGGAATCAAACTACCTTCAAATCCTGTTCATTTTCTGGATTGTTATTTTACTAGCAATGTAATGTTAGATGAGTTGCTTAACTCTCTCTGTCTTAGTTTCCCTTTCTGTAATAAGTGCATAATAATAGTACTTGCCCCATAGAATTTTTGTGTTAAATAACAGTACTATGTATAAGCACATACACCACAGTGTTGGCTATTACCATTAAGGAGCAATTGTTTTCTTTAGCAGAAGATAATTATTTTGAAATGTAGCCTTACAAGAATAGTTCAAGAAATTGTTGGTTCTGCAGAACTGCATTTTCTATGGGAGAGAGAAAATCGAGGATCTTAAGTCAATAATGTGACAAAATGGTGGGAATCCACTTAAATATAGAGCAGGCTCAGGGAAAGGAAGCTTCTTATGTCAGCTTTGTCCCTAGATAGAACCTTCTGGGCTTCAGGGGCAACAGGGCAAGAAAAGCCAAGTCACGGAAGAGAAAGGGAAGAAAATAGTCATTTCTATTTATGAATGTAGAGCTTGAAGTAACAGCAGACAGGCTAAGCCAGAAATGAGAAAGTAGAATGGAAGTTTGTTAGCTATTCACAGAGAAGTAAATGAGAAGACCAAATGAGAAAGCTTAGAAAGAAAACCAGTACCCCAGAGAGGAACAAGACCTTAGAAAATGTCCAACTGAGGAACCCAGAAGAGAAAGAGTTCCCACTAAGTTCAAAACAGCTCTCTGGGGATATAGGTAAGAAGATAGAATATGCAATCTTATAGAAGCTCGGGGAAAGAGTCTCCTCAAATAGATCAGAAACCACATCAAATGCTTTGGCAAGGTCAAGGGTGCAGAAAAGACAATGGCTTTTTCTCAGTTTGCAATTAGAAAGCCATTATTGAATTTTAGATGAGCAGTATTTGTAGAGATTTGGGAAATCCACTGAGATTCCAAAAGGTTACACTCTGTATGTGTTGAGGAATTGGAGCCTGTTATTATTCCAGGCGCTTAGCAATAAAAGAAATGCATTTTTTAAAAAGGCTGGTAGCAGGATTTATTGCAAAAGCAAGATTTTGGAGCCTATCTGAAGATAGTGAAGATGAAGTTAGCAGAGTGTAATAACTGAAAGATAATTTTTGTAATGGCCTAGAGGATGCAGGAGGGGCTACAGGCGAGGGATGGAGACCTCAGGACTGGAAAGGATTTGGATCAGCCACATACAACAAATACTCCTATGACCCAGAGAAAGAAGATTCTCATTTTTCTATGTTTTAGCAAATATTTACTGAACACTTACTAATGAGGGAAGCACTAAAAAATAGACACTGAATAGAAAAATGGACCAGAAACTCCTTCATAGGCCTCCCCTTATAGTTTTTATATGCACTGAGATCTATTTGGTAGAATCCAGTGGCATCAAGTAACATTTAAACAGCATAATGAATGATATTTAATGGCATGGCTATAACTACTGAAGAAAGTTGAAGGTGACGTCTTGGAGGGTTCAACAGCCAATTACGGCAGAAGCTGAAAATATCTTGAGTTGTTAATGTTGAGTTCTAGCTGGAGCAGGGTTTCTCAGCCTCGGCACTGACCCTTAGGGTTAGTTGGTTCTTTGTGTGAGAGACTATCTTGTGCATTGTAGGAGGTTTACCAGCATTGCTGGTCAGTATCACTAGATGCCAATAACATTCCTCCATCAAGGGGCTACAACCTAAGGGCAAAAAATGTCTCTAGACATTATCACATGTTCCCTAGAAGACAAAGTCATCCTAGAAGACAAAGACAAAGAGAGAAGCAATGAGCTAGAGAAATGTCAGGCATATGGCTGACAGAGACACAGTGTGGAGGAAAGAAGAAGCTAACTGGAAATATGTGGGATGAAGAGGGGTCCAGGCAGAAAAGGCCATAATGATGGTGAGCATCAGATTCTGTATGAGTGAGGGGGTAGAAGAGTTGAAACAATAGGGATGTATGATTAATTTGACATGTCCACTTAACTGGCTAAGAGATGTCCAGATATTTAGGGATGTTTGTGAAGGTACTTCCAGAAGACATTAGTACCTGAATCAGTAGATTGAATAAAAATTATGGTCCTCACCAATGTGGGTGAGCCTCATCCAATCTGCTAAGGACCTGAGTAGAACAAAAGGTTAGAGAAAGGAAAATTTGTTCTCTCTGCTTGAGATGGTACATCCATCTTCTGACCTTGGATAATGGGTTCCTGGTTCTCAAGCCTTTGGACTGGCATGATATTAAGTCACTGTCTTTTCTGGTCTTCTAGCCAGTAGATGGCAGATCATAATTGTGTGGGCCAATTCCTATAATCAATCAATCTATCTATCAATCATCTATCTACCTATCTATCTATTCTACTCATATCCGTCCTATTGGTTTTGTTTCTCTATTACAGAGTACTGTCAACAGCACTAAATAGAACATGGTATTCAGAAGACCTGGGTTTGAATTTTGATTCCCTATGTGGGACCTTGAATAGAGCATTCATCTGCTGAGTCATAACTACTTTTGTAAAATGAAGGTAATATTACTGGTTACTCAGTTTTGTTGTGGACTTCAATGAAATACTGCATATTGAATTACTTTATACAATGAAAACTTATTAACAAAAATAAAACTTTTGTTAAGCTCAAGAATATGAGAAGGAAAGAACAGTAAAGGGTAAAACAAAGAGCCCTAGCTATTCCATGTGAATGCGCTGGAACATAAGCCACACTTCAGAGATGAGCCGTTTACAAAACCTCAACTTTTTAAGGCTTGTTTCTAAAAACTTTCTAATGCTTTCAGTGTTCTCTGCATAATCCTGATGGAAGACAGATTTTGAACAAAATCAGACTAGAGAGTTTGGATAGTAGCCTAAAATTATGTGTTCTTTTTGTGTTCTGTCAATTTAGAAATAGGACATTTCTGGTTTATTTTGATGTGTTTAAATGTGTGTAATGTACAGCTATATTTGGGCCTGAAAACCCTGTGTTCTTACCACCCTTGTCATCTACACAGACTAAAAATACAACACTTTTCCAAAAAGGTTTCAATGCTTAGATCCTGCCTGACTTTTATAGTCAACCTATAAACTGCAGATAATATAGGTTTACAATGGAAATGCTGACAGGCACTTAGGTCTACGAGATCTAACTTGCTGGCCCTGACTTGCAGCCCTTTATGATGCCACCACAATAAGTTATTCAGGATGATCTTTCAAAATGAAGGGCTCCAAGAAGGTGAGTTTTGGTGAATTCATGCCATCAAAAACAAGACATTTTGACATTGAATTATTTAATGCAGTACTTTCTTGGTCCTAATTCTGCATGGATGTCAGACTGTTTCTACTTTTAAATCAGTCACGCTATCTGAAGAAATGCTTTGGGAAATCATTTTTTTTAAATGTGTATAAGTTATTACAACTGTTCCTTTTGACTAAATCAGCTTTGAACACCTGCATGTCTGCCTTCCCCATGGTCTACTGGGGTCCTGATTGTCTTACTGATCTTCTGACCTATTTGTGTTTGCATTTCATGGGTAGAGAAAAAGCTTCATTCTGGCTTATACCTCACATTATAGATCTTACTTCTCTATGTGTATTTGCCCTGAATAGACCTCCATGTGTTGACAAAACCATCAGAATGGCAAGACCAAGAGAAAATAATTTCATGCATGTATTAGAAAAACATTTTATGTTGCTTTTTTTCCTCGGTTTTCTTAAATAGGAAAACTGGTTACAAGGGCATACTGAAGTGTAACAAATTCAACAAATTCTCAGTTTCACACTATTTCCATTAATATAAAAACTTCTTCGCACTTTGAACTTCAGAGCTGGCACCAAGCTACAGTGGCTACCGATTTTTAATCTTTTGGAGCTTTGCATGCATGGCAGAAGTGAACATTAGAAGATAGCAAGTCAATATAGAATGCCTTCTAATATAATTTCTAAAACCACTTACTAAAGTTTTTTATGTAAAATATAAAAGATATAATTTCTGTATATCTATACATGGTGCCATAATCACTTTTCTAGTTTATCTTTCTTGCCTGTTAAGTTGTAAAGTAATGCACATGTTTGTCTTTGAATGAAAAGATGCATATTAAAAGAATCCAGGAACCTTGAAATAATTTTTTCAGTTAGATACTTATTCCTGCCTTTTAAACATGTTCACATGAAAAGAGAAAGCTATTCAATGTCCCTGATACAATATTTTTATTTTTTTGAACTCACATCTTCATTTACTAAATCTTATTATCAAATAAAATTTGTTAGAGCATCAATGTAGAGGTTCCTTTTCAATTATTTTTTTGAAGTCTTTATGTTGGGATTTTGGCATTCTAAACACGAAAGCCTTTTTATAGACTCTATTCCTTTTTAAAATCTGCTATACTATTCTGAGCCTTGTGTGTATTGCCCATTGTTTGTTTGCAGACCTTCCAGGCATTTTCTCCAGGACCATACAAATTAGATCCCAAGGGACTTTTCTACTGAGTACCTCTTTCATTGCTGATTTCTTCTATTTATTTCTAAAAACGTGTTAATACTGGATAGTAGAAGAGATTGAGTGGATGCCAGGATTACGTTGCATGAATACATTTTCAAGAAAAGAGATTCACTGCAATTTTTAAGCCAACTGTATGCAAGCCAGGATTGGGGATGCAGTGAAGTAAGGAAAGAATGTATCATGACTTTGATTTTTATGGAAATCCTCTATTTTTTATGTTGTGCTTTGTGTGTTTGAGTTGCACCATCCCGCCATTGCCAGCCTTACTTGGAAATGATCTGCTCTATTTTAAGCTGCTGTTTCTATTAGTTCTAAGACTATTGTGCGTGCAAGCATGTGTGTCTGTGTGTGTGCATGCACACATGTGTGTGTATAAATACACATATGGGAGGACAGAGACAAGAAAAAGCCAGAAAGTGAGCTCATTGTGAGACACGAGAACTCTCTATTTTCTACCACCTTTTCTATAGCTTTTGTTAGTTTTCACTTTGGCCCAATCATTGCCACCTTTCTCTACAGGAGTCCTCTGTTATTTTTACTGGCAAGACTTCCAACATTTTAAGCTGTGGTTGCTTATAATCTACAACTGTACATTCAACATAATTTATCTCTATCACCTAAATTTCAACATTATGATTTGGCTTAAGACTCTCACCATTATTATCATTAACAAGGCAAAGCAGGGTTAAATATTGCTTTGTACATTGCAATATTTTTGTGCACTACATTGCTTCTTTTTTTAAACATTTATTTATTTATTTTTGACATATTGTATTATATGCTGATATTAATTATCTAATTTTTAAATATTTTTATTATGTTAGTCAATGTATGGTAGGTCATTAGTTTTTGCCATAGTGTTCTTTGATTCACTGTTGGCATGTAACACCCAGTGCTCCATGCAATACATGCCCTCCTTAATATCTATCACCGGCTCACCTATCCCCGCCCCACCCCCCGAAACCCTTAGTTTGATTCCCTCAGTCCATAGTCTCTCTTGGTTCATCTCCCCCTCTTCTTGCCCCCCTCTTCATTTTTCCCTTCCTTCTCCTAATGTCCTCCGTGCTATTCTTTATGTTGCATAAATAAGTGAAACCATTTGTCTATTGAAGGGCATCTTGGCTGCTTTCACAGTTTGACTATTGTGGACATTGCTGCTATGAACATTGGGATGCATATGGCCCTTCTTTTCACTACATCTGTATCTTTGGGATAAATACCCAGGGGTGCAATTTCTGGGTCATAGGGCAGCTCTATTTTTAACTTTTTGGGGAATCTCCATGCTGTTTTCCAAAGTGGCTGCACCAACTTGCATTCCCACCAACAGTGTAAGAGGGTTCCCCTTCTCCACATCCTCTCCAAGGATTTATTTGTGAGAGCAAGAGAGAGAGATCATGACTGGGGAGAGGGGCAGAGGGAGAGTGAGAATCTCAAGCAAACTCCATGCTGAGCATACAGCCTGTCTCCAGGTTTGATCTCATGACACCTGTGTGCATACTGCATGTACTTTTCTATATCTTGCTTTTTGTTTGTTCGTTTGTTTTTATGTTATATTCTGGTGATGTTACCATATCAGTTCATAAAGAGGGTCCTCATTCCTTTTGTACAATTGTATTACATTGTACTTTATTATGCAGTGGTAACTTACAAACTAGGTCATTTTCTTTTAATTAAAATTTGATTATTATTTAAGGAGACATTTAAATATTATGGTAATATATAAAAATATATTCCTTGAATCCCACAACTCCCTCTCTGTGAGTTCATATTTGGAGAATATATTTACTCAACTGTGCTTGGTATTAAGGTTTTTTTAAAGCACTTCCCTCTCATGGAATTTCCAAACTAAACCCTAGAGTATAAAATAATTTGGGAACGTCTTCCTTTTCTCCTACCAGCAAACATTTTCCCTATTAATTAGTGTTGCCCTCTCTGTCCAAAAGAAATTGCACCAAGGTTTTCTAAATCAAACATTCTACTGAAGGATATATTTAGTTTTTGGACAACTTCTGATTTTGTTTAAGAACCCTGATGAATTAATGTCCAACGTCATGGATCCTTCTATAAAGTCATGTGTGGTTCTCAGAATGTGCTTTTACCCTCTGTCTAGGACAGTCTCCTCCCACTGGTTAATTCACTCTAACACTGACCTCTTGCTCTCCTTCTCTGAATAACATCCTCTTATATACTCCCCTTGCAGACAGAATGAGGGGGTTCTCCTTTACATTCAAAAAACATGGTGTGCTTAGGTCAGTCTAGGCACTTAACCACTTGGAGTAACTCATTGTTTGCCCTACTCCTGTCTAATTGGAGGCCTGTGCCACTCCTTCCAGTACCTTCAACAACTGAACACAGTACCCAGCAGGAGATGCATTGAAAAGTTGTTGTACATATGGATTATTAATTGTGTCACATTCATTTTTATGTTCCGATATGCCTAGCAAACGTGTAAATAGAGACAGGATATCAGGCATCTTTCCTGAACTGAAAGGTTTAGAGGCTAAAAGGGGCATTACCATCTATTTAGTTTCATTTAGCATTGATACTTCTGTTTTTACTTAATGTTATGCGGGGGGGAAAGATCTTACCAAAATTGTTCAGTTATAGAAAATGGATATGAAACAGACCCTATGGGTTTGGAAATACAATAGTAATAGCACATTACCCAGAGATAATAAGATTTTGTTTATCTCTTTTTCATAGCCTGCAGTTAAAGTATTCTTTCTAGGTCATTCTGTTAAGAATTCTGAAGGGTTCTCATTCGTTGAGTTGAATAGAATGTAGAACTTTCCCTCTGATTCAAAGAACAAAAATTTTTCTTAAAAAGAAAAAAAGTTAAGGAATTATAGAAAGATGTCTATGCTCTCCTATACTTAGAACATTGAGAAAAGAAATAAAAATTGTTCTTAGTAGATTGAATTCTTATGGATTTTGGACATTTTGAATGTGATTTTCTTTGATTATTTTAGCAAGATTTTCATTTTTTTCTGCCTAAGTATTATATTACCCACTCTGAAATACCCTCATGAAGTTTATAAAATTCTTGCATTAATTACTTGAACTTCAGAAAATAACATCTGGTCTGTAAACTATGAATAGTAGAAACATATTTTTAAGAGCAGCATGTAGACTTTCTCTGTTTTAAAATTGGATTGAATATGAATATGCTATATAAGAAAGTACTACACGTAATAATTTTGTGGTAGAAGTGAACCATGTACTTCCTTCTAGAAGGATATAGGTAAAGTTGTTTGCCAAAAAATAATGAAGACAAAATTTTTTCCTCCACAGGACCACTGTATCACTTTGGCTTATACCTAAACCCTCTTCATAAATTCTCTGTTATGAATGGCCTCTCAAAATAATAATTCTTTGATATTGAGAAAAGTCAGTCTTGAATCTGGTGTCTTCTTAAATTTCATAGGTAATAAAAGAGTAATCCTAACTTTTCACCTTAACTGAAATAGTAACATCAACAATACATTTTGTTGTTTGCTTCTTTCTGTTCCTAAATTGTAGAGATAATTTACTTTCAGCAAACCCATAAGAGATGACGTCACTATAATTACATTACTTACATTTTTATAATATTAATGTAAAAACAATATTATTCCAATTATTACATATAATATTTTAATATGCTTCTCTTTGGTGGAATGGTTCAGATTTTCTTTTAAATACTCTGGATATCTTCTGGTGGCCTCTCCACACCCACTCTCCGCGCAGTTCTACCTGCCTTCTGCCTCCAAGAGTCCCAGTATACAAATTAAATAAGTGGGTTTGTTTTCTGATTTCTGGTCAACCTTGTCTAATGGGAGCCATCTGAAGGACATGATGGTAGAAGGAAATTGAGTTGTGGCTCTTAACTCCTCTCCCTGTCAGGTGTGCATAGGCTGACTTGATCTGTCCGGCAAAGATGACAGCTCCTCTCAGGCAGCCCTCTCAGGACCAGGATGTCTCCAGAGTTTACGTAACAACGTCTCATATTTGCCCCTTCAGGCTTAGATCAGAAGCTACTCCCTGTTACTAGCCTCAGCTATTATAAGACCCTTCATTGCTTTTCCTGAACCCTGCCTCCAGTTCTGTAAATTATCCTGTTAAACTCTTCTCAGAATGCCCAATTTCAGTGAGCTGTCTGCTTCCAGACAGAACTCGGACTGGTATATCCACTACCTTTGCATATCATCTGTTGCAATTCAGTCCCTTAATTTATGTGGAGATTTATTAGTGTTCACATATGGTATCCGAATAGAATATCAATAGAAAAATAATAAATAATAGAATAAAATAGAATATCTGAATATTCATGGCACAAGTACAAATGAGAAATAGCCATACGAGATGGACTGTCTGTTTATAGGCTTTGTCCTCTATAAACTTTATTCAGAAGCAGAGTATCTCATTCAGAGTCACATTTCTCATTTTTAGAACACGATTATAATTAACTTGTCTCTGTGTTTGCCATAGCTAAGACATTTTATGAACTACAAATTGGAATGCAAGAGCTTAAAAGCACACTAACAGGGGCACCTGGGTGGCTCAGTCAGTTAAGCATCTGCCTTCCGCTTGGGTCATGATCCCAGGGGCCTGGGATCTAGCCCTACATTGTGCTCCCTGCTCAGTGGGGACTCTGTTTCTCTCTGTCCCTCTCCATCTGTGTACTCTCTCTCTCACTTGCTTGCTGGCTCGTTCTCAAATAAATAAATAAATATTAAAAAAAAAAACAAAACACACCAACAGCAAAATTTAGCGACAGATGACAGCCAAACACTAAGAAAGGTGACAGAACATATAAATAGAAGACACAAGCCTTAAAAAACACAGCTGTCTAGAGCAAAAGGAAAAGCAAACATTTCTAGACACCTTGATAGACACTGGAAGCATCGTTGCCCTCTAACCCAAAGGATGAACTCCTGTCCATTTGATGATCCCAAGCTACATTGTACTATGCCTAAGAACACAGGCACACAATATGTGTTAGAAAATAAAACAAAACATGATGGCTTGTTAAACTTTTTCTCTAAGTAGAATTATTTCATTTTCCAGGGAATAATAATTTTACATCAGAATTTACAGGCACATATGCATCCCTCATATAAAGACTGAATATTATGAACTTAATTCAATGCTATTTTCATTTATTCTTTTTTTATAATTTATTTTTATTTATTTTCAGCCTAACAGTATTCATTATTTTTGCACCACATCCAATCATTTATTCTTTGGTTTATAACTTCTGTCTATGTATTCATTCTATCTACTATCTTAATTTTTGACCATTTCAGCATATCTGAGTGTGATCTTTACAACTATTTGGTTTCTCAGTTTCCTAACTTGTTCTTCAATAACCGTGTCCTCCATCCTCCCCATGCTAGACCTAGCAGTTATCATCGTGTACAGACGTCATTATATGTATTTCATAAATTAACATTCCATGACCATCATATCTTATTTTTCAGCTCACTCAATCTATAACAGCAATTCTAATGGACCTAAATTCCAAGACCAGTCATTATAATCTCTTCCTGGAACACATGTCCCTCCCTTTCCTTCCTCAGTGAGGTAGGCTGAATAATGGCCCCACAAAACAGATTCATCTCCTGATCCCTGACCTGTGAATGGTACTTGAAATGACATAAATAAACAAACTCACTTTGCAGATGTGATTAAATTAAGAATCTTGATATTAAGAGATTATTCTGAGGTTTCCATGTGGATCCTAAAGGCAATCACATGTTTCTTTATAAGAGGGAGGCAGGGAGAGATGTGACACACCAAAGAGGAAAAGACAATGTAGCCACATGGCAGAATTTGGAGTAATGCAGCCACAAGAAGCCAAAGAATGCTGGAAGCCACCAGAAGCTGGAAGAGGCAAGAAGTGGATTTGCCTCTAGAAAAAGTATAGCTCTATTGACACCCTGATTTCAGCTCAGTGGTACTATGAGAGAAGAGATTCCTGTTTTTTTACGTCACCATATTGGTGGTAATTTGGTTGAAATTATAATCCTGGTTAAATCCAACCTCTGTGTATTCCACATCTACATCCATGTAACTGAATGTGATTGGGTAAAAATTGCAAGCAAGTTGACTGGTGATACATTAAATTCAGACACAGATCCTGTCTGCAATTAGCTATTAGGTCCTCAATGTTTCCAACAGTCCTATTCTACCTGCTAGTGTATCCAGACATCTAGGTGACTTGCACACCTTTTGACTCCTCAATCTTCAATACTCCCACCCCCATCTGTACTCTCAGCTGACAATCTTCTTACTTCACTTAGAAAATTCAGACTAGAATGAAATTTCTACTGAATGTTATTATGGCTAAGTCCTGACAGATTTTCTTTTTCTTTTTTGTAAGGCACGTGCCTGGCTTGAGTTTTGTTTGTGGAGGCATCCATTTCAAAGAGACCTCTATTTCAGAGACCTCCATCTCAAATAAATGAGTTGCTAGCCATGTAACTAGATAAAGAGCCAGGTCACCTTCCTGCACTGAGGCTCCTTTGATTTTGAAATCTTGGTTGATTTCTATAACTAACCATTTGGACATCTTGTCTTTCTCTTGCACTTTAAATTTCCATGTTTATGTTTGAAATTCACCGATAAGGAGTGAGCTTGCAAACCCCTTGGCCCCTGTGCATACACTCTTGTGCTCATTCTCTTTCTCTCTCTCTCTCTCTGACCTCCCTGTGGGTCCCCAGGTGTTGCTATGTAATTTCCAGTTCTTCTAAGTAATAAACTGTTTTATCCCCCCAAAGTTTCCTGATTGAATCAAAGTTTTCCTCAGGGCATCTTGCAGTCATAAGAACAAAAGAGCCAGTCTCATCACAACATTGGCTATTGTAGGCTGTAACTAGCCCAAAACCCATGTCACCTCACCTTCCTCTACTCATAAACTTTGTCCTCCTGCCCAGAACCATAGAATATGTATGATCCCATCTAGGTACGAACCTTGCACTTATGCGTTAGAGCCTACTCTTGCTTGTCTATTGCAGGAAAGCAGTTCTCTCTAGCCTATATCATCATCCTTTTCTTCTTTACCAAAGTGCTACATTTACTACTGGCATTTCATTCATTAAAATCCTTTACATTCACTTATTATCTCTTAGAATGACTCCTCCAAGAATTACCTGTTTTCATTACTCAAATCCCCCTTAGTCTCTGTTAATGTGTTTGAATCCAGGTATCAGTCCCCTTTAAACTGCTTTGCTAAGGGTCACCAGTGACCTCTGTATTGTTAAATCCAGCAGTCAATGTTCAGTCTTCATGTTTCTCGACTTTTCAGCCATGTTTGATAGAGTTGTATACTTCTTTCTCCATACTTTATTCCCCACCTGGCTTCCAGAATATTACATTCTCTGGTTTTCCACCAACTTCATTCTCCTTTCTGCTTCTTAATGCTGGAATATCTTTTTTTTAAAAGATTTTATTTATTTATTTGACAGACAGAGATCACAAGTAGGCAGAGAAGCAGGCAGAGAGAGAGGAGGAAGCAGGCTCCCTGCTGAGCAGAGAGCCCGATGTGGGGCTCGATCCCAGGACCCTGGGATCATGACCTAAGCCGAAGGCAGAGGCTTTAACTCACTGAGCCACCCAGGAATGCTGGAATATCTTAAGTCCTCTACTCCTTGTATACTTTCAGTTTCTAGATAATCTTTCCAGTCTCATTCCTTTAAATACCATCTATAGGCCAATGACCCAAAAGTTGCTTCAACAGTCAGTATCACTCTCCTGCACGTCACATACCTACCACCCTCCTCCATGACCCCACTTGGATTACTAGTAGGTCTGCTAAACTCAAAACTTCTTCATCTCCACCTCCCTCAAATGTAATCAAACTGCAGCCTTCCTTATCAAAGTTGATGAAAACTCCATCTACCACCTGCTCAAGTCCACAACATTGGAATCATTGATTTCTCTCCTTCTCTCACATCCCTCATCTATTATATCAGGTTGGCTTCAGAATATGCCTTGAATCTCAATCTTCACCACCTTCTCTCCACCTCCTTTAAGCTATCATTTTATTCCCTTGACTTGGATGGCCTAATAACAGGTTTCCCTATGTCCATACTTCCCCCCCATAGCATAGCAGCTCTCTCAATACAGGAGCCACTGTTCCTTTTGAATGTAGGTCAGAAAATGTCATTCTGCCCAAAACATTCTTATTTTCACTTGGAGTAAAACTGTAAAAGCTTGCAATGGCCTACAAGGTCCTACATGATAGTTCTTTGTTACCTCTTTGAGCACATCTCTTATAACTTCCATTTAATGTATTTTTCCAGATACTGCCCCTTGTAGTTTCTCAAATATACTCAGCACACCCTTGCCCCAGGGCCTTTGCACTGACCATTCCTTTGGGATATAACTCTACCTAGTTAATTCTCATGGCTAAACTCCTCACACCCTTTAAGTAATTTCACTTGAAATCCTTCTCAGTAAGGTCTACCTTCACCGCCTCTTAAAAAGCATATCATCTTAAACTCTTAATTCTCCTTGCCCTGTAATATATTTTTTATTTCCTAAAGAATTCATCACCTTCAAATATACTACACAGTTTGCTTAATTTTTATGTACATAATATATTGTCTGTCTCCCCCTTCTGGAACGTAAACTCTTCAAAGGTAGTATTTTTGCTTTGTTCACTGATGTCTTATAAGCACTTCATTGTCTGGCACATAGTAGGTGCTAAAACATTATATTTTAAGTATCAATTAAGATTTGCTTAAGAGGTATACATACCTGTGTGAAGGCGACATGTATAATGACTACTACGTTCTGGACGATGCTGTTTTTGTTCTCAAACCAGTATAGCCACGTGGAGGCCCTAGTCTTCAGAGCCCACCCCAAGAATGTACACTCCAGAGGAGGGTCTGCATTTGCGATTATGTGAAGGGAGGACTTTTGGGGACTGCCATTCTAAATATCATGATATCATGTAGGAATTTAAAAAGCCAAAATACTAATTATTTCTTTCTAGTGTGTAAAAGGAATGTTTTTAAAAAAACAAAACCCAACTCTTTGAGGATTTTTATCAACTCTTTACTCAGTATATAGGTCACACTCCCAAGTATGGAAGATAGTTTTTATACTTAATTACAGTAGGGACTTATTCCCAGTCAAAGCAATAGTCATGACATCATATGGAACCAATAAATATGGATTGTTTTTAATAAAGTGAAGACTGTCAATAAAGCTGTTCGTTCAGTTGCAAATATTTGGTTATAAAAGGTATAGCCACTGATATTCTTTCATGTTTAGAAATTCTTTCTGTTATTATTCAAAAAATGTTTTTAACCATGCTAATAAACTTCTTTGGAGATAAAAAAAAGAGTTGCTTAAGAGGTATAAAACTTTTATCATGAGAGATATAATGAGTATAAATTAATATTATAACTTTAATAATTCATATTAATCTATGAGGCTAATTTTAAGAATTCTCATCTCTTCAAATATTTTAATTTTGAGCAAAAGCACATTATTAGCATAGTGTGATATTTTATTATTTTGGCCTGGAAATTCACTACTTTTATTTTGAAATTTCTGTCTTAAAAATTATTTTGAAAAAAGGAGAAAGCTCCCTTCTTAATCACAAAACCTATGATTGCCATGCTCAAAGGATTATATAATACTAATCAGTTTGGTCCTGTATAAACTTGGATTTATACAAATTACCAGCACCCGTAGCATTAGAATGGCAGAGAAGCAGAGAAGCAAAAACTAATGTTATTGAGTATCTAGCTTCTGTCTTTCTGGTATTGTGCATCCTACTTCCACTCTTAAAGTCAACTTGTTTCTCAGCACTGTGATAGGTGATTTACATATGCAGTTTCAAATAATTATCTCAACAATTCCACCAAATAAGTAACATTGTATGCATTTTACAGGTGAGAATACTAAGTTGAGGAAAGTTGGTGTCATTGGCTTCAAGTGGCACGAATAGAAGAAGTTAGAACAGAGTTAGAGGTAAGGGTCCATGATCTCAAAGTCCATGTAGTATCCACCATAGTGTGAGAGGTAACTGCTAATTTATGTAGGAGGCTAGATTCAAATACCGTTTCTAACTTAGGGATACTCCTTTTCAAAAATGCAAGTACCCACAGTGAATGGAATGATGGTTCTATAGCAGCTGTTTTTGATATCCATTCCAGAAACTCATGCATTCTGAGCATGACTTGTTCTCAGCTTTTAAGACCCCTTTTGCTGCTCATCATCCAGAACTTTACCTTAGCTTTTATCATATGACATAATAAAATGCAGATGTAATACATGTTTTTCATCACTGGATATGAGACCAACCATTGATGTTGGCCCTTCCAAGAAGACTCAAATGCACACAAACACACAAACAAATTTTCCAAAAGGAGAGAAAATTTCATGTTATCTGCAAGAATATAAGGTTAAAATAGACAGTATTGAAGAAGTCTGGTCATATTCAAACACTCGGAGGCCACCCTTAGGAATGAAACGTTCATTTAAATGATAAAAATTTATAATTTACCCTCGCTATTGTGAAATGTCACTGAGGAGGTCTCCAAACAAATATGCTTTGTGGTGGGTGATTGTTATGAAAAATATGAAGGGATAGTTTTTACATTTTAAGATGTTGGGAATAATAGGATAACCCCAGCTGCAGTTTCAGAGCTTAGAAGATCTACAGGATGACGGTCTAACGCTCCTCAAATATCGTTCCTGGATTTTATTTGTAGTTATTTAAATGTGAGTTATTCCTTAAACATATTTACTCTGAAGTTAACAAAGAAGGATTGCATTTCAAAGAAAGAAAACATCATCTTTCCCCCACTGCATTTGGTTAACACTATAAACAATCTATCTAAAATTATTTTCTAAAATAAAGTTTAGTGATTCTCAGCAATAAGTGAAAGGAATGAAAATTAAACAAAGAAAGGAATTAATAAGTAATAGTAAAAATGAGAAATATTTAGTTTTATGTGGGGGCTATTTATATTATTCAAATCTAGCAAAACAGGCCTCAGATTTTTTGAAATATGTTTGATTTTTGAGAAATAGTGTTCCTTAATACAATTGTTTAAAAAATCTGATGATGCATGAATTTCTGAATTTTTGAGATTTTTGTTATGAGAATTTTTTTCCCAAGAATTCTTCTGTTCTGATTTTTTTTTGTTTTGTTATGATATTTGTTTTCAAGTTTTAAATATTATATTAATTTCAGGTATTAAATAAAGAGATTCAACAATTCTATAAATAATTCAGTGCTCATCATAATTACTCTTAATCCCCTTTAGCTGTTTCACCCATCCTCTCAGCTGCAACCAATAATTTACTATCAATATAGTCTGTTTTTTGAATTTGTCTCTTTTTCTCTTCATTTGTTTTGTTTCTTAAATTCCTCATATGAGTGAAATCATGATATTTATCTTTCTCTGACTTATTTTACTTAGCATTATACTCCCTAGATCCATACATGTTGTTGCAAATGGCCAGATTTCATTCTTTTTATTACTGAGTAATATCCCTCTGTGTGTGTGTGTGTATGTGTGTGTGTGTGTTCCACATCTTAGCCATTCATCTATCAATGGACATGTGAGATGCTTCCATAATTTAGCTATTGCAAATAATGCTGTGGTAAACATAAGGGTGCATATATCCCTTCAAATTATTGTTTTCATATTTGTTGGGTAAATAGTCAGTAGTACAATTAATGGATCATATGATAATTCTATTTTTAAGTTTTTGAGAAATTTCTATACTTTTTTCCACAGTAGCTGCACCAGTTTGCATTCCCATCAACAGTGTAAAAGTGTTCCTCCTTCTCCGATCCTCACCGATTTTTTCTTGTTTTTTATTTTAGCCTTTCTGACAGGTATGAGGTGATATCTCATTGTGGTTTCAATTTGCCTTTCCTTGATGAGGAGTAACGTTAGCATCTTTTCATCTTGTCATTGGCCAACTGTATGTCTTCTTTAGAGAAATGTCTGTTCATGTCTTCTGCCCTTTATAAATTGAATTATTTCTTTTTTCCTTTTTTTTTTTTTTTATTGTTGTTGTGTGTGTGGAGTTGAATAAGTTTTTTACATGTTTTGGTTATTAACCCCTTATCAGATATGTCATTTGTGAATATCTTCTCCCATTCCATAAGTTGCCTTTTAGTTTTGTGATTGCTTCCTTCACTGTGCAGAAGTTTTTTATTTTGATGTAGTCACAAAGTTTATTTTTACTATTATTTCCCTAGCCTCAAGAGACATATCTAGAAAAATGTTGCTAAGGGCATTGTCAGATAAATTACTATTCATGATCTCTTCTAGGATTTTTATAATTTAAGGTCTATGTTTAGGTCCTTAATTCATTTTGAGTTTATTTTTGTGCATGGTGTAAGAAAGTGGCCCTGTTCATTCTTTTTCATGTAGGTATCCAATTTTCCCAACACCAGCTGTTGAAAAGGCTGTTTCCCTTGTCTTTTTTCTTCTTGCCTCTTTTGTTGAAGATTAATTAACCATATAGTTGTAGGTTTATTTCTGGGTTCTCTGCTCTCTTCCATTGATCTATGTGCCTATTTTTGTGCCAGTATAGTAGTATTTTGATTACTACATCTTTATAGTATATCTTAAAACCTGGGATTGTGATGCCCCAATTTTGTTCTTTTTCAAGATAGTTGTGAGTATGCTGGGTCTTTTGTGGTTCCATACAAATTTTAGGATTATCTATTCTAGTTTTATGAAAAATGCTATTGATATATTGATAGAGATTACATTTAATTTGTAGATAGCTTTGGGTAGTATAAACATTTTAACAATATTGTTATCTCAAGTCATGATCATGAAATATCTTTTCATTGGTGTCTTCAATTTCTTTCATCAATGATTTTACAGTTTTTAGAGTACGGGTCTTTTTCACTTTGGTTAAGTTTGTTCCGAGGTGTTTTATTATTTTTGGTGCAATTGTAAACAGGGTTATAGTCTTCTTTTTTCTTCTTGCTACTTCATTATTAAAGTACATAAAAGTAATGGATTTTTGTACATTGATTTTGTGTCATGTGACTGGCCTTATTGAATTTATTTATCAGTTCTAGTAGTTTTTTGGTGGAATCCCAGGATTTTCTGTATATAATGTTATGTCATCTGCAAATAGTGTAAATTTTACTTCTTCCTTACCAGTTTGGATGCCTTTCATTCCCTTTTCTTGCCTGATTGCTGTGGCTGAGCCTTACGGTACTATGTTGAATAAAAGTGCTAAGAGTGGAAATCCTTGTGTTGTTTCCGATCTTAGGGGGAAAGCTCTGTGTTTCACTATTATGATGTTAGCAGTGGGTTTTTCAGATATGGCCTTTATTAAGGTATTTTCCCTCTAAACCTACTCTGTTGAAGGTTTTTATCATGAATGAATATTACATTTTGTCAAATACTTTTTTTGCATCTATTACAGTGTTCATATTATTTTTACCCTTTCTCTTGTTGCTGTGATGTATCACACTGATTGATCTGTAAATACTGAACCACCCTTGTATTTCAGGGATAAATCCCACTGAATCATGATGAGTGATTTTTTTTTTTTTAAATGTATTGTTGGATTCAGTTTGCTAATTTTTGTTGAGGATTTTTGGATCTGTGTTCATTGGAGATATTGACCTGTGTTCTCTTTTTTTGTAGTGTCTTAATCTGGTTTTGGTATCAGGGTAATGCCAATTTTATAGAAAGAATTTGGGGGTTTCTGTTCTGTTTCTTGGAATAGCTTATGAAGAATAGGTATTGAGTTCTTTAAATGTTTGGTAGAGTTTACTTGTGAAGCCATCTGGTCTTGGACTTCTGTTTGTTGGAAGTTGTTTGATTACTGATTCAGTTTCATTGTCGGTAATTAGTTTGTTCAAATTTTCTATTTTTTTCTGCTTCACTTTTGGGAGGTTATATATTTCTAGGAATTTAACCATTTCTTCTAAGTTATCCAGTTTGTTGGCATATAACTTTTCATAATATTCTCTTATAATTGTTTATATTTCTGTGGTATTGATTGTTATTTCTCTTCTTTAATTTGTGATTTTATTTGAGTCTCTCTCTCTGTCTCTTTTGTTGAGTCTGGTCAGAGAATTAACAATTTTGTTGTTCTTTTCAAAGAATCTGCTTCTGGTTTCGCTGGTCTGTTTTATTGTGTTTTCAGTTTTCCATTTCATTTCTGTTTGACTCTTTATTTTATCCTTTCTTCTACTGCTTTGGGGTTTTATTTGTTCTTCTTTTCTAGCTCTTTAAGTATAGAGATAGGTTGTCTGAGCTTTTGTTTGCATCATGTGGTACAGGCCTCTGTCGGAGCTGCTTGCACACTGCCAGGCTTGAGGCATCGCTTGGATGGTTGCTGGCCAAGGCCATACTGGAGGGGGTAGGTCCATTGGAGAATGCAGTGGTGGGGCACACCATATTAGCAAGCTTTGCTTAGGTCTCTTGATGGGAGGCGACCTGGAGCAGGGTTAGAAAACTCCTGCTGCAGGGTTAGAGTTGGTGAGTCTGCAGGAGAACTTGGGAAGCAGGTATGTGGTGTTAGCACGGTTTGCATGGATCTCCTATGAGAGGAGACCAGGAGCCGAGGCCCGGCCAGAAGGGAAATTTCTATAGGAGAACATGAAGGTGTGGTGCTCTGTTAGCAATTTAGGTAGTGGGTGTTGGAGATACACAGCTTCCTGAAGGTATCTGCGTGTCTAGGATTGTCATGGGGGAGGGAATGACACCTGCCATCTTCTTTATTCTTGGAGGAGTGTCCTAAAGATCCCTGCCCATCCAGTCCATACTCTGAGACTAGTAAATAAATCTTCCCATGTACACCAGGTGTTTCTCGAACTACTGCTTCTATGCTGTATCTCCATGGGGCTGTTTGCTGAGCTGTCTCCTTAAGGTCAGGGACTCTGTTTCCTCTTGCCTTTCTGGATCTTCCAGAGCTGAGCCAGCTGATTTTTAAGGTTCTAATTTTTAAGCCCCACTATTGTGAAAAACAAACAAAAAACAAACTCTCAACAGTAGGCCCCTCTGGTTTTCAAAGTCAAATGTTATGAGGATTTATCTTCCCCATGGGGGTTTTCTGGGCCTGGGGTGCTTGGCATGAGGTCTATTTCTATCCTGCTTCTGTATCCACAGTGTCCCTTCCTCCCATGCATAGTCCTAAGGGTCCATTTATCTCCCAATCTCATCACACCTCCTACCCTCTTTGATATGGTCTCTTCTCGACATTTAACCTTGTCTCTATACTCCATCTGTCAGTCTTCGGATCATTTTCTGGGTTGTTTACCCTGATCTGGGTGTTTTCTAGTTGTATTCAAGGTATCAGATGAGCTCAGAGTCCTCCTCCTCTGCCATCTTCCCTGGGAGTCCTCTATTCTATTTTTAAAGCAGCTTTACTGAGATATAATTTACATCCCATAAAACAGATCCATTTCATATGTACATGAATAGCTTTTGGTATGTTTGCGGTGTTGGGCCTCCATCTCCATAATCAGTGTTAGAGCATTTTTATCATTTCTGAAAGAAACCCCATAGCCTTTAGCTATCATACCTCCCCACCAAACATTGTATCCCCTGAAGTCCTAGGCAGCCACTCATCTATTTTCAGTCTGTAGATTTGTGGATTTTGAACATTTTATATAAATAGAATCATAGATTATATGTGGTTTTTAACTGGCTTTTTGGTAAGCATGTTTTCAAGGCTCATCCATAATTGTAGCGTATATTAAAACACATCCCTTTTTATTGCCAAATAATATTCCATTGTGTAGACTTATTATATTTTACTTATCTATTGATCAGGACATTTGACTTATTCCTACTCTTTACTCTGATAGATGTGCTACCATAACATTATGTACAGATATTTGAATGGGCATGTTTTCATTTCTCTTCCATACAGACTTAAGAATGGGGGTTTGGGACCATATAGTAAATCTACAGTTTGCATTTTGAAGAACTGCTAGACTCTTTTACTAAGTGGCTACATTATTTTACATTTCACAGTGTATCAGAGTGCAATTTCTCCACATCCTTGTCGATACTAATAAGTAATAATAACTAATAACTAATAACTAATAAGATAATAATAATTATCTCTTTTTTGGTAGCGAACCTAGTGCATGTGATTGGTATTTTATGGTATTTTATGATGATTTTGACTTTTGTTTCCCTGGTATGTAATATTGTTTAACATCTTATCATTTGCTTATTGGCTATTTGTACATTTTCTTTGGGGGAATTTCTATTCAAATTCTTTATCTTTATTTTAATTACATTAGTTGCCTTTCTGTTATTAAAGAGGGCAAGTGTTCATTATATATTCTAGACACAAGTCTCTTAGATATATAATATGCAAATATTATTCCCATTCTATGTGTTGTTTTTTTCACTTTCTTGATGGTATCCATTAAAGTGCAAAAATATTTACTTTTATGAAGCCAATTCATTCTTTTGTCATTTGCACTTTGAAAAGATTTGTTGAAGAAATAATTCCTCTACCAGTTGTCCTGGTATTTTGATGAAAGCCAATTGATCATAAATATGGGAGTCTACTTCTGGGGACTCTCATTTCTTATTTCATTGAGCTAAATATCTACCCTTATGTACCATATTATCTTAATTACTATAGTTTTATAGTAAATTCTGAAATAAGGAAGTATAAGTATTCCAACATTGTTTTTTTTTTTTTTAAATGGTTTAGCTATTCTCTACCCTTACATTTCCATATGAATTTTAGGTTATTTTAAATATACTCTTGGAGACTCCTAGGTGGCTCAGTCCATTAAGCATCCGCTTTCAGCTCAGATCATAATCCTGGGTCCTGGGATTGAGCCTCATACCTGTCTCCCCACTCAGTGAGGAGACTGCTTTTCCTTCTCCTGCTCTCCTCCCCCAACTCATGAACACTCTCTCTGTAATAAACAAATAAGTAAGCAAATAAATAAATAAATAAAATTTAAAAATATACATACACATTCTCTTCCAGGAATTAGTATATTCCCTGGGCATAATTTGCCTTCAGCTTTAAAACCACTTCATGTGGAGTCTCTTTTGTTTGTTTCGGTCTGTCTTTTGTTGATATTGCCAGTACCATCTATCAAAGAGTAAAGACCAATTTAGGATATAAACCAATGTTTCATTTTCTTTCCTAATATTTTTTTCTTTTCATTCTCTTTCTCTCCTTCTCTTTTTCTGAAATTTGTGGCCTTGAGTTGTCCCATTTTGTTTAACTCCTATTAGTTTTTTTTACTGAGTTTTAAATTTTTGTTATTTACTGGAGTTGGGAAATTCTGTGTCAACTATCGTGGTAACATCTACCTAAAAGTTTGAAGCCAAATTTTATTTTATTTTATTTTATTTTTATTTATCCATTATTTTTATTAATATATAAAGTAGTACTTGCCCCAGGGTACAGGTCTGTGAATTGTCAGGCTTATACACTTCACACTCACCATATCATATACCCTCCCCAATGTCCATAACCCCTCCCCTCACCCCAGCACCCTCACCTTGTGAGATGGAGAGTCTCTTATGCTTTGTCTCCCTCCCGATCCCATCTTGTTTCATTTTTTCCTTCCCTACCCTCCAAACCCCCCAACACTACCTCTCAAATTCCTCATATCAGGGAGATCATATGATAATTGTCTTTCTCTGATTGACTTATTTTGCTCAGCAGAATAACCTCTACTTCCATCCATGTCATTGCAAATGTAAGATCTCCTTTCTTTCGATGGCTACATAGTATTCCATTGGATATATACCACCTCTTCTTCATCCATTCATCTGTTGATGGACCTCTAGGTTATTTCCATAGTTTAGCTATTGTGGACATTGCTGCTATAAACATTTGGGTGCATGTGACCCCTTGGATCACTACATTTGTAACTTTAGAGTAAATATCCAGTACTGCGATTGCTGGGTCCTAGAGTAGCTCTATTTTCAACTTTTGAGGAACCTCCATGCTGTTTTCCAGAGTGGTTGTACCAGTTTGCATTCCCACCAACACTGTAGGAGGGTTCCCCTTTCTCTGCATCCTCGCCAGCATCTGTCCTTTCCTGACTTGTCAATTTTAGCCATTTTGACTGGTGTGAGGTGGTATTTCATTGTGGTTTTGATTTGTACTTTCCTGATGCCGAGTGATGTTGAGACTTTTTTATGTGTCTGTTGGCCATCTGGATGTCTTCTTTGCAGAAATGTCTGTTCATGTCCTCTGCCCATTTCTTGCTTGGATTGTTTGTTCTTTGGTTTTTGAGTTTGATAAGTTCTTTATAGATTTTGGATACT
Organism: Mustela nivalis; assembly: GCF_964662115.1. Classification (NCBI taxonomy): domain Eukaryota; kingdom Metazoa; phylum Chordata; class Mammalia; order Carnivora; family Mustelidae; genus Mustela; species Mustela nivalis. Next base: position 16,144,741 of record NC_139039.1, on the reverse strand, counting down.
AGTCCTTTATCTGAGATGTCATTTGGAGTATCTTCTCCCATTCTGTCAATTGTCTTTTGGTTTTGTTGACTAATTCCTTTGATCCTGATGAAGTCCCAATAGTTCATTTTTGCCCTTGCTTCCCTTGCCTTTGCTGATGTTTCTAGGAAGAAGTTGCTGCAGCTGAGGTCAAAGAGGTTGCTGCCTGTGTTCTCCTCAAGGATTTTGATGGATTCCTGTCTCACATTGAGGTCTTTCATCCATTTTGAATCTATTTTTATTTTCTGTGCAAGGAAATGGTCCAGTTTCATTTTTCTGCATGTGGCTATCCAATTTTCCCAACACCATTTGTTGAAGAGACCATCTTTTTATAATGGGACATTCTTTCCTGTTTTGTCTAAGATTAGTTGACTGTAGAGTTGAGGGTCCATTTCTGGGCTCTCTATTCTGTTCCATTGATCTATGTGTCTGTTTTTGTGCCAGTACCATACTGTCTTGATGAATACAGCTTTGTAATAGAGCTTGAAGTCTAGAATTTTAATGCCACCAACTTTGGCTTTCTTTTTCAACATTACTCTGGCTATTCGGGGTCTTTTCTGGTTCCATATAAATTTTAGTATTATTTGTTCCATTTCTTTGAAAAAAATGGATGGGATTTTGATAGGGATTGCATTAAATGTGTAGATTGTTTAGGTAGCATAGACATTTTCACAATATATGTTCTTCCAATCCATGACCATGGTACGGTTTTTCATTTCTTTGTGTCTTCCTCTATTTCTTTCATGAGTACTTTATAGTTTTCTGAGTACAGATTCTTTGATTCTTTGGTTAGGTTTATTCCTAGGTATCTTATTGTTTTGGGTGCAATTGTAAATGGGATCAAATCCTTAATATCTCTTTCTTCTGTCTTGTTTTTTGTATATAGAAATGCAACTGATTTCTGTGTGTTGATTTTATATCCTGACACTTTACTGAATTCCTGTATAAGTTCTAGCAGTTTTGGAGTAGAGTCTTTTGAGTTTTCCACATAAAGTATCATATCATCTGCAAAGAGTGAGAGTTTGACTTTTTCTTTGCTGATTCAGATGCCTTTAATTTCTTTTTGTTGTCTGATTGTTGAGGCTAGGACTTCTAGTACTATGTTGAATAGCAGTGGTAATAGTGGACATTCCTGCTATGTTCCTGACCTTAGGGGAAAAGCTCTAAGTTATGCAGAGAATGATATTTGCTGTGGGTTTTTCATAGATGGCTTTGATGATATTAAGGACTGTATCCTCCATCCATACACTTTGAAGAGTTTTGGTCAAGAAAGGATGCTGTACTATGTCAAAGGCTTTTTCAGCATCTATTGAGAGTATCATATGGTTCTTGTTCTTTCTTTTATTAATGTATTGTATCAAATTGATTGATTTGTAGATTTTGAACCAAGCTTGCAGCCCAGGAATAAATCTCACTTGTTGTGGTGAATAATCCTTTTAATGGAATGTTGGATCCTATTGGCTAGCATTTTGGAGAGAATTTTTGCATCTGTTCATCAAGGATATGTCTGTAATTCTCTTTTTTTGATGGGGTCTTTGTCTGGATTTGGGATCAAGGTAATGCAGCCTTATAAAATGAATTTGGAATTTTTCTTTCCATTTCTGTTTTTTGAAACAGCTTCAGAAGACTAGGTATTAATTCTTCTGTAAATGTTTGGTAGAATTCCCTTGGGAAGCTATCTGGCCCCAGACTCTTTCTTGGTGGGAGAGTTTTGATGACGACTTCAATTTCCTTGCTGGTTATGGGTCTGTTCAGGCTTTCTATTTCTTCCTGTTTCAGTTTTGGTAGTTTATATGTCTCTAGGAATGCATCCATTTCTTCCAGATTGTCAAATTTGATGGCATCTAGTTGCTCATAATATGTTCTTAAAATTGTTTGTATTTCTTTGGTGTTGGTTGTGATCTCTCCTCTGCCTTTCATGATTTTATTTATTTGGGTCCTTTCTCTTTTTGATAAGTCTGGCCAGGGGTTTATCAATCTTCTTAATTCTTTCAAATAAGTGGCTCTCGGTTTCATTGATTTGTTCTACAGTTCTTTTGGTTTCTATTTCATTGATTTCTTCTCTGATCTTCATTATTTCTCTTCTCCTGCTGGGTTTAGACTTTCTTTTTTTTTTTCCAGCTCCTTTATGTGTAGGGTTAAGTTGTATACTTGAGACCTTTCTTGTTTCTTGAGAAAGGCTTGTATTGCTATATACTTTCCTCTCAGGACCACCTTTGCTATGTCCCACAGATTTTGAACAATTGTGTTTTCATTTTCATTTGTTTCCATGAGTTTTTTTCAATTCTTCTTTAATTGCCTGGTTGACCCATTCATTCTTTAGACGGATGCTCTGTAGCCTCCATGTATTTGAGTTCTTTCTAACTTTCCTCTTGTGATTGAGTTCTAGCTTCAGAGCATTGTGGTCTGAAAATATGCAGGGGATGATCCCAATCTTTTGGTACCAGTTGAGACCTGATTTAGAACCCAGAATGTGATCTATTCTGGAGAAGTTTCATGTGCACTAGAGAAGAATGTGTACTCTGTTGCTTTGGGATGAAATGTTCTGAATATATCTGGTCCAGCGTGTCATTCAAGGCCTTTATTTCCTTGTTGATCTTGGATGATCTGTCCATTTCAGTGAGGGGGGTGTTAAAGTCCCCTACTATTATTGTGTTATTGTTGATGTGTTTCTTTGATTTTGTTATTAATTGATTTATATAGTTGGCTGTTCCTACATTAGGGGCATAGATATTTAAAATTGTTAGATCTTCTTGTTGAACAGACCCTTTGAGTATGATATTGTGTCCTGCTTAATCTCTTATTATAATCTTTGGCTTAAAATCTAATTGATCTGATATAAAGATTGCCACCCCAGCTTTCTTCTGATGTCCATTAGCATGGAAAATCGTTTTCCACCCCCTCACTTTAAATCTGGAGGTGTCTTTGGGTCTAAAATGAGTATCTTGTAGACAGCATATCGATGGCTTTTTTTTCTTTATCTATTCTGATACCCTGTGTCTTTTGATTGGGGCACTTAGACCATTAACATTCAGGGTAACTCCTGAGAGATATGAATTTAGTGCCATTGTATTACCTGTAAGGTGACTATTACTGTATATGGTCTCTGTTCCTTTCTGGTCTACTTTTAGGCTCTCTCTTTGCTTAGAGGACTCCTTTCAATATTTCCTGTAGAGCTGGTTTAGTGTTTACAAATTCTTTTAGTTTCTGTTTGTCCTGGAAGCTTTTAATCTCTCCTTCTATTTTCAGTGATAGCCTAGCGGGATATAGTATTCTTAGCTGCATGATTTTCTCGTTTAGTGCTCTGAATATATCATGCCAGTTCTTTCTGGCCTGCCAGGTCTCTGTGGATAAGTCTGATGCCAATCTAATATTTTTACCATTGTATGTTACAGACTTCTTGTCCTGAGTTGCTTTCAGGATTTTCTCTTTGTCACTAAGACTTGTAGGTTTTACTATTATATGACAGGGTGTGGACCTATTTTTATTGATTTTAAGAGAGGTTCTCTGTGCTTCCTGGATTTTGATGCTTATTCCCTTTGCCATATTAGGGAAATTCTCTACAATAATTCCCTCCAGTATACCTTCTGCCCCCTCTCTCTTTCTCCTTCTGGAATTCCAATTATTCTAATATTGTTTCATCTTATGGTATCACTTATCTCTCAAATTCTCCCCTTGTGGTCCAGTAGTTGTTTCTCTCCCTTTGGCTCAGCCTTTTTATTCTCCATCACTTGGTCTTCTATTTCATTAATTCTCTCTTCTGCCTCATTTATTCTCGCAGTAAGAGCCTCCTTTTTTTTTTTTTTTTTTTTTTTTTTTTTTTTTGCACTTCATTAGTAACTTTTTTAATTTCTCCAGACAGTGTTTCTCTAATATCTTCCATGCCTTTTTCAAGCCCAGCTAGCACCTTGAGAATTGTGATTCTGAACTCTAGATCTGACATGTTACTAATGTCCATATTGATTAGGTCCCTAGCCATTGGTACTGATTCTTGTTCTTTTTTTGTGTGTGTGGTGAGTTTTTCTGCCTTGTCATTATACCCAGATAAGAATAAATGAATGAGAGAATAAAATACTAAAAGTGTGGCAAAGACCCCAGGAAAAATGTACAGTAACCAAATCAGAGGAGACCTCAAACTGGGGGGAGAAAAAAGGGGGTTAAAAGAAATTTAAAAAATATATATATATATATGTGGTATACATATATGTATATATACATGTGTATATATATATGTGTGTGTGTATATATACAGGCAGGCAGAGAGAGAGAGAGAGGAGGAAGCAGACTCCCCGCTGAGCAGAGAGCCCGATGCAGGACTCGATCCCAGGACCCTGAGATCATGACCTGAGCCAAAGGCAGCGGCTTAACCCACTGAGCCACCCAGGCGCCCTAAAAATTTTCATCTTTATAGTCATATTCTATCCCTTCATCATGTTTACCCTTATTTTTGTATATAAGTTTTTTTTTTCTTTAAAATTTTGGGAGGTATATTCTTCCAAGACCAAAATACACCCAAAATCAAATGGGTGGCTTGGCTCTGTTCTATTCACCAGTCTAATATATAAGAAATTGTGTCCCAAAATTTTTAGAAGGAAAAAAAAAACCCTATATGTATACAAAAATAAGGTTAAATATGATGAAGGATAAAATATGACTTTAATAAGGAAGGTTAAAAGGATTTTTTTAGAAAGATATTGTTAAGATAAACGAGCTAAAAATGTTAAAAGAGGAAAGAGGAAAAGTTTAAAAATTAAAATTAGAATAATTTTTATTTAACTTTGCAAGACTAAAGGATTATGGGGAGAAAGCCATAAATTCCAAGCACTGGTTTCTCCTCCTCTGGCATTCTGCTGTTCTCCTTGATCAGTGAGTTTGGCTGAATGTTCTTGTTGATATTCTGCAGGAGGGGCTTGTTACAGCGATTCTCAAATGTCTTTTCCCAAGGCAGGTTGCACCGCCCTTGCCAGGGGCAACGCTAAGAAATCTGCTTTAGTTTGCTCTTGGGACGTTTTCTTCTCTGAATACTTTCCGTGGAGCTCTGGAGGATGGGAATGAAAATGGTGGTACCCCAATCTCTGGCCCAGAGGAGCTGAGAGCTCAGGGCCCCACTTCTCAGTGCGCCTTCAGAGAAAAGCAATCACTCCTGTCTCCCTGGTCTCTGGCCGCGCTCTCGGCTCACCCAGCCTGCAACCAAGTGTTTCTGTCTCTGACACAAAGTCCCTCTTGGAGTCTCCAAACCCAGCATATTCCTGTCTCCAGAGAAGGAAGGTGAGTCACCCAGGATCTGCCACTTGTGGTGTCCCTGCTCAAAGAGCAGTGGCCTGGCTATGCCGCAGATCATGGTTTAAGGTAACCGGGAGCTGAGAGCTCACTCCTTGGCTCTGTCTCTGTAGTTGGCTTCCCCACTCCAATGACTGACAACTCTGCCACACTCAGACACCCCCAGTCTTTCAGTGACCCTGCAGGTCTTGAGACCACACAGCTCTGTGAGGGCACCATCCCCACTTAGCCTCTGTAGTGATGTCCTCAGTGGAGCAGACTTCTAAAAGTTCTGATTTTGTGCTCCACTGCTCTGCCACTTGCCGGGAGCTGGCCCTTCCCCCACAGTCTATCTTCCTTCACCTTGGATTCACTTCTCCACACGTCCTACCTTTCAGAAAGTGGTCGATTTTCTTGAAGCCAAATTTTAAAGTTGAATAGTTTAGCTAATATTTGCAGAAGTGTTTCAGTTTTTTTAAATATGGAAAGCAAAGACAGATTTTTTTTTCTCCTAGTAGAAGACAGTCTCCTAGTAGAAGAAGAATTCAGTGGCAGGGTTCTTCACTAGTAATCAGTAGGTATAGGGCTTATCCTGGTTGTGCCACAGACCTTGCCACTGTGTGACTAGGGGCAGAAATACCTGTATTTTAAACATACTGTTTCAGCATCTCTTATATTGCCAACATTGTATCACAGGGGACTTATTTATTAAAGTAAAACAAATTCCAACCCTCAAGGAGTTTGCCATCCAAGAGTTGAACATTTCTATAGAATAGAAATTAAAACATAGACTTTCATTGTTTCTAAATCTATTTGAGCTCACTTTCTCATCTTAAAAGGAGAGGTTTGCCTAAGTGGCTGAATGGTAACCATACCATTAGCTCTAATATTCCTAGATACTCAAAGATAAGAACCAGAAGAAGTGAAGTATTGATGAGAAAAAAAAAATTCCATTGTTGGGAATTTAGCTAAAGAAAACATGGAGTTGACCGGCTGCAACACTTTAAAATAAATGGGAAGCCCATCAGCATATTATGTGTCCCTACTTTACAAAATGTTAAATTCTTAAGTTACTGAATAGGACAGTAGAAAACCTGATGTCCTTGAGCACTATACTGTGTGGTTTCTTGGCAACTTATTTGAAGCAACTTTTCATTGCTACATCAGTGTAATAAATTTTCCAGTTTAAAAATTACCAAGCCTGATACTACATTCCATAATTCTCAGTTCTGTAATCACCGAGAGAAAATATTACAGTGGTTTAACGTGACAGGTAGACAAATGGTGAAAGGGATTTTATTAAATCTTCTTCTAATTCAGGGACAAAAGAGCACATTAAGAATCATTGTTCCTGTTTCCAAATTTTCTCATGCCCAAATAGCTGAGCATTGACTTCCAAGAGGAGAAGGGATAGAAGATTTGTTTGGGGGCCCCTTCCTCTTCCCTGTACAGAAGCTACAGAAAAAAAAAGTTAATAGTACTTAACACTCAATAAGAATATCAGAACCTGTTCAAACCTTATTTCTGAAACTTCTTCACCTTCGAATGATTTATATATTCCATACATAATTCGTTAGAACTTCACTTAAAGATGAAAAGAAATAGCAAATAATAGTATCTTTGCTCTCTAAACAGAAAATTTCAAGCCTTTTCAGAAGGCACTGCATGGGGAATGAAGTATGAGTCCCATGGGCCTTGTTTGCTTGTGTCAAGTGCTACTCATATGAGAGAAACACCAAGATGCTTGTCTACAAAAACTAATAGCCAACTTATTCTTTCTTATGTATATACAATTTGTGCACTATAATATTGCTTGCAGAAGACTGGAAGTAACTCAGATGTCAATCAACAGAGAAAATATTAAATTATGGTATAGCCATACAATGAAATTTTATGCAGCTGATTATAGAAGGGTGAACCCTGTTGTGTGCACGTGTGTGTGTGCATGGTCAAGGCAATTTTCAGTTTAAATTTAAAGAATGTCTAAGACACTTTCTATATGAGCAAAGAAAATGTTTTACAAATTTCCTCAAGGGGGGTTGTTTAACCTCCCATTGTGACCCCTGAACTTCGGGCCAATATTCCAGTTGTTCCTCATTAGTACACCCATCACCTGGACCCTGGATAGATTTTTATTCCAGACTTGTCTTCGAAACTTAGAAAAATCTTAGGACAGTACTCAGGGAAGTGATGTTCGGGGCTTCATGAGACAGTATTTATTCTAAGTGCAATTATGGAAATACAATCAATTTCGAAGATTGGAGTCACTGTTGGGAATTCCCAGGTAAACCCGGTTTGTTCTGCAACCCCAAGGACTAGCCTGCATCTGAAATGCCAGCTGACCCACCAGCAACACCAGCATAGCCCAATATTCATTGGGTTCATACTCTATACCGGTTACTTTATATTCATTAATTTGTTTATTTCTAATCATAACCACATGAGAGGTAGGGGCTATTATTGTCCTTGTTTTAAAGATGAGATTTAGGGAAAATAGGTGACTTCTTCAGGAATACATAACCAATAAAAGGTTGAGCCAGAACTGAAATAAAGGTGGTCTGACTCTAGAAACCTTGCTTCTGTTCACTAGCCCAAAACTCTCTCCAAGGCTCGGTTTCAGCCCAGAATGCTCCTATTCAGAGGTGCTTGCGGTTTGAAGAAATCTAGACTTATATTGGCCCAGATCCTTCCTCCAGCATAGTGTGCAGTGCAACAAACTGGCACAGGAATTTGGCTCAGAAATGCCTCTCACTCTAGGTAGGACGATCTGGCTCACACTGAATGATTTTGTGCTGGTCTACTTTGAAATGTTTCAGTAAAGCATCATTAAATGATGCTGCACAGTCATACTCGCTGGGCACCTAAAAGCAACGAAAACACACCCACCTACAAACATTTCAAAAGGCTTCATGATTAGTTTTTCTGCATCCTAACCACTAGCCAACAAATCATTTCACTGTTTGCCACAACAGACTCATGCTCTTCTTGGCTCGCTGCTAAGACTCATGCTTGTGCCTGACTGAATGTTGCCCATCCTTGCTGAAAAGATATGCAAGTGTTTTAGTTGTCCTAAGTAGAAACAACAGTTCTTCTATATTTTCATTGTGACATTCTTCATTCATTATCCTCCTCAGAGCTATTTTGTTCCTTCCTTAATTTCTCAGCCCTAGCCATAAAGGCATGTTTTATCGTACCATGTTTAATCTGCTGTGCCTTGTCTATAGATATTCAGCAAATTTCCTTTAAAAAAAAAGTAAAATAAATGGGTGTGTTGAGATGTCATGATATAGGGCACAGTTAGTACATTTTGAGGAAGAGATTGATAGAAAGAAACGTTCATGAAACAATTGAACAATTTGGTGTTGTCTCCATAAAGCAAGTGCCTTTACTCAGAGAACATATTTTCATGCAGCATTGCTAAATGCATATGTAACTCCTCTAACAGACCTTTGTAGACTCCAACTATCAAGCTCCATTCCAAAAGAGCAACAAAACAAAAATAAAACCACGGTGTGGTATTTAGGGTAAAAAACTTGCCTGTACATGTGGACATGATCTGGAAGTTACAGAAGGAAGCTAACACAGAGAGAGGAGATTCCTCCATCTAATTTCACTTTCTATTTTGTTTTATGTATTTTTTAAAGATTGATTTACTTTAGAGAGAGATCATGAGAGCATGAGTGGAGGGAGGGTGGGGCACCTGGGTGGCTCAGGGAGTCAAGCTTCTGTCTTCTGCTCAGGTCATGATCTTCAGGTCCTGGGCTCAAGCCCCACGTGGGACTCCTAGCTCAGTTGGGAGTCTGCTTCTGTGTCTCCCCCTGCTTGTGCCCTCTCTCTTATTCTCTCTCAGATGAATACATTTTCTATTTTAAGAGCCAGTTCCCAGAGGTTCTTTCCTGTCAAAGGCATGGGTAAATCCTACTTAGCTAGACATTATAGTGGAATAATTTAACTGTGAATTTAGAGGTAACACTGTGTCTCTAAGCCTTCCTTGGACACTTCATACTTGTGGGAAATACAGATCAGCCTGTTGCTTAGGTCTTCAGCCTCTCAGGACTCCTACATCATTCTCTACTATCTGAATCTCAGTCTCCTTTTCCTGGACACTTGAGCATCGCCTGATCACAGATGAGAGTTCCTCTGGCATGGGCATGGTGTGAAGGTCTATAAGGCAGAATATAAAGGTATATATTTATAATGAGGGATGTCTTCCTCTCACTCCTATCTGAAGCATGTATTTCCTGATATTGAGTTAGCAGAAGGCCAGCATTTTTCTCAAAGACTCCTTGTGGTTTTCAATGCGGGTCAAGGGAAGATAAATGAGGTGTATGAATGTCATCAAAGGGTTGTGAAAACTGACTACAGCACTCTTGCTGCATGGATAGCACACTTTCCGAGTGAGTGGCCTGGGTGCACTTCTGCTCCCACAGCTACACTCACAGACACGCTGACTTCTGTTCTTCTATACTAACCATTCCCGTCTAGCGGGCATGTTTTTGCAATAAATGAGATTGACATGGCTTTTGTATCCCAGTTTCCATGGACTGGGGAGATAGCCTCACGAATTGTTTTAAATAACCTCACCTTCCGGGACAAGAACACCGACTGCTCCGTACTCCAGAATCTACCTGCTGCGGGCTGCCCAGTTACCTCCCCATCTTTTGCCTTCTCAGGTGACTGGGTCCCACTCAGTGGCAGACAAGTGTATATTTACAACTCCCTTAAATTTTTATTATGAATTTCAGCTTCTTTTCTCCCCTCATACACATCTGCAGGACTGAAATAAATTCTTCTTTTTTGTTTGCTCAGGAACTTTCTTTGCCTTCTTCAGAGAGCTCTCATGCTCTCCATTCTTGAGCTTTCCTGGTTAAGTAGAGGAGAGCAATTTCTCTTTTCTTCATTTTTCTAGTAATTTTAAACAGTTTAGACACTCTGTTTTGGTTCACTCAAACTCCCTTATGTCTTTTCCCTATCTGGGAGAGAAGAAGATTGGAAAACTAAAAGTTGTACTTTCCATACTTTTTTGATGCCAGGATTCTGGACTGATGCAATCATGAGAAATTTGACAGGCAGAGGTGAACAGAGTCCATCTTCCTGAAAGTTTTGGATGGTGCTTCCAGCCGGCAAGCTCACAAGAATATGAAGTCCCCCTAGCACCCAGTCAGGGTCCAGTGTGTGGACTCCTGGACATTTAGAGGCAGTGGCGGCAGAGGAAGTGGTTTTAGCTTCTTATTTCCAGCAAAGTCACCTCAGAGATAGTAGTTTTATTTTCTGTTCTGTGTGTGTTGTTTTGTATAATTCCAAGACATTAAACCCAGACCTAATCTTTTACAGATCTTACAAACATCTAACTGGCTGTATTAACTGCCTTTCTCCTTAAAATATCTGGAGTTGTTTGTGGTTCTCATACCAAACCTTGACTGATACATTTCCCCCATGCTTATATAGACTATATAACTTTCAGAAACTTCCAGACCACCAGTCTTTCCTATAAAACAATCTCAGCTCTCAGCAACTCACCAGACAGTGTGATCGTGGCACCAGACTCTGTCACACTCTTCCATGTTTCTTTGCTTTGGACTTACCCTTGATCCTTAACCATGTCCCACACCCTTCTTCTCACCTCCTCCCTGACTCCCTTTCTTGCACCCCAGGCTTAAATGTCCTCCCTGCCTTCCTTCGGCCACCAGAGCCAAGTTAACTATTTCTCCTGCACCTGGTACACAGTTCTGTCGCTGAACTGGTTGCCCCACATTGCAGGAAGGCATGCAAATTTCCATGTCCTCTCCTAGAGTGTTGGTTCCTTAAACGCAGACACCTTGTACACCATTTGCTGTCCAGTGTCTAAGAAATGAATAATAATTACTTAATAAAATTTTAAATGAGTGAATGGAAATTATTTATGGCTGCCCATTGACTTTCTATTATTCCTGTCTTCTTTATATTTGATACACTTCCCAGCTGCATGTAAATAGTAGTGCTGTTGGATGACAGTGTTGTCCAGCAATGAATGAAGTAGAGCATTAAACTTCCCACCCTCATAAACAGTATTTACAGATGTTTTATGGCTGTTTTCAAGCTGAGTTACCCCATTCAAAGCATATACATTTGAATATGGGCTGATTTATAGCCTAAATTCTCAGAGGGGAGATACTGAATCTGTTCAGCTTATTTGATGGAAATACTGTGCATGAGTCCTTCAAACATAACTGGAGGAAAATAATTTAAATACTCATGGTAAGTGAGAGTTTCATCAGCAGCTCTTTCCATCTTGTGCTTTAACACAGAAATATCCATATTTGTTGCTTCATGCATGTGAAGAACATGCTCTTAATCTCACCACAAGGGGCAAAATTAAAGCAGATGGCAATTATACCGCTTCTGAAACTGGTATTTCTTTTTATTGAGAGTAATATGTGAATGCGGCATGGGAATTTTATTACAGGACTTCTATTAATACTGAACTGTGCTACTCAATTGCTGCCTCAAATTTGACTTTCTACTAACTTTCTCCTTCTATCTGATCATTTGTGTCTAAAACACCACATAGGCAATTATGGGAATGCCAAAGCAAAGAATGTGTAAAAGTTTATTTGTCTTTGTTTTAATAGAATTTGAGAGAATTTAGTTTTCCTGACAGCATTGACTTTTAACTTTTTTTTATTATGATCTTTTTATTAGAAGAGATGTTATTCCAAAGAAACATTAAAGTAATTTTTAACTGAAAATTATAACCCCTATTTCATGCTTTTATGTTTTCTTTCTATCACACCCAGAGTCAAAAGTCAGTAATGAGTACAAAATATTTATTGGAAATGAAAGTATAAAATGGGGCCATAATGGAATCCTGACAGATTTTATACTGTTTTCATAACCATTGCTAAGTTCCCTAAAGAAATATATATTCCCTCCAGGAGAAAATACACACCAACTGTGTTTTTGTAAATGTGTTCTTTTCACATGAAGGGCATTCATTCTAAGCTGATTTTACCAACCAGAGATCTTTGCATCTTTGACAATGAAGGTTGGAGTTTGCCCAGTTACTGGACAATATGCACAGTGTCAACATCCACATGCACAGTGAATTCTTGCTGCTTTTATGTTAACTAAATATCTATTATTGATGGGCTCCATTTTAGAGATAAGTTTCTCCTATGATTTTACTATTAAGCAAATTGAAAATACTTTAAAATATATTGATTTAAATTTAAAGATTTAAGGGGTCTGTCATCATTGTGGCTATTCTGAAGGATTGAGATAAACCCTCTTACACAATATTTGGTTTGGGTGTAAAGACGGATGACCTGTGACACACAAAGATCAAAAGATTGATTTCTCATATAGTGAGGCACGTGGGGGAAGCAAGAAAACTTCTCAAGTAGACCCCATGATAGCTTAGGAGTGCAAGAAAAGAGATTGGTTTGGATTTTTTTTGACAGGTGATTAGAGGGTGCACTGGGATAGAGATGCTCTAGTGTGGTATGTGCAGCCTGTTGGTGCAAGAGGACGGAGCTCCCCAACTTTCTCATCAGCTTGCATACCTGTGGGACTTAAAGGAAGGTGGGGGGAGGTTAGGCTTAAACCTTGTCAGCAATCCAGTTTCAAAACACAAGGAAGAATCTTTGATACACTCATGCCTTTTATTGTCTCTATTTAATATGGAGCTCCCATGGGGGATTCACAATCATTTGCATCCTACAGCCTGACCGGTCATAGCAGCACGAGCAGGAGCTTGGGTTATAAACATGTTGAGTTCACCTATGAATCCTGTTGGTGTTGGTTGGTTGTTTTTCACACAGCTATAATGAGCATTGAATGAGATTAAATGGGCACAAAATATCTGGCACACAATAGTTGGCCAATACCAGTAACTATTAGTGTGTTTTGTGGGAGGTTTTCTTAAACGTTGAGTCGTCTGGCATTTATGGCAATTTGGGTGCTCTCATTATGAAGCAAATAAAAAAAAAAAATTAACCTCTGCCAAAAATAAACAAAGTTGGAGACTAGTGAAAATGGGAAGGATGGATTTTAATCAGTAAATAACTACCATCATAGGGAAAAGAGTCCAGCGTGAACTGAACTCAAGTTTGATTTGCACAGATGTAAATGGGTGTTTTAAAGAGAAAATGAGGGAATTAGGGAAGGTGTGACCTGTGGTTTGAATAAAGTCAGAGAAGTGAAGAATTAAAAGCAGGAAGGGAGACTCATTCGTGTGAAACCCATCTGGGTTTGGTAGCTGGTGCTTATTGAAGTGAGGCTGCTACCCTCCCACAGAGAAGGAGAAACCAGAGCCCCATCTCCAAGTGTTGGCTGGAGCAAACAGTAGATTCTTTTGACTAACTTGAGCTTTTCCAGGCGGGAACTTGGGGTGGGAGGGTAGGGCCGAGTGTCATGGCCCCGGCTCTTAGAGACAATATTAGGATTTGTTTAAGTCTTCATAGGTCAAGGTTGAGACCTAGTTGAGAAGAGGGTTTAAAGGATCCTACCTAAGTTTCATCAAGAAGAGAATCTTTGTGACCTCAAAAAGGAACATTAGAGAAATGGTTTTATACTAAATTTAAAACCTGTTTAAATTGATTGCTAACAGAAATTTAAAAAGTTTGGTTTAGAGCATATGCAGTCATTCTCTTTAATATGAAGTTGAAAAAATATATGAGGTTTCGTCTTCTTTTGAAGAAAGGCTTATAAAGGCAGTTAAATAATCTTTATTTTGAAGTGATTATTGATTGACAGGACATCACAAAGAGATGTATAGGGGATACTCAGTCTCCCCCAGTGGTAACATCTGACAAAATTATGGCGCAATATCAAACCCTGGAAATCAACACAGAGCTGATTCCTGGATTTTATTCTTGTGTAAGAAAGTCAGTATTCTAATTCCACAGTGATATACTGCATTTGAAATGCAGGACAGAAAGACTCATTGGCCATGCCCAACTTGGGCAAGTACCTTTGGCTGAGCCTGAATGTTTCCCATACCTTTAATTCTACCCTTGCCACACTCCAGGCTCAACCCTTTCTCTCATCCTTTTGTCTCATTTTGCGTCAATATTTATTTTTACAAAATTTCAGGCTCTTGTACAAGGTATAAGAATTGCACAAAGAATTCCCATATATCTTTTCCTCAGATGCCTCAAACATTATTATTTTACTATATTTGCTTTATCTATCCCTCTTTCTACCTCTTTCTCGATCTCCACACATACATGCACACACGCATGCAGGCACATACATTTTACCCAATTCCTCCTAAATACTTCAGTGTTTGTTTCAAAGCAGACATTGGGGTTTTTTCTAGCCGTGGTGCAGTTGTCAAAAAACTACTGTTATAACCTCTACAGACCTTGTTCAGATTTTGCCAGTGACCCAGTGGCAAATGCATCCAGGTGTCATGTTTCTTTAGTCTCCTTTAATCTGGCACATTTCTTCAGTTTTCCTTTGTCTTTCATAACATTCACATTTTTTTAAAAGAGTATATGCTAGTTATCTTGTAGAATCTTTGTTAATTTAGGTTTGTCTTCTATTTCCTTGTGATTAGATTCAGCGTATGCATTTTTAGCAACAATAAAAACAAAAAAACCACATAAGTAATATTCTGGTCTTCTCAATGCTTCATATCAGGAGGTAAAAGATGTTTATTTGTACTGTTATTGGTTATATCACTTTTGATCACATGGTTAAGGTTATTTAGAAAGCTTTATTTAATGCAAAATTATTACTTTTTTGTTTGTATTTATTAAGCTTCTGTGGACATAACATATCTCCCCTCCTTTAAATTTCAACTCAAATATTCCTCCTCCTACCTGACATATCTTTCCCTATATACCTAAATTCCCAAGCACTTTACTTCATTATAGTATTTCTTGTACTGAAAAGTAACTTTTTTCCCTTTAGTACCTCATAGTTTAGAAAGCTTAGTCATCAGGGACTGTATCTTATTCATTGTTGTATGTATATTCTAGAAAATTTATAGGTTTTCAATAACTATTAATTGAAAAAGTTAGTAAATGAGCAGGTGAATTCCAAGAGGCAGAATTAAGTGGTATTATTAATTAATAATTAAGAGGTATCATCTTTTCCATTTTATAAAGAATACTGAAGGTCAGCAAAGTATGATTAAATCATGACACCAAGAATTTAACAGAGCTGTTCATTATGTAACAATGTATATTATTGAGCTCATTTCCTTTAAATCCAAGAGGTTACTTTACCTTACTCTATCCCAAGAATAGAAAAGGCAATAGACTTTTTTTTACATCTAGGTTCACAACCTTTGGTGGATTAGAAAATGTTTTGTGACTGCTGATAGTATACAGGTTATAAGTTAGCTAGTGCAAAGGCAATGCTGTGAAACAAACTACACACAACTTAGTGGCTTCCTGTTGCAAACAGTACTCTCTAACACATGGTTGGGAGATATCTGAGAATCAACCCATCTAGACTGAGCTCAGCTAGTCTGGCTCTGAGCTTCAAGTTGGATTCAGTTATGCTCCATTGATCTTTCATTCTCTTAGACCAGCAGGCCATCCCAAACCAGGAACAATAAGGGCTGGCCATAACATGCACTGCTTCCTGAGCTAATGTGCATATACAGCACACTGGAACTGACTCCATCTACTGACTGCTTGCCAAAGCAAATCATATGGCCAAGCCTAGCTTCATTAACACTGGCAAAAACATTCTGTCTCTAGTCAAATGGCAAGAGGTGTGGATCCAAGAAGGGCAGAGAATTGTGAAGAGTAATTGGGGGAGGGAGAATGCAAGATGGTGGAGGAGTAGGAGACCTTAGTATCATCTGGTCCCAGAAACTCAGCTATATAGCTATCAAATCATTCCCAACATGTGCAAACTCAACTGGAGATGTAAGAAAAGACTGGCTGCAACTCTACAAATAGAAAATTGACCACTCTCTGCAAGGTAGGAGGTGTGGAGAAGTGAATCTGAGGTCACATATGGGAAGATAAACAATGGCAAGAGGTAGCCTCCATAAGCCAGCTACCAGAAAGTGATACAGCAACAGAACATGAAATCAGAACTTTTAGAAGACTACTCCTATGCAGGACATCCCAACCTGAAAGACACTCAGGTGTTTAAGTGGGACAGAATCAGCTGGAGCAGTGTGGTCTCGGGATCCTTGGGGTTGCAGAAAGACGAGGTATGCCTGAATGTGGCAGAGCTCCTGGGCATTGGAACTGGGAAGCTGGCTGCAATCAGTCAACCCAGTACTGGGCTTTCAGCTCAGGGTTGTGATAAAACCCAAACCATAATACAGTCAGGTGACTGCTCTCTGAGCAGGACCCAACAGGCAAAATGAATGGCAAGACTTCCTTTTCTCCCTGGGAGGACTGCATGGGAGTGACCCATAGAAGTCTGCAGGGTTAATAGACTCCAAATGGGGTTGTGTACCTGGGAAATGCTTGGTCACGGGTTGGGTGGTCAGAGTGTGGTAGGAAACCAGAGAGACAGGAGTGATTGACTGCTTTTCTCTGAAGACTCACAGAGAAGTGGGATCCTTCAAGCAAAGAGAGAGCCCAAAGGTAATACAGACCAGAAAGGAACAGAGACGATAAACAGAAACAGTGACTTTATAGGTAATAATGGCACTAAATTCATATCTTTCAATAGTTACTCTGGATGAAAAATGAGCTAAATGCCTCTATCAAAAGACACAGGGTATCAGACTCAATAAGAAAGCAAGGCTCATCAATATGTTGTCTTCAAGAGACTCATTTTAGGCCCAAAGACATAACCAGACTGAAAGTGAGGGGATCAAAAATCAGTTATCATGCTAATGGACAACAAAAGAAAGCTGGGGTGGCAATTGTTATATCAGACAAATTAGATTTTAAACCAAGACTGTAATAAGAGAGAAGGAAAGATATTATGTCATAATTAAAGGGTCTATCCAACAAGAAGATCTAGCAATTGTAAATATTTATGTCCTAACATGGCATCAGCCAATTATATAAACCAATTATTAACAAAATTAAACATATCAATAATATAATAATAGTAGGGGACTTCAACACCCCACTCACTACAATGGACAGATCATCTAAGCAGAATATCAACAAGGAAACAGGGGCTTTGAATGACATACTGGACCAGATGGGCTTCACAGATATATTCAGAGCATTCCATCCCAAATCAGCAGAACACATATTCTTCTCGAGTGCACATGGAACATTCCCCAGAACAGATCACCTACTGGTGATCAGGTCTCAACTGGCCAAAAGACTGGGCTCATTCCCTGCGAATTTTTGAACCCCAATTCTTTGAGACTTGAACCCAATCACAAGAGGAAATTTGTAAAGAACTCAAATACATGGAGGCTAAAGAGCATCCTACTAAAGAAATACATGGAGGATAAAGAGCATCCTACTAGAGAATGAATAGGTCAACCAGGAAATTAATGAACAATTTAAAAAGTGCATTGGAAACAAATGAAAATGAAAACACAACTGTTTCAAAACCTTTAGGATGCAGCAAAGGAGGTCGTAAGAAGGAAGCATATAGCAATACAAACCTTTCTAAAAAAAACAAGAAACTTCTCAAATACACAACATAACCTTAAACCTAAAGGAGCTGAAGAAACAACAGCATATGGTGCCTAAACCCAGAAGGCCAAGAGAAATAATTAAGATTAGAGCAGAAATAAATGAGATAGCAACCAAAAAAAAAAAACAAAACAAAACAAAACAAAAAAACAACAACAAAAAAAACCAGAACAGATCAATGAAATTGGAGCTGGTTCTTTGAAAGAATTAATAAGATTGATAAACCCCTGGTCAGACTTATCAAAAAGAAAAGAGAAAGGACCCAAGTAAATAAAATCATTAATGAAAAAAGAGAGATCACAACCAATACCAAAGAAATGCAATTATAAAAACATATATGAGTAACTAGATGCCAACATATTAGACTATCTGGAAGAAATGGATGCATTCCTAGAGATGTATAAATTACCAAAACTGAAACAGGAAAAAATAGAAAACCTGGACAGACCCATAGCAAGCAAGGAAATTGAAGCCATCATTAAAACTCTCCCACCAAGAAAGAGTCCAAGGCCAGACAGATTCCCAGGGGAATTCTACCAAATATTTATGGAAGAATTACTACCTATTCTTCTGAAGCTGTTTCAAAAAATAGAAATGGAAGGAAAACTTCCAAACTCTCTGAGGCCAGCATTACCTTTATCCCAAAACCAAAGACCTCACAAAGAAGAATTACAGACCAATATCCCTGATGAACATGAATACAAAAAGTCTCACCAAAATGCTAGCCTATAGGATCCAACAGTACATTAAAAGAATTATTCACCATAATCAAGTGGGATTTATTCCTGGGCTGCAGAGGTGGTTCAACATCCACAAATCAATCAAAGTGATACACTACAAAAATAAAGGACAAGAACCATATGATCTGCTCAACAGATGCAGAAAAGCATTTGACAAAGTAGTGTCCTTTCTTAACTCAAACTCTTTACAGTGTAGAGATAAAGGGACCATAACTCAATATCATAAAAGCTATCTATGAAACCTTCAGTGAATATCATTCTCACTGGTATAAAACTGTGAGCTTTTTGCCTAAGGTCAGGACCATGTCAAGGATTTCCACTCTCACCACTGATGTTCAACATGGTACTATAAGTCCTAGCCTCAGCAATCAGACAAGAAAAAGAAATAAAAGGCATCTGAATCAGCAAAGAAATCAAACTCTCACTCTTTGCAGAAGACATGATACTCTATGTGGAAAACCCAACAGACTTCACCACCAAATTGCTAGAACTCATACATGAATTCAGCAAAATGGCAGGATATAAAATCAATGCACAATAATCAGTTGCATTTCTATATACTGATAATGAGACAGAGGAAAAAGAAACTAAGGATCTGATCCCATTTACAATTGCACCCAAAACCATAAGTACCAGGAATAAATCTAACCAAAGTGGCAAAAGATCTTACTCAGAAAACTACGTAACAGTCATGAAGAAAACTGAGGAAAAAACTAATGTAAAAAATGTTCCATGGTCATGGATTGGAAGAACAAATATTGTTAAAATGTCTATGCTACCTATAGCAATCTACACATTCAATGCAATCACTATCAAAATACCTTCTACTTTTTTCAGAGAGCAAGTAATCCTAAAACTTGTATGGAACCCCAAAAGATCCCAAATAGCCAATGGAGTGTTGAAAAAAGAAAACCAAAATGAATGATATCCCATTCCCAAACTTCAAGGTCTATTAGGAAGCTGTAATCATCAAGACAGTATGGTACTGACACAAAAACAGATATCCAGATCAGTGGAACAGAACAGGAAACACAAAAATGGGTCCTCAATTCTATGGTCAATTAACTTTGACAAAACAGGAAAGAATATCCAATGGAAAAAGGAAAGTCTCTTCAGTAAATGGTGCTAGGTAAATTGGACAACCACATGAAGAAGAATGAAACTGGACCATATTCTTACACCATACACAAAAATAGACTCAAAATGGATGAAAAACCTAAATGTGAGACAGGAATCCATCAAAACCCTAGAGGAGAACACTGGCAGCACCCTCTATGACCTTGGCCCCAGCAAATCTTGTTAGACACATCTCCAAAGGCAAGGGACACAAGGGCAAAAATGAACTATTGGGACTTAATCAACGTAAAAAGCTTTGCACAGCAAAAGAAAGAGTCTACAAAACCAAAAGACAACCAACAGAATGGGAGAAGATACTTCCAAATAACATATTAGATAAATGGCTAGCATCCAAAATGTATAAAGAACTCATCAAACTCAACACCCAAAGAACAAATAATCCAATCAAGAAATGGGCAGAAGTCATGAATAGACATTTTCCCAAAGAAAACTTCCACTCTGGAAATCAGTATGACGGTTTCTCAAAAAGTTGAAAATAGAGCTATCCTATGGACCCAGCAATTGCACTACTGGATATTTACGTCAAAAATACAACGTAGTGATCTGAAGGGGCACGTGCACCCAAATGTTTATAGCAACATTATAGCCAAACTATGGAAAAAGCCTGGATATCCATCAACAGATGATTGTATAAAGAAGATGTTGTATCTGTATGCAATGGA
Organism: Mustela nivalis; assembly: GCF_964662115.1. NCBI lineage: Eukaryota > Metazoa > Chordata > Mammalia > Carnivora > Mustelidae > Mustela > Mustela nivalis. The sequence goes on along the minus strand of NC_139039.1, from coordinate 16,124,368 downwards.
ATATTACTTAGCCGTCAGAAAATGAAATCTTGCCATTTGCAATGACATGGATGGAACTAGAAGGTATTATGTTAAGTGAAATAAGTTAGTCAGGGAAAGACAGCTATCATATGACGTCACTTGTATGTGGAGTTTAAGAAAAAAAAACAGGATCATAGGTGAAGAGAGGAGAAAAACAAAACATGATGAAATCAGAGAGGGAGAAAAACCATTAGAGACTCTTGATCATAGGAAACAAACTGAGGGTTGCTGGAGGGGAGGAGGGAGGAAGGTATGTGGTAACTGGGTGATGGACATTGAGGAGGGTTTGTGATGTAATGAGCATTGATATTACAGAAGATGGATAATCACTGACTTCTACCTCAGAAACCAATAATGCATTATATCTTAATTAATTGAATTTAAATTTTAAAAAAATTAAAAAAAGTAATGGGAACAATAGTGCAATTACCAAAGGAATACAAACACAGGAATGCACATATGTAAACTTTGAGTTGAAGAGGGGCACAGTAAGATGGCAAATCATGTGAGAGAGCTCCTGAGTGTGTGTGTGTGCCTGGGTGCAAGCAGGTTTCCCTGCATTCTAGCTAAGTCCATATTCTTACTTAGATTTAGAAGTCTTGGCTTCCCTATTGGGTACATATGTGTGCAACCTAAGGCATTTAGACATTTTGATGTTCACCATATGCCCATCCTAATTCACAGAGTTTTAGCGAGGATAAAATGTCACACATGATTTAAAAAAACCCCAAACTGTAAGTACTGCAAGTACTGTACAATGTCGTATTGTTACTCCTACCCTTTTGTTCTTCAGTCCAGATATAAATTGCTCCCCAGATCCCATGATGATTCTTATTTCCAGAACAGTAGAGTTACTTCCTGTGTAGAGACACATCAAGGTTTATTGGAAAGAAAAATTAAATTCTTCCATTTATGGAATTCTAAGAAAAACACTAGAAAGTGTCCTGTATGCCAGGTAATTTTTCAAAAATTAAAAAAAGAGAAGGATGAAGAAAATTCCAAAAGCAAAGCATCTTTCCCTGTAGCTTCAGTTGCCAACAAATATTTAGAATTGAATTCTTAAAACATATATTTGCTGAGAGCTATTTGAAAACTAAACTATATCGCAAAACACAACACCATCAAACAGAGAGCATAATAAATTCTGGAAAGTTCACTAAAGGTCTTAACCTGCTTCACAAAAAGCAGACAAAAAAGTATTTTCCTCAGGTTCATTCACATTCCTTCTGTCATTTAAGCCATAACTACAGAAGTCATCGTTTGCTTTTATGGATCTGTGGGTCTTTTTGGCAACAGAAAACCAATGTTTCAGTCTTTAAGAATGCGAAATGACTGCTTTGTTCTGTCATCTAGTCGTGGTAAGTTTTTACATCAAAATTTAAAAAATACAATCAAATAATCATTTATCAGGTTTTTTTTCTTTAATCAGGAAAAAATAAAGAACGGCCACTCAGTTTTAAAAAGAGGAAGTGTAAAAAAGTATTTATTCTAATAGATAAAAGGAAAAATATCACATAGAGCCAGAACGATGCTTCTATAGATCACAAACTCAAGGTGTTCATCATTTCATTGACTCCAAGATAAAAATGTATACATATTCATAGACTTCAAATTACAGATCTGTTTTCTATAGTGCCAAAATTCCATTCTACTTATTTACAGTCATCTGTTTCTCAGCCATTTTCTTTATTCTTTTCTCAGTGGAGTGACCATGAAAAGGATGATAGTCTCAGAATTTCTAAGCAGCTTCTCTTAATAGATTGGTCTCTGGTAGGACTAAATGTGCCTAAATTCACAGGCACTCTTCTTGGAATAGCTCTCTTAATTCTCCTCTCCTCAAACTTAAATGTTTTCAACAGGTACCATAAGCATATGTTCAAGATTGGCTCGAAACATTTTCCTAGATTTCATTTTGATGATTTTCATCTTACAACAAACTATCTTGCACAAATATAATGACTGCAGAGTGTGAAGCATGCCAGTCCTTCCCTATTACATCTCTAACTTCTCGCCTGTCTGAAAGTCAATATTAATACCAATCATTTTAAGTACGTAGTAGAGTTTGCCTTCAGAGCCAAATACATCCCTGGGGAAAATGCAAATGGATAACACTCTGGTTCCCTTTTGTAGAGAATGATATCACTGGGCTTCTAGAATTATACTTAGATCTCAGAAAGTTTGTCTCTTCCTTAATCTTTTAAGTGCCACATCATTTACAGTGTGGGTCTTTCACATGACAGGCTCTGCAGGAGGAACAAGAATACCATAAAACTTTGCTTAAGAACTGAGTTTTGCACTTAGGCTTTATTCTCTTCCTTTCTTTCTTCCTCCATATCTTCCTCCCTATTTCTTTCCCTCCCAAATTTAATTATGAGATTTGATTTACCAAACAATAGATTTTTTATTTTCCTTATTGAGTTTATATTTAGCCTATAAAGAGATTTCAAATTTGCTATCATAGAATAAGTGAGAGAGAGAGAATCTTGAGTGTTCATCTAAGTCATATTCCAGGACAGTATTACATGATTTTATTTAGTCTGTTAATATTGCCTTTTCTGTGCAGTGTCTTTCAAAATTGCCATCTACTACTGGTTTGCTGGTAAAATTCTCACAAAGTCAATCTTTTTTTTATAATTCAGGGTTTTTGATACTATAATGTTTTCAAATGTGAAAATAGTAGACTTACTATCTCCTTTATTGTGGTTAAAACATAAAATTTGCCACTTTGACCATTTGTAAGTGTATACAGTTCAGGAGTGTTTAATATATTCACATGGTTGTAAAAGGGATCTCCAGAACTTTTTTGTCATACAGAGTTCCCGTTTAACAATTCCTCTTTTCCCACTCCCTGTAGCCCCTTGAAACCACCATTCGACATTCTAAGAATCTGACTACTTCAAAAACCTCATATTAGTAATATCACACAGTATTTGTTTCTTTGTGACTGTCATGTTTTCCTCACCATATCCTCAAGGTTCACCCCTGTTATAGCATGTGTCAGAATGTCCTTCCTTTTTAAAGCTGAGTAATATTCCATTGTTATTTATATACCACAATTTGTTTATCCATTCCTCCATTGATGGACATTGGAATTGCTTCTACTTCTTGTCTATTATGAATAATGTTGCTGTGCACATGGGTAAACATAAATTGACTATCTCTTGCAAAGAACAGGAACTTTTAAGTGATAGGAACTTTTGAATGTTTCAGTCATCAGAATTAAATCTTGGGGATGTTTTCTTAGTTTCTATAATTCAGAGTGAATTTTCAATTAAATACACTGCCCAACAACTTATAATGGAGAATAACAGATATAATTAGATTAAAAATTTATAAATTAAAGCTGTTCTTTCTTACATGGCTCAGGGAATTCTTGCAACCTGAATGGGAAATGTGTTTAAGGGAGGTACATATGAAGGATTCTTGGGGTACTTTTCTCCCCAGCAGAGGCCGAAAGCTAATCTTTACTTCATAGAATAAGTCCACTCAGAGGAGAGGTTTTGTGGTTCTTGGTGGCCTCTGGAGAATGACTGTTACACAATCAGAGTGCTTTTCTGATCACTGAATTATCAAGAGTCACTCTAAGAACGTGGATCTTTGTTGTAAATCCAGAATTACCCATAGAATCTCTTTTTCCAATGCTATCCATGACCAGTGATTAGACTTAAGGAATCCGCAATAAAAAGAGTAAACAGAAAGTGTTGGCTTAAATGTTATTCAAAGATACACTCATGCCTGCTTTATAATACCATGATAAATATTTATACAGTGATTATACTACTTCCACACTATAGCTGACACTTGATAGCAAGAGTTTGAACTACATGGATCTACTTATATGCAGATTTTTATAGTATAGTACTGTAAATATATATTCTCTTCCTTACAAGTTTCTTAACATCTTTTTCCTAGCCTACTTTTTTATAAAAACAGAGTATGTAATACATGTAACACAAAAAAATTTGTGTTAATTGATTACTTATGTTATCGGTAAGGCTTCTGGTCAACAGTAAGCTATTAGCAGTTAAGTTTTGGGGGAGCTAAAAGTTATACGAGTGTTTTTGACTGCATGTGGCCAGTGCCCCTAACCCTCATGTTGTTCAATGGTCAACTGTAGATTATAATAATCTGATTTCTTGTCAGTTTCCCCTTTTAGACCATAGACCTCTTGGGAACAGATTTTATGCTTTATTCAGCTAGATATACATACGTGATGTTTATTTACCCATAAGTCGTATTAATAAGATACAAAATGTGACACAAATTTGAAAGTCATTGAAGTTTTTTTAAAGGACAAGGGCCTGTAGCATATGCTTATTTTATTACTAACTAGTAGCAAACCATGTATCAGGAGGTTTGGACATACGATCTAGTTAGAAAACAGCAATAAATTCTATTGTAAATGAATTTGCCTTTGTAAGACCAAGGAAGCAAATTCTTGACACTCATTAAGAGAAAAGTGTGCATCATTAGTAAAAACAAATGACTCTTGGGTCTTTCAAACATTATTTTGATCCACATAAGTAACAAGCATACCTAATTATAACCAATCATATAGGCTATAAAGTGGTTTAGATACTATAGAAAAGTGATCTTAACCAGAAAGCTTTTTTGATGTCTCATATGTCAATTTTTGTATATACTGAAACATGATTTATACAAATTAACTTATTGAGAATTTTCATTGGTATGTGTGATTAACAGAAAAAAAAAATAAAAGTTATTTCCTTGATCCTGCCTTTGGTAATAACCCAGAGCTATTAGAATCTCATTTACTCTCCTGGAGCAGTATCACCAGGGAGCCATGCTTTCTGACAGGAGAAAATCCTGTCTTTACTGGGAATGCTACAACTACTGTGTCATAAATCAAGAAGCCCTAATGGGTTGGGGGAAGGGAAACTGCTATAAGGAAACATAATTAAACCACTCTTTGAAGGCAGTGTATGAAGGTAACTGAATCCATTTATCCCTTCCATGAACTTCACTCTTATGTGTTTGCTAAGGCTGTATCAGAAAACCAATTACAGATGTAGCTTCTGCAGTTTGCTTGCTATCACTGAGGAGCAGCTAATGTCCTATAAACACTATTCTATTATCTCATTAATTGAAGAAACACAACTCAAAAGGGAAGTGTGTTTACTTTCGTGGTAATTAAAAGAAATATCTAAAAGACTGGGGACTTAATACCAACCTGCCAGCCTTTGAGAAATAGTAAATGGCCTTAAATTTCCCATTTAGCATTAAAATATCTAAATTCCCAAAGGAAGCTCAGAAGGGATCAAGTTAAATGTGTTAAATGGTATTTATAATCAGGAAACATTGTCTAGAACATAAAAGAAATATTTATATCCTTAGACAAAGGAGCTTCCGACCAGTATCCAAGAAACATACAAGCAGTCTAGTCAATGTTTTGAAGATAGAAATGAAGGCTCACGAGTAATTCAGGAGCATGTAGAGTAAGAGGAAAGAAACTGCTCCTCATCTGGAGTGAGCTTGAAAGACTTTGAGATTAGGCACAATTTTAAGAGCTTTATAGGTTATGAAGGTATTTGGTATTGGTGGCTTCTGTGCAATACATCATGCATTCTAGAAAGATACAGAGATACAAAAATTTAGACTACAAAGAGATCCTTAGAAAACAAAAGCTCAAAACACTCAACCAAAATTTCCCCAAGAATAAATTATGCCCTGAAGCCCAGCTGCAATAATTTATTTGAATGGTTTGAAATAATGCATGTGCTTCTCATAGTACCTAAACCATGAGTGAAAAGAAAATTGGATTATTTATACATCAAAGTACTTTTGGTGTAAATTACCAACAGTCAGACACTCAGTAAATTACCAACAGCTAAAATAGAGTATATGATTACAGCTTAGCTCCCCAGCCTTTTCACTGTCTGCATTAGAATCCCAACTGTCTCCACATAAAGGACTTTCTGGGTCAATTTACTTTAAAGTCCCAATCTCATTAAAGATGTTTTAAATGTGCAAGTCTATCTTAATTTCCTCAAATCATTTTTAATGAGTCTTTTACAAAAGCAAGAAACTAATGGATTTACCTGCTTTTACCTCTTATATAATATATGTAAGAGTATAAAAAAAGCAGTAAAATACAGAGAGCTTGTGAATGGCTACTTTGGCGTGGCGTTTAGTCTATGTTTACAGGGAGTATCTTTCATGTTTTCTTCAAATACCTGTGAGAACCTAAAGTGACATTCTCAGGCAGTCAAAGTACACGGTAAGTAATTAGCAAGAATCTAAACATAAAGTTATGTTAATAAAAATGGTCACGTAGTCTTCCTATGAATTTGGTAAATGAGTATTGTTGAGAATAAATTCTAGCCATAGCTCCTTTGCTAGCATAACTCAATCTAGCTTGCAATATAATGTCATCCATTTGCTAAACAGTTATAAGAATTACGTGGATAATTCTCTTTTCCTGTGATGCAATAACTTCAGTTGACTCTTGGAGTTATGTAAAAACTAAGAAAAGTAGGCAGTGATATGGGAATTGGCCTAATTTTCTGTGATTTAATCTTTCTTCCTTGACTCCTTTGCCTTCTCTCAGAAAAAATTCGTGAAGAATAAGTCTTGGATCCTTTTCAATTAAAGCAAGTTTCAGACCCACTTACTAGAAAAGATAGAAAATATCCCAAAAGATCATGTACTGTATACTTTTGCTTTTACAATTAATATCTCTAGTTACATAAGAAAAAAAAATAACTTACAGGGAAATCAAGTTCTTAAATGTGGAAGAAGACAAGGTTCCAGCTGGGTTTCTAAAACAAGACCTTTCCCTTTGATTTATTCCTCTATTGTGAATATTTGGCCTGTCTCAGATTCCCCTTTTAAAATCCAAATCCTCCCTGGATTGGGTTATACGTTAGTATATGAAACCCTTTCATTCTGGACAGCATTTCTATGGAGAGGGCCTTAACTTCATTTCACAGTTTCAAACAGGGAGATATAAACCCCAGTTGAGTACTGAGATTTAAACCCTATCTTCCGACTCCTAAAACTGGATTTTTGCCACTATATCTGACTTAATGCCATAATGCCTTAATGGGAATTATTTAAAGAAATGGCACTTGTAATGGAAGGACTGACATGATGGATTTGGACTTTGTTATTCTCCTCTCCCATCAAAGCAAAAACTACAATCCAATTCAATTAAAATTTGTAGGGTATCCTATGCTCAGTGTAGGGTGCTCAGCATTGAAAGTTATATACAGATGGGAAGAATCAGTCCCTGTTCTCAAATAATTTATATTTAGCATGAAAAAAGAAAACATGATTAAATTCAACCAAGCTGTGACAGTCCAGTGTGGGTAGGCAAGCGCTCCATCTTGTCCTACATGTCCTACATGTCCTTAGAGAAACAGGAAGTGCTCTGGGGCAGGGACAAAGGAAGGAGTCCTATACCAATAAAGGAGCCTGATTGTGATATGGTGACTGAGAGAGGAGATATACAAGAGAAGGTGAAAAGGAGTCACAATACAGATTTTCTTTGCTTCTACGCATTGCTTAAAAGAAATAGGACTCTTCTTTTGGTGTCTCTGTTTCCTGTATAAGTAGGCTTCGTGTGGCAAAGTCTTCTCCACTCAGAGACAATGTTTTTGGTTTTGTGTGTGTGCGTGTATGTGTGTGTTTTAAGATTTATTTATTTATGTATGTGACAGAGAGAGATCATAGGCAGAAAGGCAGGCAAAGAGAGAGGGGGAAGCAGGCTCCTTGCTGAGCAGAAAGTCCGATGCAGGGCTCGATCCCAGGACCCTGGGATCATGACTGAGCAGCAGGCAGAAGCCTAACGACTGAGCCACTCAGGGCCCCCACCCAGAGACCATGTTAAAGGTGATTACAAACTGTGGTGGGGAGAGTGTGAGATAGTTGAATGAAGCCCTAGGTAATCGGTCAGACCTGAAGAAGCAGGAGCCCACTGGTGTTTGATGTATCCTGGAAGGAAAGAAGCCATGACCTTTTGTTCTCTCCTCTCCCTGCTTTCAGGCAGTGGGCTTCTGAAAGCTCCCTGACAAACCTTCCTTCTCTCCTGCTTCCCTCCAACAATGTTCGTAAACCTGAAGTTCAACATATTTTAGAACTGACTTATTTGAATGGAGCATGGAGTTTATGGAACACAAAAGGGAGTATTGTTTTCGGACTACCTGGCCTTTGCAAGTGTGTTGAAAGGATCCCCTGAGGCATGAGGTGAAATAAGACAGGACAAGAAAATAACCTAAGGGAAAAAGGGAGAGAAATAAGTTTAGAAAGGTATATATGCCTTAGGGGAAAAGAGTATGGAGTCATCTGGTTTGGGAAGGAAAAACAAGAAAAGTTGGCAACCCAGGGACAGTAGGAGTTTCCACCTGTGAGCAAGAAAGAATGTTTTCTTAGTCTGTAGTACTCTTCAAAGTATACAGGAAATGACCATCAGTTTTTAAATCTGTTCTCAAGATTGCCTCTTTCTAACAGTTTCTTATGCATACATTTTCCCATTTGAAAACTAGTTTATCTTGATAACATTTACCACTTGCTGACTTTGTCTTCTCTTCCTGTGCTTTCAAAAATATGCAGATTATATTAACCTGGGAAATCAGACATGCAACATCACATTGCATCTTTGAAGTGTTGCACGTAGAGCTTGGAGATAGTCCCCCTACAAACACAGAACACAGGATATCTTTCAATTCCATTCAGGCTGTTTTATCAAAAGATAGCTTGTAAACACAGACTTGGATGCCTTGTAAACAACAGAAATTTACTTCTCACTGTTCTGGAAGCTGGGCATCTGAGATCAGTGTGCTGGAATGGTTACAAACTCTTCCAGGTTGTAGACTTGTCCTTTTGTTTCATGCAGTGGAAGGGATGATCAACTCTCTAGGATCTCATTTATAAAGGAACCAGTCTCCTTCATGAGGACTTTGTTCTCATCACCTCCCAAATGTCCCATCTCCTCCTATAATCATTTTAGGTATTACATCAACAGACCAATTTTGGAGGAACATTCAGACCAGAGCACAAGAGAACTTGCAAAAGATTATTCCGCCCAAGGATTATTTTCCATACTTTAAAATAACTCATGCGACTTCATAATAAAGTATCCCAAAAATAGAAAGGACAGGGAATTTGGGATTGAGAAGATAAATAAGTGAACTTTTGAAGATATAAGAGGATTCTAATTCTCATAGTTCAACATGGAATTTATTAATAATTATACTTGCTAAGGAAGGTACATTTTTAACTCCCCCCGAGGGACAAACATTTTGCACTCTTTGCTGACTTTTTGTGTTCTAAAAATCTATAAGTTGAAAAATGTTATTCTCGAATGATGCTGAAGAAATAGTTCTTTGAGAGTTGATACAGTAATTAGAAGAATCAAGCTTTGAATCCAGCATTGTCTAATACCGTAGGTCTCTATATGTTTATTCTTCCAAGGTAACAAATACAAAGGTGTATAGGACTCAGTCAAAGAGCAGAAAGATCAGATCACATTGGTGATTCTCAAGTTGTGGGGGAGTGGAGATTATAGTGCTTCACCTACCTAATAGTAGTACAAAAAAGATTTTGTAAACATTAAGTATGCCCCAGAAAGGAGGGTAGGGGAGAGAGTTGCCCTGAGGGTCACCAGTTTGTGACTACATAATTATAAACCACCTCATTAATTTCATTTCTTTAATCTAGATATGACCATGGAGTAATTTTTGCTTCGGTTTAAAATTTGTTTCTCAGCTCAAAGTCTATGTTTACCTCCTCTCTATGATTTAAAAAAAAATGTTTTTATCCTTAGCAGGAAAGCAGTTTTACAAAATAGACAAATATGCCAGTGGTGTTCAGGTTACTTTTTCCACTAAAATTCTTGCTAATATGTCATAAGAAACAGTGGCTGCATTTGAGTTTGGCAGAATGCCACAAGGGAATGCAATACCTAAGGCCTGAAGTTTAAACTTTCTGCATGGAACATTTACTATAACCACCCCACAGTTCTAGAAGCCATGATAGACATGTACCAGTGGTGCATGTTTGAAACTTTATATGTGTGCTGACATTATCATTGCTCCGAGACAATCCACAGATCGGAGATAGAGAATAAAGCATTGCCACTGCATTAGAAATACACAAATGTTAGTTCAAAGGCAGGGCGTGGGATGTGGAAGAGAAGACAAATGTGTGATAAGAAAAGGACCTAAATTCTTTGCACATCGAATTAGTTTTTGAGGAACAGTTGTTCTTTATATAAAACATGCTTTTAAAGTAGGATTAATACTTGATTTGCACATGTTTAGCAAGATTATTGAATTTCGAGAGGTACCTGGGTGACTCAGTGGGTTGAGTGCCTGCTTTTGGCTCAGGTCATGATCCCAGGGTCCTGGGATGGATTCCCACATCTCTGTCTCTCTCCAATAAATAAATAAAAATCTTAAAAAAAAAAGATTATTGAATTTCCATAAAATGTCTAATTTGATGAACACTAGACTAGTTGGAAATGTCTACTAGAATCAGATATGCTCTTTTGTTCATATCGTCTACCCACATTTGTTTTGTACTTACATTTAAAATCAAATATGACTTTAGTTGACTAAAACAAGATTATCTAGAAATATGACAATAAAGGAACATTCTACACAACCTATTATTTTAATTACAAAAAAGAGAACACAATAAGATTTATTTGCTAACAATAATCTCAAAATGAAATGGGAAAGCATATACAAGAGTATAATGCTTATATTCTTTATTATTGTTGTGATCACTAAAATATTTCCTCATTATTTTCCTTTCCTTGGGATTTTTTGTTGTTGTTGTTGTTGTTAATTTGATAAAGATCGTCAAGTAGGAAGAGAGGCAAGGCAGGCAGAGAGAGAGGGGAAGCAGGCTCCCGCTGAGCAGAGAGCCCGACGTGGGACTCAATCCCAGAACCCTGGGACCATGACCTAAGCTGAGGGTAGAGGCTTAACCCACTGAGCCACCCAGGCACCCCACCTTAGGATTTTTTTTAAATAATAAAGGATTTGATAAGGGGTTGATATCCAAAATATATTTTGAAAAATTCATAAAACTCAATAGCAAAGAGATAATCCCATTAAAGAATGGGCAAAAGACTTGACATTTCTCCAAAGACATAAAAATGGTCAACAAGTACATGAAAAGGTGCTCAGTAGTATTAATTGTCAAGAAATGCGAATCAGAACCATGATAAAATCTAGCTCTTCACACCTGTTCAAATGATTATTATCAAAAAGACAAGAGCTAAGAAGTATTAGTGAGGATGCAGAGAAAAGAGAACTCTCACACACCGTTGGTGGAAAGGCGAACTGGTGCAGCCACTGTGGAAAACCATACGGAGGTTCCTCTCAAAATTAAAAAAAGAATTACCACATGATCTAGCAACCCCACTTCTAGGTATACTTTCAAAAAATGAAATCACTGTCTCAAAGAGAGATTGGTGCTCCCAAGTCCCTTGTAGCATTTCACAATAACAAAGACATGGAAATGAACTAAGTGTCCACTGAAAGATGAATGGATAAGGAAATCTTGGTATATTCACAATGAAATATTACTCAGCCAAAAAAAGAAGGAAATCCTGCTATTTCCTACAACACAGGTGGACCTTGAGAGTATAATGCTAAGCAAAATCAGTCAGAATCATACAGTGCTGTATGATTGTCGTTCTATGTAGAATCTAAAAGTACCCAAACTTATGGATGCAGAGGACAAATCAGTGGTTTCCAGAAGTGGGGTTGAGATTGGTGGGCTAGGTGAAGGTGGTCAAAAAAATGTAAACTTTCAGTTATATAATAAGTGAGGCCTGGAGATATAATGTTCTGCATGGTGACTATAGTTAACACTGTTGTTTACTCAAAAGTTGCTATGAGAGGAGAGTTCATGTTCTCACCATAAAAACAAGAACAAACAACATAGTAGGGTGACGAATGTGTTAACTAATCTTACTGTGGTTAACATCTCACAATATAACACAGGCATTAAATCATCACATTGTACATCTTAAACTTATACAGTGTTTTATGTTAATGATTACCAAGAAGGGAAGGAGGGAGGTAGGATCTTCACAGGCACCTCAAACTTAACATTTCTATTCAAGCTTTCATTATTTTTTTTCTCATAGAATACTGCAGGAACATTCTAAGTGGTTTTGCTCTCACTATTCTTCCTTACCTCCAATATATCTTCCACACTTATTCTATGGGTTTTTTTTTCCCCCTAAAACAAGAAGCCAGACATTTCACTCCACTATTCAAATGAAGGCAAATGTCAAATCCTACCTACCTCCTGAATGTGACACACACGTCTTCATAATCAGACTCCCTCACACACCCTCCCTACTCCTACAATATATATGTACCCCTTGTCTAACCGCCCCCCATCTCTCTGGTCTCATCATACTATTCCATTGTTAGATTATATCATACTTTACCCATTCCAGTGCCTCTGGATTACAGTGCCTCTTTCGTCAAGATATCCCATCCCCTATGACTCCACTCTACCATAAACTGGGGAACTTTGGTGACTTTGGGAACTTCTACTCATCTCCCAAGATATAGTCCATATATCACCTCCTCTCTAAAGCTTTCCTCAGCCACTTACTTTTCCTTCCTTTTAGGTTGCCATACTAAAAACAGCAACATAGTTTGCTGTTAGTTAAACAACGATCCTATAAAGTATCTTCTTGTTTCTCCGTAAGAAGATGAGAAGACTATAACACATGTATGTATTATCTAGTGGTCTGCTAGCCACCGGCTAATACCAGCATCTTATCTCATCATCGTCTTGTGAGAAATTATCATAAAATATTTAGTAATTTGGAAGCTGTTTGTTCAATTATTAGTAGCTTGAAATTGATTATGGAATGAGTATTTACACCACAAAATTGACCAACACCACATATCAGGACTCTTTTTTTTTCTTGAAGACATGGTTTGTGAACATATTTGGGTTTATCTCCCAGAGTCTAATAGAATCCCTGTGTATTCAGTGGAATAACTTGGTTTATTAATGTGATTTCAGTTAACTGAAAATTACTTGGTCGTAAATGAGACAAAGTCAACTAAAGGAACAATGATGTAGTTTCATATATTATTACAATTTGAATTATAGTCAGATTACAAAAAATAAGTATAGGTTTCAACTTTATAGTTCATAGGTTTCAACTTGGAGATTTTATTCCACGGCAATGTGATTGGTAGACCAGGTAATAAGTGGCTCAGTGCAAAAATATTTGCTTATTTATCTTTAGGTCTTTATACATCATTCAGGATCTGGCATGTGGTTGATCCTCATGAAATTCTTATTAAGCACATTTCCACATGAAAAACCATAGAGTATATTTCTGTATGTGAGGGTTGGCTATTTTTATCTACTCATATAGAATCACTGCTGGAAACTGGCAGCACCCATATGGTAAAATTTTTTTCAGAAATAAAAAATTAAATTGTTTTAAACCAAATAAGAAATTGCCATTTCTCCAGAGCTGTTGATTTTTAAGAATATTATATATTGAGCATTATGTTTGCTTATTTTTAATAGTACCCACACCTATGTAATGACCATTTTTATATATTAACTATATATAATTTCTTATGGTTACTAAATATACATATGTTAGTAACTATAATACTGTAACTAAACATAGTTACTTAGTGTAGATGGGAAAAAATATTTATGTGCAGGATAACTAAAATTTTTTCACTTACATTTGTGTTTTGGTTTTTATCCATTTCAAAAGTCATGTGTTAGTTACATTACTGGTTGTCAATTTTCACATCACTATCACCAGAGGAACTGTTTAAAACAGAGAATCTCGCTGCATACATTATGAAACCCACAGAGCCAAATGCAAACCAGCTCAGGCTTACAATTACCATTTTGGATAAAGTTTGTCCAACACATTTACTTTATAAATGGGGAAGTATTGTCAAGAGAGGTTGATTTTATTTGTTCATCTTTAGAAAACTGGCTAAGGGCACAGCCAAGATTTTAACTCAGGTCATTGTTAAGTTGTCATGTTTAATGGTATGTAAGTTTTTTAGTGTGTGCGTGAGTATGTTGACTGTAGGGAAGCTAAGAATGCTATTCAGGAATTATTAAAAGCTAGAGAATAAAAGAAGAAGCACTATAAACTTGAGGGATCTAATTAGCAATTCAGTCATGAACTGGGTGCCCAGAGAGAGATTACCACTACTTGAATGACAAACAAGTTACAGACTCAAGCCCACAGCTCATTATTGGGTGATTAAATATGAACTTTCCCAGATTTTTTTTTTTTAGGTATGTTCTTTATATATTGTGTGTTTTATCCCTTACAATCTTGTTTTATTAAGTAATTTCGAGGGGCACCTGGGTGGTTCAGTTGGTTAACCATCCTACTTTTGCTTTTGGCTTGGGTCATGATCATAGGGTTACGAGGTTGAGCCCCAGTTCAGATTCCATGCTGCGCATGCAACCTGTTTAAGTTTTTCTCTCTCTCTATCTCTATGTGCCTCTCCCCTTACCAATCTAATTAAAAAAAAAAAAAAAGATAATTTTGAACTTCCTACCATAACAAAGCAAGATCACTTTCTATATTGTTCTCTTATTTCTGATTTCATATGTTATGATTTTATGAAGTAAAGGAAGATCACTAATAAACAGTTTTATCAAGCTACTTTACCACTGGTACATACTAAGGGTTTGAAAAATGATTCTCAACATATAAATGATTCTGTAACATTTGAATATTTTTCCTATAAGCTGTCCCATTTCCTCCATCTATTACAGAAAGAATTTTAGAAATCTATTTCAGATCAACTTACCTGAGCCTTGAAAACTCTTCAAAGAGGGTCTTTTCCACATATCTTATTTGGGGCAGAAAATTTCCCCCCAAATTTTTCCTTGATTTTTCAGGAAGATTGAGATATTCCTTATAACTTAGGTTAAATATGTCTCACAGCTTACATTTTAAATTTATGGTCATATAATATAGAGTCTAACTCAAGTAACATTCATAGTTTATCATAATGGCTAACCACTTCCAATTATTCACAGTCTTACTGTCTCAAGTCAACTTTTTATAATCGTTGTCTCAGTGGGCTTAATTACATAATTCAAGGGGTACACTTGCTGGGATTAAAAAAAAAATCAAGTTCTTGTTGAGGGTAGAGACCATAGCATCTTTATCTCAACAACACTTAGCACAAGGCCATGCACAAATAAATTGTCAAATGTTTACCACTTCCAGTTAGATTAAAAAAATAAATTCCTCAAAACAAAACTTATCTCAGCTCTCCTACACAGTTCATTTTTTTCAAATGTCTTTGAGAGAATAGTCTGCATAATTGTATTTTAATAAATATTTCTATGATATCATATTAGAAATGTATATCTACTTTTTTACCTTATTAATTTAAAATTAAAAGCAAAAAAAACCCACAATGATTTAGAAAAATAAAGTTTTTTTTAAAAATACAGAGATAATTTCAGAATCTTCCTTCATCTACTTAATGTTTATTGACAACGAAAATATTTTTGTACTAAAAATTCCAGGGCCTAAAATGCTTCAGGAAAATAATTTAGGAACAATTACCCATTTATTACAAGTCCCACTTTACAACCTACTGCTGACTAAACACATGTGTACTATTGTCCAGTATTGAGAGAGAGGGAAGGTTTGCTGAGATTCTGACTTAATTTATTTTTTCCTTTAACTGCTGCTCATGTGAGATTCTTATGAAATTATGAGGAGTGGCCACATTAAAAATGTCTATTTATTTTAATGGATTGTGAATTGTTTCTGTACCTCAGTGATAGCTAAATAAAGATTAATGACTTAGAAAGTAAAAGATAGGTATGAAATAAAGTAGAAAATAAAATTATTTTTTAGTTCATTAGTTAAAATAAAATTTTACCAGTTAAATGAAACTATTAGTATTCTCAATCCTCAGAAAAGATTCAGATATTTTATATAATTTTGTTATATTATCATCCTTTATTAATTATGTAATTTAATTCTGCAGTCAGCATCTTCAGTGATAATAAACATCTTAAAGCTTGACTCTAGAAATGTTTATAATAAAATTCTTCAAATACCCAATTATACATATATGATATATACTTTTAATTATATTTATCACCTAATTTTTCCTCTAGTGTTCCATTATATTCATTGTCATCTTTGATATTACTTCAGGGTGTATTTTCAAGTTTCAAATGTTCAGATATAGATTTTCAGATACTAATGAATATTTAATTCCCAGATAGTTAGATATGTTATAATATGTAATTTACATTGTAATGAGAGAGCAAAATGCAATGAAATAAAACACAAGAATCAACTGCCTATCTTTATACCAGACCATAAAAATTTTTTAAATGTTTATAAAAATGAAAATTTTAAATACAGTCTTAATGAGACAAAATTTTCTTATAGAAGCAATATAAACACCTAAGCAACAATTTACTTCACTACCTAAATAGAAAGGGACTGTATATAAGCTGATATAACTATATCTGAAACTACATATATGCAAATAGGTAGAGAAAATTTTATTAATAAGACTTTATCAAATCAGAGGTAAAAATCTAGAAATTCATTCTACTTCCTGTTTCCTAAATATTATTTTTGTTTTGTTTTGATTTAAATTAATAATACTATTTCATGATAAAAATACTAGTAAGTTGATCAATTATTGATAAATTAAATCAATTATTAATTGATTTAAATTAATTATTGATGGACTAATTAATTTAATTGATTTAAATTAATAATACTATTTCATGATAAAAATACTAGTAAGTTGTGTGTAGTAATGCTTTGAATTAATGATACCACACTCAACAAATATTTATTGAGCCCAACTATGGTCAGACACTAAACTAGACTCTGGGATAGAGCCATGAACAAAATAAGGTTCTCTGTCCTTGTGAAGTTGTATGTACATATGTGTACTAAAGGGGGTTTGGGAAGAAGGAGGGCACATAATAAACAAAGTAATTAACATATGCAAGATTTCACAAGTTATCTAATATTATGATAAATGCTATGGGGAATGGGTGAAAGGAAGCATCAGGAGTGACATAGCAATGTTTATCTGTGTGGGAAAGAATGGCCTCACTTAGAAGTTGAGATATCGGGGCAGGGCAAGGGGGCATTGCTGGGTGGCTCAGTTGGTTAAGCCTCCACCATCAGCTCAGGTCATAAAGCCAGGGTTCTGGGACTGATCCCTGCGTCAGGCTCCTGCTGCTGGGTGGCTCAGTTGGTTAAGCCTCCACCATCAGCTCAGGTCATAAAGCCAGGGTTCTGGGACTGATCCCTGCGTCAGGCTCCTGCTGACGGGAGAGCAGAGGGAAGTCTGCTTCTCCCTCTATCCCTTCCCCTGCTAGTGCTCTTTCTCACTCATTTTCTCTCAAATAAATAAGTAAAATCTTAAAAAAAAAAAAAGTTGAGATATCATTATCAACAGAAAGACAGTGAATCTTATGGTTGTGCATATATTTAAAAAGACCTCAACAGGTAGAGGGTAAGTTGGAGTCAAGGCCCTGAGGTGTATACCCAGGATGATTAAGGAATGGCTCCAGTATGATCAGGACTGAAAGAGTGAGCAGCAAGGCAGTAGGGAATGAAATAAAAAAAAAAGTAACATGGGATCAAAGCACACTTTCCTTTTACTCTGAGATGCGAAATGATTTGAGGCTGTGAGCAGAGAAGTGGCACAACCTGTTCATTTGAACAGGGTCACTCTAGCTCTTGACTATGAGACTAAACCACAGGAAGGCAAAATGACTAGAAGCAGGAGAACATTAAAATAATCCAGTTAAAGGGGATCATACTGTCTTTTGGCCAGAGTACAATCAGCAGAGTTGGTAAAGAGTGGTCAGATTTGGATATATTTTAAAGACAGAGCCAGCAGTTTTGCTGATGGACTAAATGTGTGAGAATTAGGGGAGTCAAGACTGGAATTTCAAACCCAAACAACTAGAAAGGTGGAATCTCTATCAACCAAGATGGGGACAACTGTAGGTAAATTGGGGTTTTTTGTTTGTTTTGTTAGGGGGATAGAAATAACCCCAGGGCTCATTTTTGGACATGTTGCACAATAGATGATAGATAGATATAAACTTGGAGTCCCAGAAGAGGACCAAGTTGATAGAAATTTTGAAGTAGTCATATATAGATTGTTTTAAAGCTTTGGAACTAAATAAGGTCTTCACTGGAGAAAATATAGATAGTAAAGAAATTCAGGAACCACACTTGAAGCAGTGCAGCCATAAAAGGCCTGGCAGGCAAAGGAAGCTGAGAAAAAGTGGCTGGTGAGGTGAAAAATAAAGCCTGGGGGAGGAGGGGGTGAGGGACAGGTCTTGGAAGCTGAGTAAGAAAAGTGGTGTTTTTGTGTTTTTGTTTTTTTAAGATGGAAGCCATGCTTACCTGCCTCAAATGGTACCAAGAGATTAACATGGAAACTGCAAATTAACTGTAGGATGTAACAATGGCACATTTATAGGGGAGCTTGACAAAAGTAGTTTTTACGGAGTAAGTGGGAGTAAAAGCCTGGTTGGATTGCTTTGAAGGGTGGAGAGTGGAAAAGTTGGCTGGTGGGAGAAAATAGAATTTCCAAGGATTGCAAGGACTATTGCTACTGAAAGAGACAAATAAATGGGACCAGGACAAGAAAATAGATCTAAGAGAGGGTTTTTTTTTTTTTTAAGATTTTATTTATTTATTTGACAGACAGATCACGAGTAGGCAGAGAGGCAGGCAGAGAGAGAGAGAGAGAGAGAGAGGAGGAAGCAGGCTCCCTGCTGAGCAGAGAGCCCGATGCGGGACTCGATCCCAGGACCCTGAGATCATGACCTGAGCCGAAGGCAGCGGCTTAACCCACTGAGCCACCCAGGCGCCCTAAGAGAGGGTTTTTATTTTGGATGGGAGAAATACCATGTTTGCTGATGGGAATGATCTGGTAGAAGGAGAAGAAAAGATGATTCAAGGGACTGTAGGAAAATTTGCTTTAGCCATATTTTAGTATTCCAGTGAAGGAGCTGGGCTTAAACAGCAGCACGAGTATTTCAGGAACAGAGTTACCGGGAGAACAGAGCACAGAACAGATACTGGGCTGAACATCTGTGCTGGAAAGATCTTGTGGAGGATCTCTCCTGGTAGCATCTGTTTTTTCAGTTGAATAAGAATCCAGGTTATGAAATGAATTTAAGGGTAAGAAAGGAGGTTTGGAGGCTTGACTAGAGAGTGGAAAGTATGAAATTAGTCATCTAGTTGAGTATGAGAGGGAATGTACTGGAAGAATGTGTTACAATTCCTGAGCAGTATTAAAAACCTACCTGAAGTTAGTTGCTGTGAATCGAGACTGAGACTATCAGGATAACAAACCATGTAACATACTTCTTGCTGTGTTTCACTCATTGGTCTGATTCCCAACCCTAGTGATGAAGCCAGGAGATTTAACTGGTATTCGGGGCTCCTCAGGTCCAATGTTGGTAAAGAGATTGCCTTTTATTAGGGGTGGGTACAAAAAAAAAAAACAAAAAAAAAAACTCAGGGAAATTGCAGAGCTGATTTGTGTGAGGGATTGAGACATTGAGACTTCCAGTTATTAAGTTTGAGTACAGATGCTCTTCATTTACTCAACCAATATTTATTGAGGGCTTTACACACTGAGAATACAGTAGTAAAAATTGTAAGAGTTTATAACCAACATACCTTTACAAATTGTAAAGACTATACCTCTAGAAGGAGTGCCATCTCAGAGGGAAGGTCTAGGATACAAATATAAATGGTAAACAAAGACATGCTCCCTAAAAAAAGAAAAAAACAAAAAACCCATATAAAATAATAATGACGATGATAATTTGTGAGAATAAATGAAAAAAAAAAAAAAAGTTTTGTACAAGAAGGGACTATCAGAGGTGCCTGGTTGGCTCAGTTGGAAAAGTGTGTGACTCTTGATCTTGAAGTTGTGAGTTCAAGCCCCACATTAGGTGTAGGGGCTACTTAAAAAAATAAATAAACTTAAAAAAAAAAAGAGAGAGAGTCTATATTTGAGAGGAGTTGTCAGCCTTTATTGGTATCATTGTCCCACTAGAGGGGAGTGTTTCATGTTTCTCTCCTGTGCTGCCTCCAAGATTTTCTCTTTGTCTTTGGTGTTCGGCAATTTGACTATCTGTCCCATTTTTGTTGTTGTTGTTTTGTATTTGTTTGTTTTTTTTCCAAACTTGCTTAAAGATTACTGAATTTGCTGGATCCCTATGTTTGTCATTCATCAAATTTTTGAAAATCATGCTCATTGTTTCTTCAAATATTTCTTTTGGCCTCTCTTTGTTTTTTCTGGAAGCATAGTCACAAAGAATATTCAGTTGTTGTCCAAGAGGTCACTGGGACTGTTCATTTTTTCCCCCAATTTTCTCTTTTACAGATTAAATTCATTCATTCTTTCTTTCTTTCTTTCTTTCTTTCTTTCTTTCTTTCTTTCTTTCTTTCTTTTTCTTTTTAAAGATTTTATTTATTTATTTGACAGAGAGAGAAAGAGAGACAGCAGGAGATGGAACACAAGCAGAGGGGGGTAGGAGTGGGAGAAGCAGGCTCCCCATAGGCAGGGAACCTGATGCAGGACTCGATTCCAGTACCCTGAGATCATGACCTAAGCTGGAGGCAGACGCTTAACAAATGAGTCACCCAGGCACCCCAGATTAAATACTTTCTGATGACCCATCTTCAAGTTCACTGACTGACCCTTTCTTTCTTTTGCTATCACCAAATAACTGTTAGGCCCATCCTATAATTTTTTTTTTCATTTTAGATATTGTACTTCTCAGTTTTAGAATTTCCATTTCATGGCAGTTTCTACTTTGCTAAGATTCCCATCTGTTTATTCATCAAGGCTATATTTTCCCTTTATCTGTTAAAAAATTTCTAGTGGGTAGTATAGTATTTTTATCAGTCAATTTCACTATCTTGGTTATCAAGAGGCCTGTTTTTTTGATTGCTTTTCTCTTGACTATGGGTCTCATATTCTTGTTTCTGGACACTGTGAATAATAGATTTCAGTGATTGTATATTCAGTTATCTTGATTTTTATTCTAGAAGACAGTTAATTTAGCTGGACAAGGCTTGTCTTCCCGGCAGTGTGGCAGCTGAAATCCAACCTTCCTATTCTCCCCTCTTATGTATAGTTGAGAGACCAGCCAAGGGTTTCAGTGGAATTTGGAAGCAGATTTGAGGACATCTGCCTTTGCTCTGTCCTTCTAGAATTTTACACTTCATTTTGAAGCACCTATAACAGTCCCCCAAATCAGACCTTTGTTATCTGACTTTTTTAAGTTTGTAAACTGTGGCTATATGTTTAAATTTTGGGTGTCCCATACTAAGTGGACAAGATAATGTCCTCAGGCAAAAGCCACATAAAGGCAAATGTCACCCAGTATAGTCTCCTCTGCAAAGGGTTGTTTCCATTTCATTATCTCCTTGAAATTGGTCACTCTCCTGTGACTTCAAATGGTATTGAAATATTTTAAATAGTTTTTAAAAATATTTCCCCACCCTGCCCCAAGAGTTTAATCTGATACTAGTTCCTTGTCATTATTCTATTAATTGAATTTTTATGCTCAGATTTTAACCAAACACATGGCATGTATTAGGTGCTCAAAACTGATAAACCAATTACTAGGTATATGACTATTTAAGCAGTTTAGAAGACATTGTTATGTTGTCAGCTACCTTCAATATGTCTTGAAAATGATAGTTAACGTCTGTGTTAATGCAGTTTGAGTTTTAGGATAAGTTTGAAATTGTTCTGAGTAAAAGTAGAGCAAGATTTTGGATAAATTTAACCCTGATGTGGATTTTAGTAGAAAATAGTCTAACTTGGTTAAGTAAATAGCCAGATTATAAAGATTTCAGATGGTTGGGAAGCATAACTGATACTTTAAATACCCTTTAATTTCTGTCCAAGGAGTCAAGGGGACTTTAAGGAAAAGTGAAGGAGTGAATTAGTCTCCTTAACTATTTATGGTAACTTATTAGAAAAACAAATTTTCAGGGTCTAAAGTGATATAAATTGCAATCAGTAATTCTAACAGAAATGTACATAACACTATCTAGTGTATGTTTACCTTTTATGGTAAAACTATTTATAGATTATTAAATATATTTGTAACTCCTATTTATAAACTCTGTAAATTTTTTATCTATAATTATGTCATCTTGGTTTGCACAAATCCTTAAGTCCTTGTGGTCCATCCCTGTTTAACCCAAGGATGGAATTAGAAATGTTTACCATGCCCTGAAAGACTCTGAATGATTTTGATATTGTTCTACAGGACAGATGAGAGAATGGGGCTCTCTGAAAAATGCAAATATAACAGTTTTCTTCCTAATCATAAAGTATTGGATTGTTCAGAGGGCAGGGTCAGATTCCTGAGAGCAGATATTAGAGCTAGTATAGTGATGAGCCAGAGTCCTTATATTGAGAGTCATAATGCCTAGCCTCAAACTGTGCCCAGGAATAAAATGGAAGCTCTCCCTGGAACCTAAGTGATGGCCAGACTTCTCAAATACCAAGTGCCAGACAGTTTCTGCTACTTTTTTTGTGAAGGAATTGTGGGTCTACCTTTTCACTGATTTTTCTGGATCAGCTCAAAGATTGTCATGGTGCTTGTCTCTGACAAGATAAAAGGACAGGGGCCCCTTTCCTAGGGAGATAGAAGAGCCCTTCATCTCAAACTTTAAGTTATTTGTCATTGTTTTTTGCCATTTGTCACAACAGTTAGGCTATTTGTTCATAAGACCAAACAGACACGACACCTCAGTGACAGGGGTAATGAAAAGAACTTTCACATTGATAAAAATCAAGTCAAATATCTCCCTACAAGGGACAATCAATGACACAGCAAAGTGTTTCACTTTGAGGCATAATAGCATCATAATCTGATCATGCCATTTTGACCAGCTCATCCTGAAATCTCTTCGGGTAACCACAGTTCTGCCAACCCTCTTCTTCTATGCTTACTTCACGGATTTTCCTGAAGGCTGGGCATTCATTGCTGTGGCAGTGGGGACAGAGGGTGGTTACTGCAGGAATACTAGTCATAATGAAGTCGCAGTTCTGTACCTGTCACGGAACCCAAACCAGCAGTGATGATGTGATGAAGAAACTTTCTGTCATTTCTAAGTACAAAAATAAGTCTCATCAGATGAAGCTTGAGCATCAAAATATTGGGATTTCCAGGATAATATTAAGGTTGATGGGACAGAAAATAGAAGATAGTACTTCAGAAAACCGGGGGTCATATCAGAATATTTAGAGCATATGGTCGCTATGGGTGCAATAAATAGCACAATGGTTTATTAGAGGATTGCTGTGGGATTTGTTCTTTATAGCTTCCATAGACAGAGATTCAGACCACATAAGACTGCTATGATCGTCTAATGGACAAAGCCCACAGAGATCCTTTTATGTCCATCTTGGTGCCATAAACCTACCCAGTGTGATTTGCTCAAGAAATTAGTGGGTCAAAATCACCAAAACAGAAATTCTTTTGTATTACAGTCTATGAAAACAAAATAGATTAATTGAACAGATAAAATCATAAAAAGCATTTAGTTTGCATTTTCTCCACACACTTAGGGCTTGTCCCCAGGCTGGGGAGTTCCAACAACCTATCAGAGAACAATCTGGAAGAATTCTGCAACTAAAACAACATGTTCGAGAGCGTAAAGCATTCTGAAGTGATTGGAGCACTCACTTCTCTTACCCAGAGAGCCAAATGATACCCCATAGGTAATAAATTTTTGCTTTTGATTTTAAGATCCTACAGGGCAGGATAATTCTCTTTGTTTGGCTCCTAGAACAGTGCTGCACACATTGGAACATTTAATCAGTGCTACTTGATAATGAATATAGGATTTTACAGCACAGAATCAAATTGGTCCTGAGAGAAAAATATCTAACTCTCGGAGCGAAGTGCTTTCTTCTTAGTTGCTGAGTTGCGTCTTCCCGGATCATCTTTGTGAAACATCCTCAAGTAAAGAGCCACTTTCACTTACCTTGAACCTCCCCAAAGTCAGGCCCAAGGATGACTAAAAATATCCCACAGACTACAGGGTCCACTTTACTTAAAAACCTCAAAAACTAACAGTGATTCTTAAGGAGTAACCCATACTTAAGGCCATTTTGCAGGAAAGTCCTGTTGCCACCAAACTACTACAAATTGAGAAGCACTCAAGATCCAGAGGTCCTTAAAATATCTTGAGAGACTATTGAAAAGATAATTCACCTCCAACATCAAGGACATAATTCCTTTGACTAAGTGAGCGAATACAATAAGCACTGCATAGCCACTCATTAGACTCACATTTCCAAGTGCATTCAAGAGTCCTGACAAAGCCATCTGTGTCTAAGGGCAGCCACGCAACCCAGGTGGCGCAGCAGACATGTCTGGATAGGATTCCTAAGGTTGGTTCTCATCTGGTCTTCCTCTTCCTCCATTCCTGCCCAGACCTTTTTTCAAATTTGATTGGGGTGCTTGGGTGACTCAATTGGTTAAGCGTGGGACTTTTGATTTCAGCTCAAGTCACAATCTCATGGCTCATGGGAGCCCCACGTCAGGTTCTGCACTCAGTGAGGAGTCTGCTTCTCTCCTTCTCTCTCTCCCTCTGCCCCTCCCCCTGCAATAAATACATAAATCTCAAAAAAAATCTTTACACATTTGACTGATTCTATGAGCTACCCAATATCCTTCCCACATTTTTCCTTTCCTCTGTAAATTAGCCAGTTCCTGTTTCCATTTTTCAAATTTAAGAACCCTGACTAGTAACAATGGGTGCATTATGAATGCCTGCATGAACAAGATGCATTGATAAATACAGAAAAAAATAGAACTATATACTTATTGTATTATACTACTTTTATTTAAAATTTATGAATATGTACACAGGAAAATGGAAAAATGTCTATTAAATATCTAATAGAGGCTGTATCTGAAAGAGTAGCATTATAAGTATCCTTCATTTATCTCATATATTTCTGTTATTTTTCATTTTTAAGTAAATATATTACTATAAAATAAGATATAAAAAATACTTCTCTAGAGAAAGTTACAAAGAACCAGTATTTTCACAATTTTCCTAATCCATAGACTGCCACAGCTTCAACTGTTACATATGGTAATAGTTACATGGAGAACAATGGTGTATTAAATACTAACGTCCATTGGTGGAGGGGGAGGAACAGGAGTTAATACCTGTTACAATGGACATGGGGTGGGGTTACAAGTAGTAATACAAGTGGTCAGTGGCTATTTAGTAAAGAAAACTAGAACTAAAATTGGAGTACATTTGTGTGTGTGGATGTGTGTGTGTGAGAGAGAAAGAGAGAGTAATTAGTAGATAATTTGGCCCTAAAATTCAGAAAGAGGACAGAATGAATAAAATCCTATTAATGAAGCTTAGATAAGCATTTCACAAGTGATTTCAATAAAATCAGAAATCCTTTACTAGCACAGGGGCCCTCATCCAGAACATGCAGTATAAATGAATGAGAATACCATGGGTATTTTGAGATCAAAAGCATAAGACTATATGATCTTAAAGGAAGAATAATTTTAAATCTATTTAGATGTTTATTAGTGAAAAAGTAGAAAAGAACAATCGATAAAAGTCATGCTATAGAAACAATATCAAAAGCACAGTGGTTTACAGTAGCAGTGTTCTTTCCCTACATGGTATGTGGACACAGTCACTGAGGGCAGTTCCCTCCCATGCCTCCTTCATTATTAGGCTCAGGGTGATGTAACTGTATCTGGAAAATGTATGGCCTTGTCAGAGAGAAATAAAATGGGAAAACCCTCACTGGACCTTAAGGTTCTCTCTTAGAAGTGACATGTATCTTCTAACCACTTTCCATTGGCAAAAATAAATCACATGGTCAAGTCTAATTTTAATCCCTACAGAGAAAGGCTGTGAGAATTTTAAACAATACTTTTAATCACAAGTGTGTACATCATTGAACCTAATTATGAAGTTCACCAGTAAAGAACACTGGGATAAATGAATAAATTATTTCTGTGATTTTGCTATGCAAATCATTAAAACTATTGGCACACATGAAAACTCAGTGCAATTTAATGTAATCATAGCTTTAAAAATGTCTACTGATTATATCATAAAACGATAGTATGATTAATGCTGAAAAGACATTATTTAACTTCTAAAACTGTTTTCATTTTCATACTGTTACATAAATCTTGATGTATAAATCTTAAGTCTGGGCCTGACTTAAATTTCAAAAGTAGTCAAGCTGAATAAATAACTTGGGTGGTGGAGGTATAAAGCTAGGGAAAAATTAATAACGTATCTATTTCTCTGGTTGAGAATTCAAATTCACCAAAAAAAAAAAAAAAAAAAAAAAGCCAAAAACCAAATAAAAACTAAAAAGAAACTAGCGAACATCGAGTTCTAATAGGTATTGGGTACTGCGACAGGTAATTTTACCAAAAGTTTTTTTTTTTTCATCAACTTTTCCTTAAAAATTCTTTGGTTGGGTAATTTATTTTTTTGCCAGTGAGAAAATGTATTAATTTCATCAGCTCTAAAGAGTCAGAGTGAGACTTAAGCCCAGAATATCTGACTCCTAAGTTCATTGCTGCTTTTTTCCTGTCCACACATTTAAGGATCTAAAAGGCTGTGCATGAAATATATGAGTGTGCCAAGGCTTGAGATCAAACACGGAGAAATTCTCTAACATCTGGGCTGTAGTATCCGGAGAGATTTTGGCTGGAGATAATTTGGCAGCTTCCAGAGACCTGCCATCTTCAGCTCCAGCAACCCTCAGCTCCTTGCTCAGTTCCTGGCCTGCCAAGCTTTGTGAGCTTCTATGCACTTCTGCAAGACATAAATAGGTTCTCTCATTATCCAAATGCTTCTGGATAGAGGCATTCACAGTTGGATTAAAAGAAGGAGCTGAGACAGGGCTTCAGAAACATCCACAGGATTCTGGCTTCGGGCTCTGAAATTCCTCCATATTGTCGCCACATGATGGAGGAGCCTTGGCTTAGTGATGACCTGTGTCTTGCACATAGTCCTCCATGGCCCATGTCTAACAGCAGCACTGTTGCCATTTGATGGTCAAGTCAATTACCTTACCAAATTGTTTTCTCTTTTCTTAACTGCTAGTCTTGGACAAAAGAAACCCAAAGTGGCCAGGCAACAGTGATAACTCTAGTTGAATAGGATTCTCATTGTGTCCTCTCATGAAAATATCACCCTCTGGGGATTAGGTTGTCTAACCTGATAGAGCCCAAAGTTGCCAGGGGAGAAAGCCCAAAGTCTCCTAGGGGATTTACTGAGAATGATGGTAAGCAGGGTCACCACTGCTTTCACCCTTTGGTTCCCCAGCCTATGTATTTTTTCCTGTTTAGCACAGAGTTCTATTTAAAAACTTTTGATTCAAGGTGGATTTTGCATGCTGTAGGTTCACGATTCATCTTTATAAAGTAATACCACTGAGCTGATGCTTAGCTGTACCTTCAGCAGGCCGTTCGAATGTTCTATCCTATCTGAAGCTTATGATTGGGACATAATGTAATATGACCAGTGGGTCTCATCCTATTTCAAATTTCCTTTGTTGTAAAGTGAGTCCACTGATCTGATGCCATGCTATGTGGAATCCCATGCCAGTAGATCAAACACTGTACAAACCCTTGGAATAGGAGAAGCAAACTTAAATCTGGAATGTATGTCTGCTTCTGTGATAATGAATTGTTTGCCTTTCCAGTTGGAAGGTGCCCAGGGTACTCAACTCACCCCCGAGTGGACAGTTTGTTTTCTTGAGAGATGGTGCCATAATTGGAGCTCAGCGTCAGCCTCTGTTGCTGGTAAGCTGGATGTCAGGTGACAGAAGCAGTTTAATCAGCCTTGATAAACAAGAGCCAATACATAGCTTCCATTTCTTCCACTGTGACTACTTTTTCATTTGTGCTCTTTGTGCCAGGGTAGATCTGGCTACTGATAGAATCTGGCTGATGCCCACTAACTAAGTCATTTTATATAGTTGGTGTTTTACTGCCCTTCTATGGACTCCTCTTATGGGAGTTAATGTGGGATACTATGAAGATCTTCATGCTTTGTGTCCACTCTCATATGACCATCTGCATGCTTCTGGTTCAGATTTCTTGTCCCTGCTATTTCACTCTTCATCCTTCTAGATTCCTGAATGCCTCGCTCAGGTTATTTGCCACTGTGCATGAATCTGTTATCAATTCTCACCTTGGTCCACTTTCCTGTCTGCTTGAAGCTCTGCCTGTCGTGGGGATTCTTCCTGAGGACATTCTTTCAAGGCCACTCCCTGAATAAAGCTGCCCCGTCTTGGATGCATCCACATTCCAAGCCAACATATAAACAAATCAACCTTCAGTTTATTCCCCCCCTCGTATGTCAGATATTTATAAGAATTGTTTTCTCCATAGAGCTGTAGGTGTCTTGTGAGAGAGGTGCTACCACAGGATAGTAGATGACATGAGGATCTGGGATACCTGGTCTCAAAATTGGCCTGTATTCTCTGGTTCTGCTCATGTTAGATCTTGCATATATCATTTCCATCTTTTGATGGGTCATTTTGGGGTCCATCTGACCCAGATCACGGAGAAAAGTTCCAGGCATGTGGGACTTCATGTATCATGGTCAGGGGCTGTGTCTGTATCAGGGCTCAGGGATATGCCAAGGGTTGTTTTTCAAAAGGTGTGTAGTTCTCCACTGAAGATGGCTTGGCTTTCCATATATTCACATGAAAACTCCCAGTCCTTCCTTCGAGTTCACAGAAAACTCGAAGACCATAGGGTCTGACCCAAATGGCAGGGATGCTTACACCAGAATCTGAAAATGATGTAGAATTATTTCTTACTTTGGCCCCACTCTATGTTGGAGCCCTTTTTGTCACTAAGTACAGGCACCAAATCACTGTTTTCAGGTGTGGAAGATGCAGCCTCCAAAACCCAAAGAGGTTTACCAGGCATCGCATTTTCAAATTCATGGTGGGAGGCATGCAATAATTTATATTTTATTTTGGTTGGTATGTCTTGGCTTGCTCATGATGATGGACTGCCTAAAATATGTAATGATGTGGAAGAATTCTGACCATTCGTAAGGTTTATGCACTACCCTCTGTCACAAGACAAGGCTTCAACAAGACAAGACCTTCAACAGGCTGGCCACGTCTTGCCTATCCAACTTGATTAGCATGATACAGTGGAAGAGTGTGATGTTCTGCAGGACATTCAGACAATTCAAAACACTGCAGATCACACTATGACAGGGGAGAGAAATTTCACATAGCCCTAGGGCAAAATTACAAATGTACAGTTTTATACTTTACAGGTGAATGTAGATTGCTTCTGATTCTCTTTTCTGATAAGATCAGAAAAAAAAATCATTCACCAAATCAAAGTCCACATGCCAGGGACCATCATATTAATGAAACATCCAGCCCTGACACTATGTGGGACTACTACTTATAGTCTTCTGTCATCCTTAGGATCCTTCCTGTCCCTGGAAGAACCAGACCACTGAATTAATTGGAAACATGATGAAACATGATGAAACCCATCCTTTAAATCGTTAAGGGAGGCACTGGTTTCTGTCCTTTTCCTCCTTACCCTGAGGTCCAATATTAGTTTTCATTTACTGTTTTGGTGGTTTAGGGACATCTCTCAGGGTCTTTCATCTGGATTTCCCACTATCATAGCTCTTACTTTGTAAGCAAATGACCTGGTGTGGACTCTACCAAAAACAGAGTGTATAGATCCCAATTACATATTTGAGGGCCAGGAAAATGACCTCTGAGTAGTTAGCAGACCATGTAGCCCCATTATGGAACTTGTCTCAGGCAAAACATTATTTATTATCTGCCCTCCCATATTTTACCACACCAAGAGAGGAACTATAATGATACCTTAGGTCTCCAGGTATCAGTGTCAACTTGGGTCTTCCTGGCATTCTGCAGGCACAATAATTCCATTTCTCCAGTATGAAGTGGCCTTAATGAATGGCCATCAGCCCTCCTAAGGAAGGACTGGGAGATGTTGCAGGGTCCTTTGTCTTGGTGACTCAGTTCCTTTTCAATAAAGGGATTCTAACTCTGAAAAGGGGCCCTAGTCCAAAAATTGGACACAGACATTTGCATCTATCCCTGAAAGTGGGAAATATCTGACAAATCTCTCATATCAGCCTCCCAGCAAAAGAGGCATCAAGACATTCCTTGGAGGGGGGACCTGGATGATGGAACCTCATGTCCTTTATAACCCCTCTCAGTTCTTTCTTTCTTTTTTTTTTTTTTTAAAGATGTTATTTATTTATTTTATTTATTTATTTGAGAGAGAGAGAGCATGAGCAGGGGGAGAGGAAGAGGCAGAGAAGCACACTCCCCACTGAGCTGGGAGACCGACATGGGGCTTGATCCCAGGACCTGGAGATCATGACCTGAGCCATAAGGCAGCCACTTAACTGACTGAGCCAGCCAGGCACCCCACAGTAAGATTCTCTTTGAAAGAACACATGAGCCTAAAGCAACCTCAGTTGACAATACTTTTGGATAATTATAGAAGATACCTATCAGTGAAAAAAGGAGGCAGAGATTGCACCACCAACTTAGTGATTATTTCTGAGAGTATGGCCTCACTGTTAGAAGTGTAAGCTGTCATTATCAAAAACCCTTTAGAAATAATTAAAAACAACACAAAGTGGCTATATTGTGAGATGACAGTAGTCCTACAAAAACAGTGTAGAAGAGAAAGCTAAAGCCATTCCAATGGTCTAGGCATTGACAATCAAGAATTGTGACAAAAGTGTCTCAAGCAACTTAGAAAAAAGTGAAGATCTTGGGCTGTGGAAAAGGGTAAGATGACTCAAGAATTCACCCTAGTAATGATTAAGACCCTGATGTCAAAGATGCATAAGAAGAAGATGGTGAGATGGCTTTTTCCTCCCTCTGTCATGAGAATGTCTTATGGTCTGTTTCTCTCCAGATCATATGATGCACAGAAAGGTTCCAATAAATTTTCCACGAGTTCTTCTTGCATCTCTAAGTTAAGAACCATATGACAGCTTTCCCTGAAATAGCCAAGGCAATCCTTTATTAAATGAACATAATCTGTGCAGAATCCAGGTTGAACTCAAATAGGGCAAGCAGTAACAAAGGAGAAAATCTGGAATGGGAGAAATACTCAGAGATGTGGAAGACCAAAGAGGGGAAATGGAAGAGGGGAACACTTGAAATTAGAATAAAAGACGAAATAGAAGAATAAAAATTCAGTGTGCGTGCATGTACATAGAATTGCTCTAGAGAAGAATGCATTTTGTTACTTCAGGCATTTCATTTTATTTTATTTTATGCTTTGGTCCTTTGTAGACATCTTTAGGAAATCTCATTTGGTGGACAGTTGGCCTATTTCCTAAAGTTTATCAGAATCATATTATACTTTAATCCTCTCCTAAAGCATTTATTCTTGGCTCTGGATTGTCCACAAATCCAATTAGCACACTCTCAACTCAATTTACCAAGTATTTAATAGCAAGACTGGGTAGAATGTGATTGAAAAGGGATTCTTCTAACACACAAGTTGTTGTTAGGCTATTAAAAATAAATGCAATTCATATTCTGAAATTTTCCCCTTAAGATTGGAATGAAATCAAAAGTATCACTGTAGCAGCAGTAACAATAACCAACATTAGTATACTGCACCTATTTTTACAAAACCCGTTCACAACCATCATTTTAGTTATTCTTTTCAATAACCCTTCGAGGACAACTAAGCATCGCCAAATAAATTCTTGATACAATATTGATCGACTTGGGAAAATGTGAAAACAGTCATTTATCTTTGTAACACTGATAAAATAAAACCCCTAAAATGGCTTAGGCAGTTTGGCATGCATAAAGTTTAAACTTCTGTTCGATATCTTAGTATTGCCCTATTAACCTTGTCTGACGATCTCAAACCATGTTTTTCTTGTCTCCAAATATGCATCCTTATCTCCATCCCACAAAAATCAGCTACTCTCTTCACCAGTGTGTATGAAGTAAAGAAGAGCAATCGTCATCTAAATTTTCTGAGAGTCAACAACTCTCCACGCGGGCCACGGAACTACGCTCAATCACCATGTCTGCTCATGCTCCCGTTGTAGGAGGTGGTTATGTCCCGTCATCCTATCAGGTCGTTCCTCTCCTTTCCACGCCGCAGTGGACCTCAGCTGACCACATAAGGAACGCCATGGCCACATGGAGGTTTTCCTCTGAACTTCCTTTGACTCTCTGGAAGTTGGACCCATCTAACCGTTGTCTTCGGAGAATGCAGGCCATCCGTACAATGACTGACCTACTCTGCACTCAGGACACTTAGCCTGTTCACAGGGGCTCCCAGGAGCAAACAGTCACAAGGAATCATTTTAGAAATGCTTGGCCCCAAGATTCTTTTAACCCCAATCAGGTGTTCTCAAGTTACCAGGATGCCCCCACAGATGGATACTGCTTGGCCAGGAAGGCGCAGTTTCGTATCTGTCTGTCTGCAGACATTGTTTGGGGCCTTTCCGTTCCATGGGCCGTCGGCTGACAAATCCACACGAGGGACGCATTTGGTGGCTTTTCTAGCAGACGGCACAAGCCGACAGAACATTTGCCATGTGGGCTGCCTGGCTGAAGCCACCCCAGGTTTCAGAGCCTCTTCCTTGCCTCGCCGGCTTCTTTCATCTTTAAGGGAAGTGTGCTGATGGACAAAGTGAAAGGCTTCCCCTCTCATGCATTGTTGAGACTTCTCTGGATGTGCACGGAGTTTGCTCAAAGCTTTCACTGAGCAGGGCTACTCTTCTGTGCCAGGAATGTCCCCTGTACCCCGAAGAGGCTGAAACCCCTCAAGGAGTCTGCTCTGAGTCTGGGAAAATAAGTTCATACTTTTAAAAGGCACTTTTAAAAACCTTGATGTTTTTAATGATCCTGAGTTTTTATGACAATATGATTTCTCAATCAATCCTTTCCCTTTTCTCTCTTCTCTCTTGTAAAACTTCCTGTCATCCTCTGTGATTCTCTACGTTGCTTCTATTTCCTTTTGCAATGGACGGTGGGCAGGCTGCCAGGCAAGCGTTATAAACGTCCCGATCTATGTGGGAGGATATGTTCCATTTTCACATGACCCAGAGAAGAAACTTTCAATATGAAAGAGAATTTAATCATCATGCCAAGCTTGCTATACAACATTTGGCTATGCTTATTTTGATTTACTTTAACTATTCACTCCCCTAGACCAAAGCACAAAATCCAAATATGTAGATACATATATATGTATATGTATATGTATATGTATATGTATGTGTGTGTGTGTGTGTGTGTGTGTGTGTAATCATTGTTTTAATTTGAGTCCCCATAAATCAAAGTCTGTTGTGGCATATATGATTCTTCCTTTCAGGGAGTGCAATCCCAGGGACAGCAGCGGGTGGAGAAGGGTAGTACATGGGAACAGAGGTTGAACAGAAAAAGGAAAGCTGTCTCTTACCAGCCACCACTGGCTCACTGCTCAGCTTCTCTCTCAGGCCTGTTTCCACAGCAACCCTCCCCATTACCCACTGTAAGTATCCATGTAAGATGTATATGCTTCCCAAATACAAATACGTATCACTTCGTAAATTGTATCCTGAAACAGAGACTATTCAGTCAGTGCAGCCATAATTTTGGTAATAACATGGTGTATCTTTGATTTTTTTCAGCCTTGTTGAAATCAGTAGACTGGATTTAACATTAGATATAAGGCTAAATAATTAATGACAAATATTAAAAAAAAAAAAAAGACATAAGGCCAAAAAGATAATCTCTTCTCTCCTTCTCCCTGGTGCCACAGACGCTCATGGGTAGTACCAAAAGCTCCCTGGAAAATAGAAGGTATTCATGGTTCTAAAAAAAAAAATTGGAACAGGAAGGGACACATGCCATGTTCCTAGGGGAGATGTAGGCTTTGTTCTTTGCAATGGCCCCTACAAACTTTTGCAGAGAAATAGGGGGCATCTTTCTGCCTTGTATGTGTACACTGAGGAGCTGATTTAGCTGAGGTGTTCAATACATTTCTGAACATCATACTTCACTTAAAATCAAGTGGTAGCAACAAAATTCTACAGAAGTCCCAGGGTTTTCTCACTTTGTGTTTATCTCAGCGTAGTTGTTAGGATGAGTTATTTTATTAATCACATATAACATGTAATGTAGTTATCCTACATATAAACTCAGTAGTTAACATTTGACCTCTTTTGTCATGTTTGTTTTTCAAATAACGAAGCATCTGTGAGCCATACATCATCACCATTTTTCCTGATTTGCAAAAATCACTTCTACCCTTTTTAAGTGAGGATTCCCTCGGGCTAGATCAAATTTAATGAGATGACCTCTCTTGCATAATTCCCTTCAAAGATGTACAGAGAGATACTCTTTTACTACATTTATAATTATACACCAATTTTATAGAATCGTCAGCAACATGCCTGGAAGAAAACTCGCACAGATTGGTATATGTGATGAGAAATTATTCCCCCAATTTTGTATTCTGTCACGCAATCTACTTGTGGCAATGGAAAGCATTAATATGGAAGAGTGTATTTTAAAACAGTAGCAACTAGATGAATGAATCGTTTAGTTGAAATGCAGTAAGATTTTTTTGGTTCCACTACAATATCTCTAGGAGGGTGATATGTTAAGTAGCTCAAGTAATCCTACTCTGAGCTAGGTGAGCAGCTCGAGTCTCCGTTGGATTTATCCCTGCATTTATTCAGCTGTGTCCTCACACATACATCTCTGTCTTGTTTGTGTTAGGATCTCCTCGATTGACTCTGGCTTGGTAAGACGGGGAGGGGGCGCTGTTGAATGAGGGAGGTTGGTTGCATGGATGGGGACAGAGAGCATAAAAGGGTAACATGGCAAATTTTAAGGTCAATGTTTTGAAAGCAGACTTATTTGAAAACTCACAGCAGGGCCCTCATGGTGAAAAAATTGCTTCCCTGTGTTCTATTAACGTGCTTATCATTTGATAGCCTAAAGGAATGACTCTTGAAATGCCTGACTTAACAAACTTGGTGTCTTTACCTAAGAGAAATCCTGGGAGGTGGGAAGGAGGGAAATCAACATAAAATCAATGTGTGAAACATTTCAAAGAGAACAAGGTACCAGCTAATAAACAGGAGGCTTGATGAAGATGGAACAGAGTTGGCTCCTAAGAGACAGCCATAATCTCGTCCCATCCAATTTCAGTGAAATCCGTGTTCAAAGCAGTAGAAAAGAGGAAGGTGAAGGCAGTTTTGAACGTGGGAAAGACTTTATATTTGCTAACATTTGCGTGTTATCACCACGTGTACCTCCCATACATCTGTATAGCCGTGTGTGTGTGTGTGTGTGTGTGTGTGTGTGTGTTTTGAAGGCTATCAGGTATACAAAGTTGCTACTCATTTCTGTTTTAATATAAAATATCTGAGTTACTAAATTTTCATTTGGCGCGGTTTTTTCTTTAATTTTATTTTATTCTTTCAGGGTTCCAAAATTCATTGTTTAGGCACCACACCCAGGGCTCCATACAATACATGCCCTCCTTAGTACCCACCACCAGGGATAGTTTGAAAATGAATATCTTGTCAACTTCTAATAAAATCTAAAATGGATTAGATTTCTGATTCCATTGAGCATTATATTTTAATTCTCTACCAATCATTCTCCCCCTCCTCAAGGAGCTTGATATAGAACTAATCATAAAATTTAAATGTGATTAAATACCTAATTGAAATAACAATGGAAGTATGATTGTAACAGAAATTAACAATGCACAAAGGGTAGTATTTTGGAGGTTTTGATGTTTGGCAATTTTTGTTTGCTTATTCTCACATCGGAAGCACTCTTCTGTGTTCTAAGTACAGGATTATTTCTCACCTTGAATGACATGCTCTGAACACCATTGTGACACTGATGGTAGTTTCTGTGGACTAATCTCCCCTAATCAGAAGACCAGGCAAATTAAATACACATATGTAATGTATATATAATCCATTATAAGTGTATATAATGGATTATATATTCATTACCTATGTTTGTACAGGTTCTCCATCTAAGGAGATTAAAAATATCCCCATAAATAGTTATAAATCACTATTTCCTGGATGGTGCTTCTATCTCAAACATCTGTAACAAAACTGAGAACAAGGCCAATATATAGCCAGGGATATGACCTTCAGAGATTATGTGAATGACATAATGACTTTCCTTAATTTGTGTATGATGTGGCTGATGTTCCTCACCATTCAGGGGTCCCACTTTTGTTCCGGGTATTGGCTTTGAGGTTTTCTTAATCACAGATTAGAATTTTACTAGACCCAGTCCCTGGGCCACCCTGGTTACACAGCATGGCCTTGGTTATCCTACATAGGCTGCCCTGAATGCAGAAGTCCTCACAGAGCTTTGGTGAATTAATTTTTCCATATGTTCTGTGGCTGTCCCCACTTTCAAGAGCTCTAATGCAAGTCTCTGATGTGGGTAAGGCAGAGAGAAAGTGGAGAAAGTAAACTACCCAAGCAAGATCTCCCACATTGACTCATTGTCCCAGGACCTGTCTTGTGCCCCTAGAGACTCCCTCTATTACAACAAACATCTTTGCCAGTCTCTGGAACATGACCAAACACATCTGAATTTTATGGGGAACAAAGCTTTGGTTTAACACCTGCCACCCTCTCCTCCATTACCTATTTTTTTTTTAAGGTACTTTTCTAATAAATGATCATGAGGAAGGGGGATATGTTTACATTAATTCAAATTTTACCACCCAGACAATGTATTCTACTCAAGATTCCCATGTAAACCGTAATACCAAATGTCAAACCTAGCTAGTTAAGCAAAAGATTAATGAACACAGTGCAAAATAATCTTTTTTTATCCCCCCTCCAGTCAGGCAGTTAAGAGAGGTGATGTCCCACTTTGAAAATATCTTCGAGTTCTGTGGCAGGTTTCTGTCATGAATTTAGCTCATGGGTACATCTACTTCTATAAAATAACTCCTATTACAGGCCTCTTATGCCATGCTTTAAAATCCTAGCACCCATTCCCATTCAGTCCAGTCTTTTATTTCCTCTGACATTCACTTTAGAGAGCTTTTTTTCAATATGCCTACTGTATAGTAGGAACTTCTTTGTGTGCAGCTAGTTTCTCCAGAAATACAAATGATTACCATGCATTATCTTTAACTAGCACAGTTTAATTTGCCGATTTGCTGTCCTCTCACAGAGAGTGAGGTCCTGGGGCAGAGAGTAAGTTTTCAGGTGACTGTTGGAAATAAGGCTATTACTCGTCACAGATTGCTTCCTAAGTAGATTGCTACACTGAGGTATTTTGTTTAAACAAAGAATACCAAAAGCATAAGAGAGGTGTATGTCAGGAAGAACATAGCAAGTGGTAAGAAAAGGTGTCCTTAAAATAAATTTGCCAAGACTACAGTAAATGAGGCATGGAGTTGAATACCTCCAATGCCAGATCAACCATCTAAATTTGTGTGGCATTGGAGAGTTTCCTTGGGTATCAGACGTTTAGTGGAAAAAAACAGGACAGTTGTTCAACCTAACCCTAAACCCATTGGAAACCACAGAATCTTAGCTGGGATTGTGACGCTCAAACAGTACAACAAAATAACAGAATACTGCAAAGCAAGGACTGGAACATTCTCTCTTGATTTCAGTTTTATTGCTCATTTCTTAGGAGGACAATCAAAAAGTCACTTAGTGCTGAGAACTCTTTGTACTGCTTGAAAATAATTCATCACCTAAACTCACTTGATGCTTCTAAAAATGGTTCTTTAAGGTAAAATATCATGGCTCATTAACTCACAAAATTAGTTGAAAGGACTCTAGCCACCCTTATAATGCAGGGAAATTTAATTTTTTCTATTATTAAAATTACTGCCTTTCATATAAAATAGATGAAATTTTATATTTTTTTGTGATTTATCAGAAAGTACTCACATTAAACTATTAAAATGGAATAAAATATATTCTAAGATCACTCATTTACTTTTGCCCATTTTATCAAGTATAAATAAATATAATTAACATTTATGGAGGGCCATGTAGTTTAAAAATATCTTAAGATATTTCATTAGTCATACACATCAAAAAGAGGTTTTTTAAGGACAGACTTCATCTCGTCCAAATAAATCTCAGTGTATCTTTTACCAAATAGTTCACATTTCACTTAATTGTCCATATCTAAATTTGAAATTGCTTTCTATTTATTAAAAAACAACTCTTTTCTAAATATAAATGATCACATTTCACAAATGAATTAATTTTAGTAAGGTCATTGATGAGTTTAATATTCTTAACTATAGCTACTGTTAGTTTAAAGATATCTGATAAATATAAGCAGTGCCTGAAATTTGAGACTAGGTAAAAAAGAATTGTCATGCAAATAGCATAGGCATCATGTAATAACAAGAGTGAAGACAAATGCTTCCCTGACACCCCCAACTGATAAGATTATATCCTGAGTCATGAGATCTGCCCTATCTTTCCTACCTCCACTTACACATGTTCTTTGTTATAGAATGCTTGACAATTTGACTCTAGAATATAGATTCCTACAAGGACCTCCTATGGTGATGAATGGTTCATGAGATTTACTTTTAAAAACATATCCTTATTTTATTTTATCATTAATAAGTGTGATTATGAGTTTTTAAATAAACCAATGATCCAAAATTGAAAGGCAGACTGATGCAATGAATCTGAATGAAAATTCCTCAGGTCTTCCAAATTTATTTTCACGTGTTTGTAAGTATTTTTATAATTCAAGAACTTTTTAATTTTAATTTTTTTTAGTGTGACTAATTGACTTTTGCTTGTTGAATAATAAAAGGCCTACTTATTTGGTTAAAAGAAAGGCCAAAATAGAAAGAAAAGGCACTGTGGCATTTCCATTACTTTGTATATCCAAGCTGTACTTTTAATGATCACTAGGAGTCAAAACAAATTTTTAAAAAATAAAATGGAAATATGTGGAAGAACTTTCTGGACCAGAGAAAGACAATGACCTTACTCTATTTACTACTAAATAATGTCAGAACTTTGATTAATTATTGATAACACCCATCCCGAAGTCCTATTGTAAGTTTGTAAAAAATGCATTTGCTAGTCCAGTTTTATCTGCTCTACGAGTAAGTTTTTGGTTTTGATTAACAAACTTTTCTTCAAGAAAGGGAAAACAGAACTGTATGTAATAGATGCTTTCAAAAACATCAGCTATCATTGCATGATCTATCTTGCTCAGTTATGTAATTTTCATTCTTCCATGAATAATATTCATTTTAATAATTTGTCTCCTTTGAGCAGATTCTCAAAATGAGGAGACTAACCGTAGCTCACATATTGTAGGAATACAATCACAAAGCAGAAAAACCCAAGTAGTTAAGGATCGGAAATGTGTTTACTCACTCATGACTTTAATAAGTTTTTATTAAGCATTTACCACATGGCAAGCCTTGCTGAATGTCTGGGGAATATAGTGACAAACAAGAAAAATAAGATCCCTGACCTGAAGTAGCTTATGTTTTAGTAGATATATGGGTGATGAACTTTGAAGCAATAAGCTAAGAAAATAACTTCAATTTGTGATGTGTTAATGAAGACAATAAGTCAGGTGATAAGATAAAAAGTGGTAGGTACCTCATACCTAGAGTAGTAAATTCATAGAGATAGAAAGCAAAATGG
Organism: Mustela nivalis; assembly: GCF_964662115.1. Classification (NCBI taxonomy): domain Eukaryota; kingdom Metazoa; phylum Chordata; class Mammalia; order Carnivora; family Mustelidae; genus Mustela; species Mustela nivalis. The sequence goes on along the minus strand of NC_139039.1, from coordinate 16,084,590 downwards.
TGGTTTCCGGGGGCTGGGGGTGGGGTGCATGGCAAGGCATGGAGAGTTAGTGTTTAATGAGAGCAGAGTTTCAGTTGGGGAAGATGAAGCAATTCTAAAGATGGATGGTGGTGATGTTTGCTGAGCAGTGTGAATGCATATATTGGGATATATACTTAAAATGGTTATGGTGGTAAATTGTATGTGTATCTTTTACCAGAATTTTTTTAAAAAGGAACTAGAAGACAGAGTGGTAGGAAAACAAAGCTACTTTTTTTTTTTTTTAATATTTCAAGTTTTTATTGTTAACATATAGTGTAAAATTGGTTTCAGGAGAATTTAATGATTCATCACTTACACATAACACCCAGTGCTCATCACAAGTGCCCTCAATACCTGTCACCCATCTAGCCCATACCCCACCCACCTCCCTCCATCAACCCTCAGTTTGTTCTCTATCATTAAGAGTCTGTGGTTTGCTTCCTTCTCTCTCTCTCTCTCTTTTATCTTTCCCCTATATTCATTTATTTCAATTCTTAAATTCCACGTTATGAGTGAATCATATGGTATTTGTCTTTTTCTGACTGACTGACTTATCATAACACCTTCTAGGTCCATCCATGTCATTGCAAATGACAAGATTTCATTCTTTTTGATGACTGAGTAATATTCCATTGTATATATACACCACATCTTTCTCATCCATTCACTAGTTGATAGACATTTGGGTTCTTTCTATAATTTGGTTATTGTCGATAATGCTGCTCTATATGAGCTATGGTTAGTCTCCTCATTTTGAGAACCTGCTCAAAGGAGACAAATTATTAAAATGATAAGGTACATTTGCCCCTTTGAGTCATATTTTTGTATCTATACCTAGTAGTACAATTGCTGGATCATAATGTAGTTCTATTTTTAAGGTTTTGAGGAAACTCCATGCTGTTTTACAAAAGAATTATTCACCATGATCAAGTGGGATTTATTCCTGGGCTGCAAGTGTTATAGCAATATTCACAAATCAATCAATGTCATATACCACATTAATAATAAAAAACAAAATAATAATAATATACCACATATAATCCTCTCAATAGATGCAGGAAAAGCATTTGACAAAGTATAGCATCCAGTCTTTTTTTTTTTTTAAGATTATTTATTTGAGAGAGAGAGTGTGTGCATGGATGAGGGGTTGCCGAGGGAGAGGAAGAGAGAGTCTTTAAGTAGACTCCATGCTAAGCCTGTGGAGCCCGAGGTAGGGCTCGATCCCATGACCCCGAGATCATGACCTGAGTCAAAATCAAGAGTCCCACGCTCAACTGACTGGGCCACCCAGGAACCCCCTCAATGGGGATGGAGGGAACATGCCTCAATCTCATAAAGGCCATATATGAAAGATCTGCAACTTAAAAAAAATCTACTTTAGATGAAGTGATACGGAAAGATAACTTAGAAACCGCAATACTTCAGACAGAGAAAGAACAAAACACACAAATATACAAAGACTGGAGGAAAAAGACTGTTCTTTTTCCTAAGGCAGTCAGAGCTGAGTGCCAGGAATAGATGCAAACAAAACTGGTGTAGCTTGTGCAGCATGAGCCAGTAGTCTGATGGGTGAAGACGGAATGGGAGTCATTCACCCACGTGCTGTAGCAAACAACCTCGACCACCAGGGTTTCAAGCTGTCCTCAGCCTAAATGGTTCAGCTTTCTGCCCCCAAACAGCAAGACTGCCCATAGAGTCACTCCTGGTGACATGGTGACCCCCAGGAACGAAGATGCTTAGAGCAGAGGGCTGCGGCAGTCTCTTCCCAGGTTAGAGGGACAAAGCCATCTCTACCAGGGGAGCCGGAAGCTGTGACCCAGATCTGCAGGTGCATGTAAAGAACGTCTTTATAGCACTTCAGAGCCCACATCAGCAACTGTTACTAGAAACAGCTGTAGACATACAGTAGAAGCATCTGTGCTTAACTGTGAGTCACTATAAATGCGGAGGCTGCAAATGCCACACAGGCAGGAGAAAGGGCCCGAAATAGGTGTCATGCGAGGTCTTCCTTATGGATGGCCCCTTCCCTTTAATATCCAAGCACAGTAACTAAAGTTCCACCCTCCAGGTCATAAAATCTTTTTTTCACTCCTCTGTAGTGGATCACCCTCCCCGAGGACCTGAGAATAGGATTGGTTTTCTATTATCTACTTGAGAGTCCTCTTCGGCTGGCCTTCCCACTCTTACCTGCACCCTGACTACTGCCCTAGGTCCAGCCTCCGGCCTCTGCTGGCTTAGCTACTGGTGGGTCTGACTCAAGGAGTCCTGCCCCCTTCCTGCCCTCCCCAAAGTCCCAGCAATAGAAGGCAAGTGGGTTACCCTGTGTGTCTTACTGGGAATGTTTGGAACGAACAATTTATTTTTTTATGTGTTGATCAGTCTCTGCTAAAGGAAATGTCATTGCCAGTGTCCTGCCGGGGGTCCAGAGTCCTGCCATCCTGCTCTGTCCCTCTTTCCTTCCGTCCATCTACCCTTCCAGAGTCCTCCTCACCACACCTGCCTACCTCCGTTAGCAAACTCCAGAATCCCTGGTACTTTATTTGGCAGCACAGGATCCTTCTTCATCTGAAATATTCTCACTTAGATCATCCTTGGAGCTATTACACAAAAACAAGTGATCACACTGACGTGTTGCCATGATCCGTCTTTGAGCCATTTAAAGATTAAAGTGTGCATTCTGTGAAATTTCCTCATTTTAAGAAGTTCCATGGACCATATTTGATGCTCTCTTATAATGGTCTTGTCCTTACTCCCCTAATTTAGTGGAATATCAAAGAAAATCAATGTTGGACAGCATTTTGGTTTTGTTTGTTCTTCTCAAAAAGTCTTCAAACGTGTCATTACATCCACTCAGGGAAGAACAGAGAGATTTCGGCTCAGTGCTTGAGGACACTAAAGATTCAAGAAATTTGTAAAATATCCCGAGTTCCCTATACCCCTCCACCCCTGTGCCAAGGAGTTAAAGGTGAGGAGAAACAAACAGGCTAGGTCACATATCTTTACCCCCAAAATCAGTGAGCTCAGTGAGAGACACCCCATTTCCCAAAGATCCTGGTCTCAAGCAAGCAGACCATTAGGTCTATGTGCTGGAGAAAGTCTTTAACCAGCTGCCTCTCATCCTCTCAAAGGGGAAAAGGTTCCTTGTGCTCAAGACTAGGAAACATGGGGCTTTTGGATACTGTGATTTTGATATTGTGATTCATAACAACAACAACAAAAATATATATATATATATAGTCTTCAGTCCCTTTTCTGGCACAGAGCTCCTAAAACCCTTGGAATTTCCTAAGTGATAAGAACAGTGAAGGCCATGTGCTATATTGGTGAGGTAGCTTGGACAAACCTGAGGTTGGGGACTGGCGGCCTGGAGAGCCAACCACAAGATTGGAGGGTTGTTGGAACTTTCAGTCCCACTCCCTGAATTCCAGGGAAGGGAGGGGATAGCAGGTTGAATCAGTTGCCAATGCTCAGTGATTTAATCAACCATGCCTATGTAATGAAACCTCCGTAAAAACTCAAAAAAGTTGGAGTTTGCAGAGCTTCTGGTTGGTGAATACATGGAGATTTGCAGTCATTAATTAAGAGAGTCATTCATTAAGAGAGTATGGAAACTCTGTCCCATGCCTGTGTGTCTTTTTGATTTAACTGTTCTTAAGTTATATTCTCTTATAATAAATCAGCAGTCTAGTAAGTAAACTGCATTTCTGAGTTCTGTGAAGAGCTCTGGCTGATAAACCAGACCCAAGGAGGGGGGCATGGAAACCTCCAACCTATAGCCCAGGCATTAGAAGCACAGGTGACAGATTGGGTTTGCAGTGGTATCTGGAAGGGTGGAGGCGGTCTTATAGGACTGAGCCTTAACCTGTGGGATCTGAGACTTTTCAAATAGGTAGCATCAGAACTGAGTTGAATGGTAGGAAACCCAGCCAGTGTCAGAAAACTGCTTGGTATAAAAGATAAATAAATAAATAAATAGCCCAGACATGGAAATTGGGTGCAAAATCTTGGGCTCCTATCCAGGTTATCACTCTGTAACTGTTGATTTCCAAAAAAGTCTCATCTTTAGCTGAATATAAACTCAAAAATAGAGCTTATTTTTGTCTAGGAGGCAAAATAGAAGAGTGACTTAAAGCTTTAGCTTTGGAGTCAGAATGCCCAGGGGTGACTTCTGGATCTGCCAAAATTCCATGACAACAGGCAATTTAAACTGTCTAAACTTTAGTTCTCTCCTCAGAAAATGGTGATGGTAATTGTATGTACCTCATAGGATTTCTATGAAGGTTAAATGAGATGATTCATGCAAAGAATTTGGCCCAATGCAGGATATAGAGTAAGCATCAATAAATATTTAGAATTATGTAGAAGGACCTTCTACCACTCTTTAATTTTCTTAGGGAAGGCTGAGTTGTTTATGTTTCACTTTGTTTAAAAAAAAAAGTTTGCTTTTTTTCTACAAACTGAATTAATGACTTTGAACAGAAAAATACAAATTGGTTTCAATTAAAAGTTAAAACAGTTGGAACATGTTTCCTTGTCTTCAGAGTGTAGATTTTATAGAGGAAACTGGAGATGTTTTAACTATAAGAGTCCAAGTCAGTCTCTATTTATCTTTCCAAATGTATAATCATCCTTTAAGATTTTTAAAAATTCCATAGCCAAAGTTATATCATCTTTAAGAGATAAAGTGTTCTTCTCTTAGTCTTTTTTTATTTTTTTGGCATAAAATAAATGGTCCTAAAAGTTAACTCTCATGATCATGAAAATAGAATTATTAATGGGCTCTTGAACATACACATAAGGAAAAATAAGACTATGTTCATATTTCTCATCTAGAGTCAAAGAGAGATCATTTGGTCACAGCTTGGGTTCAGCCATCAGCTCCACCATGGAAAGAAATGACCTATTTCACTTTGGTATTTCTCACTGGAGATTAAGATATATAAAAGTTTAAAGGGTAGTATCTGCTGAATAGATCCATGCAAAGAAATCTGTATAAATACAGAGATAGATATGCTTAACTTTACAAAACTATAAAAAATTACAATAAAAGCATTTCAATTGAAAGCATTTTACTTACAGTTTAATACGTTAAAATTCTGAAAACATCTTATTATAGATTTTGCTCTGCCATTTCCAGAAAGAAAATACAACTTTAAAAAAATAGTCTTAAATTTGTATTTCATGAATGGTTTAACTTTTTTTTTCCCTCTCAAAATCTGGGTTGCAAATGAGGGCCAGTTTCATTCCAGTGAACTGTATTTTGAAAATAACTCCTCAGGTAATGAGATTATAACAATGGAAAGTCCTGAGTTGATTATAGACTGTTGTTCCTCTCTACTTTCTCAGCCCTGATTTCCCAGCTAGGACAGAGAGATTATCGCAGCAGAAACTGTCTCTCAGTAGGGTGAGGGCTTGAGGACCTGTAGGATGGGGCTTTTGGTAAAGGATGGGCTGCTTTTGCTATCCTTGCTAGAAATCAGCTGGTTCTAGAGTTGTTTTGACTCTTAGACATCCCAATCCACTTGGTGTCTGACTCGGAAAATGGCATTTAATTGTTTCTGGACTTCCTTATTTAGTTGTTTCCTGCCTCTAGAACAGTTGAAGGGAGTAGAGTGGCACACAGAAAATAAAGAATAGCATCCCACTACAAATTGAGGTAGTGTATACCTAGGTAGTAAATTCAGTGCTAAATTAGGGAGTTGAGAGTGCCTGGGTGGCTCAGTGGGTTAAGACTCTGCCTTCGGCTCGGGTCATGATCTCAGGGTCCTGGGATCAAGCCCCACATCAGGCTCTCTGCTCAGCGGGGAGCCTGCTTCCTCCTTTCTGCCTGCCTCTCTGCCTACTTGTGATCTCTGTCAAATAGATAAATAAAATCTTAAAAAATATTAGGTAGTTGAGTGTGCAAGGACTGAGATATAGTCAAGAGACTGATCTTTAAATTGAGAAAGTTGCCTCAAAATTAGTTAAGGTTAGAATAGATGAAGAGAAGGGGTTCTTAACTAGAGCATCCACATGGGAAACTCAAAGAGTATATCGTCTGTTGGGTAGGATAGAGCCCGATTGCGGAGGACACTGAGCAGCAACAGAGGAGTCTGGGTTTCAAGTTAAAGAAAACAGGAAAAACTCCAGTAGGGGGAAAAGCTGATGATAAGCCATATGGCAGCATTAATACAAAAACCTCCACTTTCTAGTGTGTAAACATGGAAGTGCTTGTACGCTTACATTTTACAGATTTGTTTGGGGGAAGGTGGAAATCAATGAAGATGTTATTGACATGCTGCAGCGAGAAACTCATAATCTCTCAATTTGTGTTAACATTTGTATTAACAGCATAGGCTCTTCCTTTCAAAGTGTGCTCATAATTCTTCCAGTTGCTTGTTAATTCTAGCAGTGGCTGCCACAGCTCCATCTACAAAATGAAAATGGCAAAGGTAGACAGCCAGGCAGTGATCGTATCTGTGGGTGGTTTGCTGAGATAGCCACTGGTAGTTCGCTCTTTTTGGTTTGAAATTATAACTTTATTTCTGAGGTCCTAAGACACACGATCTAAGGAAATCTAAAGGTGGCTACAACATCATGGAATCTGACAGGAGCCTTAGAAAACCTTGCCATTCATGTCAGTCAGGATGGACGGAGGTTCCCAGGAGGGTAGCTGTCATAGGGCATGCATGTGGCTGCTGGACCCAACTCAGGGCTACAATCGGCAGGGGAGCAGGAGGACCAAATGCTTTGTGAGCCCGGAACAAACACGTCACCATCACACTGTATGGCCTGGTTCAACCTTATATTTGCTGAAAGAGGACTTTGGCCAAAAGATGAAAAATAGAAGATGACTTTCTGAAAACCTTACTTTAAATTCATGTTACTACATTTCTCAGGGTTTCTAAAATGCTTAATAAATTAACTGTTTATAAATGAGTACTTTAAAAAGGTTAAAATGGGATAGCATTTTATAAAACATCAGGCAAATATGTATTTTTTCTTAAATTTTAGACAGTTTTATTCTATCAATTTATAGTTTCTCAAAATGCAGATTTTGTAGTTTACCTGCCTAATGTGCCAATGACTAATATTTCTTTAAACAGGACAAATACACAGACATCCTCTATTCGCATATTGCAAGGGACAACTAAAATTCATGTTCTCAAATTGAGGGAAACACATCTTTGCGACCATGATTATTATGTAGGTTTTCCCTTTTAGTGCTCCTTTTTCAAAAGGCACTGCAGTTCATTTCAAAAATTTAAAGGCCACTAACATGCAGAATGATGATAATATAGATGTTTCATCATTAGTGTAGAAAGTTTCTATAATTGGGTTTCAATTAAGTTATTATAAGTAGATATTTCAAAACCTGAGTGGGTGTTTGTTAATGTATGCAGCTGATAATGTCTTTTATCCCACTGGATTGTCAGTGACTTTAGACTTTTATAAGGACTTGTCACTGTCATTTCTTCCTTGGCACCCTATTTTTGGTCCCCGGATAGGCATTCTGGTAGCAACCTTGAAAATATGAATAACCAGGAAACAAAACTCAGAAGCCATATTACATGGCTTCAACCCCAAACTTCCACTCTACATCCTTACCTATTATGTCCACATGACCTAAGATGCCAAATAGCATTTGTGGTTCCAAAGGAAGTATGTCATCTGAAGATCAGGAGCAAGAGAAAATGTCCTGAACACAGATCCTGTTGTTTAAGATGCACTCTAGCCTACCTGACCTACTAGAGGACGAGATTGAGCTGGTGGATACCAAGCAGTCTGTTGTGTAATAAAAAGTCCAGTCCCCCAGTCATGTCATCCCATTTTTTATTACCAGGAGCTCCTAGTTTGAACTGGCACGTGCAAACTCTCAGTGGAATCCACTCGAGATCTCTGAAGATGAGATTTGGACTAACAAAGAAGTCTCCCCTAGCACCAAAGCAAGCACAGATCTGATAATACTGCCCTCCTAAGAGGGTCCCAGGGGGCTGACCCACCAACCAGAACTTCTGACCTCAAACTGTGTTTGCAGGTCATAGAACAACACGACAGACCTCCATTCTAATGATTGCCTTCTTGTAATCTCTAGGAGCTGCGGCAAACTTCCACCCCAGATGTCGACTGTGACCCCAGGCTTCTCGTTCTTGGTGTACATTTCACATACACATCAGCCTTCTCACACTTCCTGCCCTCTCCTTAGGGCGTGCCTGCAGCGTCACTCTGCTCACGTGTGTTCTGGCCAAGGTTGAGGCATTAGAGAGCATTCAGGAAAAGGTAAGACATCTGTGAGTTGGCTATATGCCAACACCGACGTCCTATTATACCTTAAATTACTGGGCTAGAGCGTCAAAAGAAAACAGGGAAATAGCCATACTATTGTTCAACTCACTGGCCAAAATTGGGTGGCTCAAGGCAATACATTCTTCATGCCTAGATGCCGCACTGACATTATTACAGGAGGATGCTGATGTGTAGAAATGTAAAAATTCACGATCTAAGAAAAAAGAAATGGCATCCTGAATGTAAGTTGCAAATTCTTGTATAGTTTCAGGAAAATATTGGGCAATGACAGTTGGTTAGTAAAGCAGTTAAGAGGAAGAAATCTGGATGCCTGGGTGGCTCGGTGGGTTAAGCCTCTGCCTTCAGCTTGGGTCGTGATCTCAGGGCCCTGGGATCGAGCCCCACGTTGGGCTCTCTGCTCGGTGGGGAGCCTACTTCTCTCTCTCTCTCTCTCTGCCTGCCTCTCTGCCTACTTCTGATCTCTATCTGTCAAATAAATAAAACTTTAAAAAATAATAATAAAAAAAAGAGGAAGAAATCTAGAACTGGGCTACCTACATTCCTATCCTGGTTCTACTACTTGTACTACATATTTATGATGTTGGGCAAGTTCCAGAACTTCTCCAAGCCTCAGTGTCCCTAACTGTGAAATGATAATGCTGACTCTTCCCTCTGATTGTTGTGAGGATTTAATGAATTAATATGTGATTATAAAAGCACTCAAGAAGTTCTACATGCTACCATTACTGGAGCAAATAACAATGAAATGAATCAGCATGAATCATTGCTAGAAGAGTAACTGACTGGGTTCAAGGTGAGTAAAGATATATGCTGGAAGAAAAGCACATTCAGTCTATCTTCATAGAGTAAGAATATGGCAGATATTTTCAATATCTAAATCACAAATGGGAGATGCAAATTCAGTAAATTCCAAATAAATTTATTCAGTAAGTTGTGTTCTACTCAGATTCTAGTATCAGAAATCTGTAAACCTTCTCTTTTAGGCTCTTTCATTGCTTAACTTCTGAAACCGGTTTTACAAACTTGTTCTTTTGTCCCTTATTCTCAACTTCTCACATGTACCAAGTCTGCAGTGCCTCCCAACCCTTCTTCAATCCACCTGAGTGATCCCCATTTTCCTCCTACGTCTTTAGTAAGAGGAGAATTTATAAACTAATATCACCAGATTTCATGCAAGACAAATATTTCACTTTTCTCCAAAAAACACCTACATTATCTTTATTAAAATAGCACTTGTTTGGCCCTACACTGAATCCAGAATGGAAAAAAGAATTGAAAGGTTTATTACGTAAGGTGGGCTCAGCATTCACCAGAAGAAACTACACATAATAAACAACCATTATAAAGTTACCTTGAGTTCCTGATATATTTAGCCGAAGTGGTAGATAGCAGTTCATAGCAGGTGGGGTCTTGCTGAACCAGAGCACCTCAGCTTCTCTCTGTTTCACAACTTCTTCCTACCCATTCAGGAAAAACATGCTGAATATTGATGCATGTGTAGGCAGATGTAGTGCCCTTCTTGGCTTTTGATGGAAACCAATGACCAATAAGACTCCACAGGCATCTAGGAGGAGAACAAAGAGTTGTCAGCACGGTGCTCCTGATTTCTATCTCCAGCTTCACAGCATACCCATTTGCCCTGGCCCAGTCCCTATTTATCTCTTACTCTGGCATGGTATTAGCAGTTTGGTTCCGAACTTTGTCCAATCAAAAATCCAATTATCCACAAAATGCTATACCCATCCAAAAAGAAAATTGCAGTAGGTGATATCTTTAGTGCAGATAGAAGCATTGGCCAGGGTAATTTCATGTCCTAAAGAAATAATACGTAAACTTATGTTATACATGCATGCAATTATGATTATGATTATGACTGTGGTTAGATGTATTAGTCCTTTGGGGCTGCTGTAACAAAATGTCATAGACTGGATGGCTTCTGAGAAGTCCCAGATCGAGGACCTGCAGGGTTGGTGTCTGATGTGAACCCTCTTCCTGTCTTACACACACACAACTGTGTCCTTATATGGCCTTTCTTGTGTGTGTGCCCATGGAGATCTCTCTTCCTCTTCTTGGAAAAAAGACCACCAGTCTGCCAGGATGAGGGTCCACCCTTATGACCCCACTTCACCTTGCCTAAAAGCTCTGTCTCCGGATACAGTCACATTGAAGGTTAGGGCTTTGGAGGGAGGGGCAAAATGTATCCAGATCATATAACAATAATACGGACATCACTCCTAACAATGTGTTCAGGAAATTAACATAATCTATTATAATCAACTGTGAAGTCATCCTATTTTTTTTTTAAAGATTTTATTTATTTATTTGACAGAGAGAAATCACAAGTAGTCGGAGAGGCAGGCAGAGAGAGAGAGAGGGAAGCAGGCTCCCCGCTGAGCAGAGAACCCGATGCGGGACTCGATCCCAGGACCCTGAGATCATGACCTGAGCCGAAGGCAGCAGCTTAACCCACTGAGCCACCCAGGCGCCCCTGAAGTCATCCTATTTACCCTAAAGCCCGTACCACTCACTCACTCTCTCACTTCTAGGTGTATCATCTCAGTAACAGGATAGCTTTTCTTATCACGTATTCCTCTGATGATTTCAGTGAATACATCCAGCATTATTTCAGCGGTGGGTATATAAAATCAATAATCCTGCCTTTCCCACACCAGCCAATTTCTTACCTTGCACCTGCCAGTTCTATTTTATGACACTTGGATCTTGTGGCACTCTTCCTATTCAGGCTTCAGGAGTACCTGTGGTATGTGCCCCCCACACTAGGATCTCTGATGTTGTCTCTGAGATGTGGAAGCCGTATTACACGTGTTGGCCACCTCACTTCTATCCACGTTGTCATTTCATGTATGAAGCCCAGTTTCCCACACTTCTGCGAGCTCCCTGATTTGTCAAGGAAAAGGAGAACTTATTTAATTGTGGTCAATGCATTTACTCACTCTCTCTGAGGTTTTTCATTTTCCAACCAGTATATCATTCCTCCACTTACCACGAAGTCCTTCCTGTCCTGTCATGCCCATGAACACATGCACAGTCCCCCTCATCCCTTCTCCTCCAAGCACATAAACACCCTCCTTTCAGGGTCTGTTCATTCCTTACTGCCATGTAGTGACCTCTCTTCAGGAGACATATCTCACAGACCACATAGACCTCCACCCTTATATATATTTAGAAAATTTCTTAGAATTCAGAGAAGCTGTCAGATCCAGGACTAGTGTCCTAATTGCAGGACATATAGCTTGGGGTTTTCTTGAAGATTTTCCAGAAAAGTAACTGCAAACTACCTTGACAGGCCTGGCTGGTGCTACTGTGATGGTAGAACATGGAAACTGATAGTTTATGACAAAGATCCTACATGTCTGGGAAGTCTAAATCTAGAAGTCATTTTAGATGGCTCTGAGGTATTTCAGGAATTATTTTAAAAGGTTAAATGATTTCTCAAGCAACATTGGAAATAGCATAAACATCTCTTATTTACTAATCATCTTCAGGTTATTTTGATTTATTCAGTGCCTTTCCTTTCTAAGACCTCACTTACCTGACCCTTCTCCTGACTAGATCCGAAGGACTCATGATAGAGGCTTGAACTAAACTGGTCCATGAGGTTATTGTGTTTTGGTTTTGTTTTTGTTTGTAGGCGTTTAGAATGGAGACTAAGAGGTTAGTCATCCCCTATGGGCTTCTTGAGCTAAAGGTAGAGGAGTCAAAGATCTGTAGGAAATACTTCTGCAGAGAAAAATGATTGAAGCTAATATGCATAGAGAAGCAGAATCGGGATCAAGGCAGCCCTAGAGGGAGAGAGAGAGGATGCCTGAGAGAATGAGTTTTGTTTCCACAGGGCTTCCGAGTTGATATTTCCAGTGACTTCTGAGGCCCGGCAGCGATTTCTGTGCTTGAGCTCCATGACTGTCCCCTATGTGGCGGGTTGAATGACATATGGACTGAATGTCTGTGTCCCTTACAAAACCCAGTGTTGAAAGCCTAGTCTGCAACATGATGGTATCGGTAGGTGGGGTAATTAGGTAATGAGGGTGGAGCCTTGTGATGGGGCTGGTGCCTTTATAAGAGTCATTCCAGAACTTGCTTTCTGTATCTGCTCGCTGTCCTGTGAGGAAGATGGCCATCTCCAAACCAGGAAGTAGGTTCTCACCAGACCCTGAATCTGTCAACACCTTGATCTTGTACTTCCAACTTCCAGAAGTGTGAGAAATAAATGTTGGTTGTTTACACCACCCAGTCTGTGGTAATTCGTTATAGCAGCCCGATCTTATCAAGAGATAGAGTGACCCCCAAAAGATGTGTCCACCTGAAATCTCAGAATGCAGCCTTATTTGGAATTAGGTCCTTTGCAAATATGAGTAAGGTAAAGATGTTGCGATGATAACATCCTTGTTTAGGGTGGGCCTTAAAGCCACTGATGGGTGTCCTGTTAAGAGCCTAGAAAGGAGAAGACAGAGACTGAGGAGAAGACGTGTAAAGACAGGCAGAGGTCACAGTGGTGTTTAGATAAGCCAAGAGAAGTAAGGATTGCTGGGCAGGCACCGGAAGCTAGGCGAGGGTCAGGCAAGGACTCTCCCTCAGAGTCCTCAGAGGCAGTGCCACTCTGCTGACACACAGTATGGAACTTTTGGCCTCCAGAGCTGGAAGGGGATATATTTCTGTCATTTTAAGTCAGCTGGTTTGTTACGGTAGCCTGGAGAAGCTAATGTACCCTGTACAACTTGTAATTCATCCTGCTCTGACTAACATGAGTTAAATTTAATTTTACCAGTAAACAAAAGCTATTTAACTAAGACAGAGGTTATGCATAAATAAGTTATATTATGGAGGCAATGAAAATTATTGTAGAACTATTAAAAACTTCAATGTGGTGTTAAAATATTTAGTCGACTGTTGAATCATACCAAGGAGATAATCTATATCTGGAACAGTAACCTCCTTTGATTGTGGGTTTGGCCATTTGACACCCGCTTCACATCCAATACCATTATTTTCCTTCCTATTCAAAGACGTGAATATTCTTGCATGAATGTCATTTTTCAAAGTGATATTTTCTAATCATCTATGGGAATAATTGCTTTTTCTTTATATACCAAAGTGCAGTACAAATCTATAGCATACTTAGCTGAAAACAGGAAAAAGCTCCTCTGACAGGAGAGAGAATTGGGGCAAGAGGTTCTGAAGACTGTCCGTGGCAATCACCACCCACCGTCTCCTTCACACATGGATGGGAATGCTCTCTTTGGCTAGGGGCCGCTCTCTAGTTTTTCCAGCTATGGTAAGAGATTCCACTCCCAAGACACACACACACACGCAAACATCAAATCCACCTAGACCTAGAAAATCAACCCAAACACCGGAGCAGGAAATGATTTAATTGAACTCTCTTGGTTTCCAGAGAAAAAGCTCAGGCCCAGCAAGGTGATGTGAATTCCCTACAGCTGCGTAGCTGCTTGATAAATCTTTACTGCTAATAAGTGCAGGAATGAGGAGGCAGCAGGACTGGGCTGCTTAGAAATTCACAAGCCTGCAGAGGAAAAGGAAAAGGAAAGAAAAAAAAAATAGCAAAAACAAAACACTACAAGATTTTAAAATGCTATTTTGTGGTCACTGGAGGTAACTCTGAATTCTGACTTCAGTTCAATTTCTCTGTCCCTGAAGTGGATAAGAAAAAAGTTCATGTTTCTTTTGAAAGCTATGTTGTCTGTTCAATAAAGCTGAATGGTAAGAAAACAAGGCTCTGCGCTGCCCTTGTCTGTCTTTTTCAGCTGGGTGTATATTCCCAAGCTATGTCACACATCTGCAAGTAAATTAATCCAAGAGAAAGGGAAACGGTGTTTATTTAAAGTTCAAGGCATTTCTTAAATATAAGCATTGGGTCCAATGGGTCACTGATTCCATTTTCAGTGCACTGATAACAAAATTCATATATTTAAACATTTAAAAAATTAATGATAAGGTAAGCCTTTTCCTTGTTTTTGCTTCTTCTCCATGACATTTCTTGAGGGCTTAGGCATTTGGCCCCTAATTTTATTTTCACTTCACTGCTCTGACAGCTAAGCTGCATAGCTTGGCATTAAAAAATAAATAAATAAATAAAAAATAAAAAAATAAAAAAACCCAGTACTAGTTGTTGAAATATATAATTTCCTCGGTTTGGGAAGGCTTGCAACGTCTGGTCACTTCCTTCCCGGCCATGTTGGTTGGCTTTAGTGACAGGATGGGTCATGCAGCTTTGTAATGAAAGACGAATGGTTAAGAAGAGAGAGAGTATAATTCTCTGGCCTCAGAGGCCAGTGCAGTGAAGATACAGTGGCCAGGCTTGGCAGGAACTTGAATCCATGTCCTCTTCCGCCCGCCGGGACAGGAATGTCAGTGTGGTCGATTCTCCAGATTTAATATTCTTGGCATTACTCAGGCAGGAAAGCAGCCTGTGTTTTGGGGGGTTTTGTTTGTTTAAAGCAGAACCCCTGCTTTGTCTGGAATCTTGATAATCATTGACTTCTACTCTGGAATCCTGGAAAGTCAGTCTTGAGATTTACCAGGAAGATCTTCATCCTTACCAGTCAGTGATTCTCGCAGGCTCTCCCTACTCATCACCTCTACTTTGGCAGGCTCTTCCTCGGGCCATCCGCAAATCGGCCACCATCTTGATCCCAGCCCCTCTGTAAACAACTGGCAAGGGAGACCTTTGGAGTCCAAGGAAATCCAAGCCTTCACCCTGCCTGCCTTTAGCTGTATATCTGCTTGCCATTGTTTCTCACACGGAAACAGCGACTTGCCCCGAAATCCCTCACTTCTTGGCATGGAGCTTAGGAGCCCTAAAACCTTTAGCTGCATTGTTGGGGCACAGAGGAGAGATCCTGCTGCCTTCCAAGCCCAACCGGAAGCGCCTTTGAAAACAAAAGCCTGGCAATGCCTGGAAGTGCCGACCTTGGCTGAGTTTATAAATTGTAAATGACCTGTGTATGTTCTGCGTGGTCATGGATGAGGAAGACCTAGCATTTAAATATCCACTCCTCAGAAATAAGCAGGAGAAAGAATACTCATGAAAAAATAAAAAGGGTAAGGTGAAGGAAGTTCGTTGTTTTTTTTTCCTACAAGGTCTCAAGCAGAGCCGTGCTGTGGCTGCGGGCTTGTAGGCAAGAAGGCGCTGGTCTCGTGGGGCACGGGTGCTTCTCACTGGAGGTGCTGGGAGCAGTGGCCTCCCCTTTGGGGCAGTCTTGGGGAAGAGCTGCCAGAGGAGTCATCAGGTGGGGATGGATACCTTCTCACCTAACCTTGCCTGAAGGACAATTAATGGAGGACCCTTCTGGAACACCCAGAAAGAAGCCTCCTAACTGGAAGAGTCTACTTCCAATTACTGAACTGAAGGGCTTGAAACTGACCTGTATTTTTCCTGGTCACTCAGAGTGTTTTGCTTAGAATTGGGCTTACCTAACATTTAATGCCCCCTTGCCCTTTCATGTAACAGAACATATGTATGTTATTTATCTCTTTTCTCCATTCTTGTATAGTCCAGCCTTTCCAGCGGATCACCATTATTTATGGCTCTACTAAAATGTAAAACTGGCTTCAGAAATGTCAAACAGAATAATGGGAAAGGAAAAATCAGAGACAGAAGTCAGCCATAACCAGTCCCATAGCTCCCAACTCTACCTGACAAATGTGAGTTATTTTCTTATAGAGAGTGCTTTGGTGGCAATGTGAAAATGCCATCCTTTAAAACACATGCACACACAGGCACACACTTGTCTACAGAGGTAAAAAGACCATTTGCTGAGATGTCAGTTTACTGAATTAAGTCTATATTTAGTACGACCTCCATCTTATATTAAAGGGGCTTGCATGTTCTTTTTGGGACAATCCCATGTAAGCTCATTTTGATGGGCTACATTTAAATCAAAAAGGAAAAATGGAAATGAAAAGAGAGAAAACAAAACTGAATTACTCAAAATGGAAAGGATGGAATAACTTTTTACAAAACAACAAATATTGGTACGGGGGGGATTACAAGTCAAAATTAATTTGACTAAATTTCTGTCAGCCTTACAAATGAAAAAAATACCTATCAAGCATTAAGAAAATGGGGAGCCCTAGGTACTAGTTGTGTATCTTTTTCTAATTAATCATATGCTAGACAAATTTCTCAGCTGTATGCTACCACCACTTTCTTATGTGGGAAAAGGAGAATGAGACGATGTCTAAAGTCTTCTGAGACCCTGAAGGTATGTACATTTAAGTCAATTTTAAAAACTCCATTGCAAAACAAATAAACAAACAAACAAACAGGAGGGTTAAAGAGGGTATGATTTTGAAAAAGTCACTGATTATTTTTAATAATGGCATTTTTCTTTTTAAAATATTACATTTATAAATGGAAATGCATTTCTAATTTAATTTTTTATTCATCTAATCTCATTTGGAACATCATCAGATATCTGGAGGGTAGATGTCATTAAACTAACTTTAAGTGTAGACACTGAGCCATGGAAAAGCTCCAAGACTGAGAAGTACAAGACCCAGATGCAAAATCTAAGTTTTCTGACTCTCAGTGCCATGCTGATTCTTCTGAGGTACGAGAAACATAAATAACTTTTTAAAGAAACATTGAATGCATCCCTACAATGCTGAGATCAGTTCCAGTAAATTTGAGGAAGCTGGCGGAAAACAGAAAGAAACGGAGCTCTGAAAGGCTCCAAATATCACACCTACAAATCTCTCTCCACGCAGGAGTGAGAGTGAGGACAGGCTGTTATTAAGGCCTGTTATGAATATATGCTGTCTTAGCTTGGTTCCCTGGAAACGGAGTGTAAATTGGAGATTTGTGTGCTCAAGATTTATTGGGGATTGTTCTTGGGGATTATACATGTGAAGCAGTGAACGAAGCAAGAGCAAGCACACGGTAAGGCTGAACCGCGATGGAGTTGCAACACAGACCTCAAGCGATTCCTCAGGGAGCCCTAGAGTTGAGCTCCCCTGCAGACCTGCTGCTTACTGAGGCAGCGGGGCAGGCCTCTGTATCCCTCCACTGACCAGCATTGGATGCAGGCTCTCCCTGGGCTGCAGACATAGCACTGGACCAAGTGATTTCCTTCCGCCAAGACAGATTTTCACTTCAGGACTCAGCTGCGAGATGTCAGCACCCAGTAGCCCCAGCCACTAAGGTAATCATTTCTCTCCATCCTAACGAGGGATCTGGGTGGTCTCCACAGAATCTGCTAAACAGTCCATCTCTTGGTGAGGTGGGTCTCCTTACTACCTAGCCACTAGAAACTCGGTCATAAACAAATGTATTTGGAAAGCCTGAAGTGGGGAAGGAGATAGATCTCCTGAAAGTCTCCCAGGAATCTATGATTGCCAACTCACTAAATCTTCGAATGAGCTTCTCTTTATGTATATCACACACATTAGAAAATCATTCTGTTCTTAAAACACGAGGGGCTGACCAAGAAATCTTTACTCATGAAAGTATTTGAGGAAAAAAAAAAAAAGACCGTGGAAAGTGACTACTGACAGCACTGTGTTTCTTTGTGGGGTTTAGTATGGAATAATATCAAAGATGTGAGTTTTGAAGGCAGAATTAATCTAATTACATTAACCTCTCTGATCATGTTTATTCATCCTTTTTATCAGGGCTTTTTGTATATGAATCATCTAATTAAACAAGAAACATTTATTGATACAGTTTATATGTCCCTTGTCCAGACAGTGTAAGGGAGACCAAAAAAACCGTAAAACTCAAACCCACCTTCCTCTTGTGAAAAGAAGGAAACATGTCACTGAGTAGAAGACACAATGCGGTAATCACAATGTAGAGTTAGAAATACATAGAAAGCATTTTCAGATAGGAATTATATGAAATACATAAATAGGCATGGGTAAATTAGTCATAACATAGGGATTACATTCCCAATGTAAGGGGTAGTGGGAGAAATAGATTTAAGATTTAGATATGGCAAGATTGTAGAAGGCCTTGAATGCCAAGATAAAAGATGAGGCCTCTAGTTAATAGTTGTTAAGAAAGGGATGTAAGTTGGGCGCCTGGGTGGCTCAGTGGGTTAAGCCTCTGCCTTAGCTCAGGTCATGATCTCAGGGTCCTGGGATTGAGTTCTGCTTCAGGCTCTCTGCTCAGCAAGGAACCTCCTTCCCTTTCCCCCTCTGCCTGCCCCTCTGCCTACTTGTGATCTTTCTGTCAAATAAAGAAATGAAATCTTAAAAAAAAAAAAAAAAAGGAAAGAAAGAAAGGGACGTAAGCAAATTGGCCTTTCAAGTGGCATGTAAGAAGCATGCAAACGGATTAAATTAATGGGACAACTCCAGGGTCTGAAAACAATCTTTAGCATTTAAGGGCATGTTGATTTACCCACCCACAAGCCTGACAGATGTGGAGAATCATGTTGTTATGGAAATGGCATAAGGTATAAAAATAATTATAAAAATGTCTATACATTTTTATCTCTATATGATATTACTATGGTATTGCTGATCAAAAAAATTTGTCAGAAGTTTCTGGAAAATAGAGGACCTAGCAGTTATTTTTCACCTAAGTACACAACATTCATTAATTTTCCCAAAAGCTAACCTTTCTTTCTCTAGAGTTTTGATTAAAAATAAAACACCTTGACTGAATTTGCCTAGACCATTTAAAGGTTTTCCTAAGATGTGTTACCTTTGTTTCCCTATGTTTAACTTCTATTCTCTCTGACAATTTTATGTCTAGCTGGAAAGCTAAACATTTCTTTCCTCTCAAGAAATGTATTAAACTGCAAAAACATGAATCCAGAGTTTGAACAAGACAAAACAAAAACTTCAATATATTCATGAACTTCAAATCATTCAAAATTCACCAATCTGTATATATTAAGCTGCAGGAATTTTAGCAATATGTGTAATGTGACATGCTGTCTGTTTTACATCTAGACAAAATAAATAAAGATGGCAATAGTTTTGTGGAAATCTCTGTACACACGAACATTATAAGATACACTTGGTAGGAAGTCTGTTATGAACATTAAAATGGCATCTTATATATGAATTTTGCACTAAAGAACCTGACCCAAATATCTGGTAAGGACGCATGATCACATCTCTTCTATTTTTTTCAAGCATCCACAATTTAGAGAGTTCCTGGTAAAGAGAACATTTCACTGATTTTAATCCTTTTTTCAAGTACTACTGTGAGGATATAGACTCTACGCATAAGCCTCTTCCTCTACTCACCTTTTAAATATTGAGGTCTCTCCCAGTAGGTTTTAAGCACTCTTTTCTTATTCATATGTACCCTTTCCCAGTTGATTTCAACCATTTCTACAAATGTAGATACCATCCATGAGATGATAAATGTTCCTTTAACCCAAACTTTCCTCCTAGATCCAGGCTTACACGCAGCTGTCATTTGAAATCTACACTGAATGACTCTTACACATCTCATATAGCTTGGTTGTTCCAAATATGTTATTTGACCCTCCCAGTCATATTTCTGTTGTAATCATCCACATTTCAGTAAATGGTACCATCATACACTCAGTTACCAGCCAAGAACCTAAGATTCACATTTGACCCTTCCCTTCGCTTAACCCTCAGTTCCACTCACCATCGTGTCTTGGAGCTTCCATATAGATCCTTACCTTTCTCCATCTCTGCTCTCATTATCCTGATCCAAGTCACAGTGATGCCTTGCCTAGATTACTCATTAATTGGTCTCTCAATTTCTGCTATTACCCTTTCAACCTACTCTCCCATGAAGCCACAAAAATGTAAATCCTGTTACAGGAGCAAAATGCTGCAAGACACTTCCTATATAAAATCTTTGGTTTTCCATGACTAAAAGGGCTCTGCATAGCTTGGCCCTTGCTTCCCTTTCCAATCCTTTAGTTCTCCAGCCCCTGGACTCCTTGCACTAGTCATACACCCATCTCAGAGCCTTCAAATTTATTCTTTTCCTGTCCTTTCATGTGAGTGGATTTTTCTCAACAATTGTCTTAGTTTAAACTTCACTTCAATAAAGAGGTCATCACCCTAAACCATCTTAAAGTAAGCTCTTTAATTTTTTCTCTATTTCAGAGACTTGGTTATTATCTCATAGAAATTCAGAAGCCCCGCTTTTGCTCTTTGTAACACTTTACACTGTCTGGATTTTATTTATCTGATTACTTGTGTGTCTCCCCCACAAGAATGTGAGTTGGAAGTCAAGATTTGTTATAAGTTTGATTCCTAATACTAAGTGCCATGCTGGTCATCTAGAGGATAAGCCAAAAACACTCTAGAGTGAATGAGTAAATGCACGGATGAATAAAATTTGGATTTGGAATTTAAAATATCAACAGTACTAAAATTACAAATTCCTTTCTAGAAACTATTTTTTGAGAGTTTAGTGGTTAGGTGTAACGGTAGAACTGACAAACAGCCACCATATTGGACAGAAGTTCTTCTCAAAGTCATAGTATGGAAAAATAGAGGAAGTAAAATATTTCCATGAGGAAAAAAATAGACCATTTGTAATAAGATTGCCACAAATTTCTGGCTGTTTCAAAAGGAATTGGCAGTCTCCAGTTGAAGTCGAGCCAAGGACAGTAAATAGGATGTGGTAATATATCTCAGGAATCGTGTACATTGGCAAAGTTGGACGAAGACAATTTTTCAACTGCTGCTTCTACTATATTTGGGCATGAGATAGTATCATTAGTCTTTTTCTTCCCTTCAAGAATGACACAATTTACAGTTTTAGGAAAACTAGTTCTTTACTCCTAAAAATGAGTCTAATTTCATAATCTTCACATTTAATAAGGTGTGAATTCATAGTGCCTTAAAATGGTGTCATAATTTGGAAATATATGAAACACTCCAGTTATATTTAAATTCGCCACAAAATCACTATTGTAATGAAAACACTTAGGCTTTGCTCACCCTGGCATGGCAAAAGAGGCAAGCTAGTAAGACATATTTCTAATACTAAAATAAATGAATCACCCTTGGTTGCTCATAATTTTGGAACCAGTTTCTTCTCAAACTGAGGAATTTTTGCTGACCTCTTACATTATCCCTAATTGCTGGGGTTTCAGTGTCAACCATAAAAACTCTAGTCCCCACTTGCGATTTTGATGATGACGTCTTTTGCCTGCTGGGGCAGAGACAAAGCTATATGTTCACCAGACCTTCTTTTGTTTTCCTCCTGGGCACAACAGACTGTTTCCCAGCCTTGCTTACAGTTAGGGTGGGGCCATGTGACTGAATTCTCGTTGTGTAATGTGTGTGCAAGTGATTGATGTTGCTTCTACATCCAGCCCCTAAAGATCTTACGAGGTCCTCTTAGGGTCCCTCTTTCATTTACATCTGGGCAGAGGTAGAACCTTCCAGTGCAGGAGTCTAAAGATTTCAGATTCACTGCATAGAAGGAATCTAGGTCCCTGAGTAACTTCGTGGAACCGAATCATCGCCCTGCCTCGTCACCCTCCTGGTCACCACAGGGCTATGGTGAGTGCAAGAACCAAACCCCCACTCTCTGCCTGCCTCTCTGCCTAATTGTGATCTCTCTCTCTGTCAAATAAATAAATAAAATATAAAAAAAGAGGATCTCAATAATGAAGGACACATTAGGAGAAAACAAGGACATTAACAGTCAAATGACATGAATGAAATAGAGTTAAATGTCCATGCGGAGTAGGAAAGTATAACTGCTGTTATTATTAAGAATCATAGATACAATTTTTGTGTTTTGGTTAATTTTCTAATGATTAAAGTAATTGAATTCTTACAAACCTTTATAAACATTTCAAAAGAATAAAAAATTTATAAACCTATTGGTATAAAAATCAAACATTCTTCCACAGTACAGAAATTATTTACACTGTAAATGCATGCAGAATACTATATATTTGCTTTGCAGTAGAAAAATATCTTTTAGGACACTTTTTTTTTTAAAAGATTTTATTTATTTATTTGTCAGAATGAGAGAGAGAGAGAGAGCGCGCAAGTGCACACAAGCCGGGAGTTGGGGGAGGGTTGTGGCAGCAGGCAGAGGGAGAAACAGGCTCTCTGCCAATGTGGGACTCAATTCCAGGACCTGAGATCATGAGCAGAGCCAAAGGCACATGCTTAACCAATTGAGCCACTCAAGCATCCCCTAAGACTCTTGAGAAGTGTGGATATATTTTATTTTACCCAAAAAATCCAAAACATTAACCATACATATTTTCATTGAATTCTTGATAGAGAAATTCATCTGATGAGCACTAAAGTTTCCCTTTCACCTTGTAAAAAAGCACATGTAGATTTCAAAATTAAATTTTAATTTTATCATTAGTTCCCTT
This sequence comes from Mustela nivalis, assembly GCF_964662115.1. Classification (NCBI taxonomy): domain Eukaryota; kingdom Metazoa; phylum Chordata; class Mammalia; order Carnivora; family Mustelidae; genus Mustela; species Mustela nivalis. The sequence goes on along the minus strand of NC_139039.1, from coordinate 16,061,956 downwards.
CTCTTCTCCTTCTTGCTGTACAATTAAGATTAGCAAGTATCCTATTACTGTCCTATAGACGTATCCTAGTAGATATTATCTTATTAGATATTCTCAAGATGATCACAATTGTATCTGTCATCGAGAATAATTCTGCTTTTCATTAAGTTCTCACTAGGTACTTGAGGAATTTGGAATGCAACAGAGTAATTATCCCTGTCATTAACTGCGTTCATGAACTGGACCTGAAATTTCTCATTTTATTATAGTGGAAGTTGGGGGTGGGGGAGCAAAAAGTCTTTCAACAGCAGCACAGAAAGGAGAAGCTTTCCATAAAGTCAGCATTAGTGCCTCTACATAAAGCTGGGGTGCCCTCCCTCAGAGGTAATTCCTATGAACAGCAGCTCCCTAACTCCAGGGAAGCAATCTCAGTGCAGACCTTAGGAGTTACGTTGTGGATAAAACAAGTTCTTCTATCTAGGAAAGAGTCTCACAGGACTTCTTATCAACTCCTGTCTCTATAGGGTCTTATGGAATATCCTTTCTACTGACTGAAGAATTTTTCTCAAATAAAACTGTTCCTTTAAAAAACAGATACCGGGGCACCTGGGTGGCTCAGTGGGTTAAGCCTCTGCCTTCGGCTCAGGTCATGATCTCAGGGTCCTGGGGTCGAGTCCCGCATCGGGCTCTCTGCTCAGCAGGGAGCCTGCTTCCTCCTCTCTTTCTCTCTCTGCCTGCCTTTCTGCCTACTTGTGATCTCTCTCTGTCAAATAAATAAATAAAATCTTAAAAAAAAAAAAAAAACAGATACCTTATACAGACAACTTCTGCCCAAAGTTCCCAACACAAGGCATTTCTATGGAAAACTTTCCCAAGAAGCACTCTTGATTGACGTGTCTCACATCCTTCAGAAAACTTTTTTTTTTTTTTAATTTGTGAGGTACCTGGAACAAAGTGACCAACCACATGGTAAATCAATTTCAAATTATTTATTTAAAAAATTCTGGGAGACAGATACTACATAATAGTTATCAAGATAATATCAAAACAAAGTTCTGTATGTCAAAGTTATTTTCACTATAATGATGCTTGATTAAAACTTGAGAGAGCAGGGGTGCCTGAGTGGCTCAAATGATTAAGAGCCTGCCTTTAGCTTCACTTGGGTCATGATCCCAAGGTTCTAGGATCAAGCCTCAAGTCTGGCTCACTGCTTAGGAGGGATTCTGCTTCTCCCTCTCCCTCTGCCCTCTGCCTCCTTGTGCTCTCTTTCGTGCTCAAATAAATAAAATATTTTTTTAAAAATTGGGAGAGTCAATTTCTAGTATAATCAAGAGATTTTTATAGACTCTTCACTGATAGAATTGAAGATATTTGACTTGTGTTTAGAAATGGAGAGTTTCTCAAAGACTTTTATCACCAACACTACAATATTAGCCAAAATATATAATATTTGAAATGTCTTAAGCAAGATTTTAAAGAGGATTTCCAGCTGCTCACCCCAAAGCCACTGAGCTTTAATATAATAACTTGAATATTTGAGAGGTTATGTATGTATTATTCAAGGATCTTTGTTCATTCAGGCTACTTTTATCAAAAATACCCAAGCTGGGTGGCTTTTAAATAATGAGCACTTAGTTCTCACAGTTCTGGAGGCTGGAAAGTTCGAGATGAAGGTGCTGTCAGATTTGATCTGTGGTGATAGGCTACCTGCTAGTTTATAAACAGCTGTCTTCTCACTGTACCTTCACATGGAGGAAGGACAAAATAACTTTCTGGCTTTTTTATGAGGATACTAATCCCATTTGTGAAAGCTCAACCCTCATGACCTATTTGCCTCCCAAAGACCCCACCTCTTAATATCGTCGTATTGGGGGTTAAGTTTCCAAAACATGGATTTGGGGGGACATCTACACATTCAGGCTCTTGCAAGAAGTTTATAGATTGAGTCAGATTTAGAATTTGAAATTTAACCCAAATGATGTATGATGGAATCTAAATATAGTAAAATGGGAATTGATATAAACCATAAGAGAAGCATACTCAGGAAGAGAATTTTGTTTGTGACATTATGAGCTTCCTTGGAGACCCGGAGGTGTCTCACCCTCCAAACCCACGAGTGTCACATGATGTCACTTCCTGCCAAGCCAGAACTGAGGGCTTTTTTTTTTGAACCTTCATCACAGACACCATGACTACCATCACCACCACTCCAAATCCCTTCTCTTGGCCTAAAAGAAGAAAATGGTGCACACCTGCAGGACATGAGGAAGTGTGGAGAGCATATAAGCTCAGTGTGTTTAAGGAGATGGGTAGGGTTCTTAATTTATCCATTCAACAAGGGTTTATGACTGTCTTCTGTGTGCCATACTCCATGCTGGGGGCTGGGTGCAATGGTGAACCCGTTGGACACAGGGCTCTCTACCCATTGAGCTTGTGCTATAGCAGGGAAGACCTATTAACAATCACACAATAGAAAAGTAAAACTCCAAGTATGAAAAGTTGGTATGACACAAAGATAAAGTCCTCTGAGAGTATGTATTATGGGGGACTGATCCAATTAGAGTGGTCAGAGAAAGGTTCTTGGAAGAAAAGAGAACTCAGTGGATAGCAAATAAATAAGCATGAACTAAGGAGGTGAAGGAAGGAGAGGCACGTCTTCCAAGCAGATAAAACATTCTGTTCAGAGACCTTGTGCTTATCTTTGTCAGAGAGAAGCCGGGTAGTGAGAGGGGGGAGTGTCCCTGGTATGGTCAGGGACACAGCTATGGCGGAATATCCACAGACTGCGTTAAAGAGGTTTATTTTCATCCCACTATCAGTAGAAATCCATGAAAGCATTTTAACATTAACAATTTAATGTCTTTATTTAGAAATTATTAGATATTGAATAGACACTGCTTAGAAGCTTCGGTAAATAGGATCTAGCAAACATTGAGAGTTATGTTATTTGAAAGGCAACATGTAATGATGAAACAATCCATTTTCTGAGTCTGTAACCTCACCTCAACCACTTTGGCCTAGAAGACTCAGATTTTACTTTTTAATGCACGCTTTTGCATGCCAGAAACTGATGGTTTATTCATAGGTTCTTTTAGTAAATATAATACTTGTTAAGATTTCATTCATAACATTTAAAAAGAAAGGATTATAGAGCGTGTATACGTACCATGATCAGAAATGACAGTCATTGTTTTCACTTTTAGAATTTAGGTTTTAAAGAAAAGATGCATAAAATCTATAGGACAAAAATTAGTAGTTTATAGCCAAATTCAAGAAAAACCTATTACATTGATTACCTTCTCTCCCCTAAATGTTTGTAAGTCCTTAAGGAGATGGAGTTAGGCTAATATTGACAATTTCCTTAAGTGACCAGCCCTGTACTTTTCAGGCTGTAGGAGCTCAATGAATACTTTCTGATTTCATGAGTTTTCTAAGTACTAACACATTCTACCTTAGAAGAGCATTTTGATTTAGCATGATGGCCATGCACTAGATACATGTTTTATGTTTTAGAGAATGGAAATGTCTAAACTATTATGTCCAACTTTTGTAAGATAAAAAGTATTTCCTGCCTGGTGAAAAACATTTTTCCCTATGAAATAATTGACTCTCGTTGAAATTCATTTTTAATGAACTAAGAAGCAGAGAATCCGTCATAAGACCGGAATGGTTGAAAAGAGGCTGTTGAAAGCACCATTGATTTATAGGGCTTGGACTCAAGGTGGAAGTTTATGGACAAGACATCTTTTGTCATGCATTTTCCCAGTGACAGGGCATTTACAGATTAGCCAAGTGTGGCTGAGCTGATGAATTTATTAAACTGACCTGCCATCCCAAGGAATTTTGATATGGGGACACTGAATGGCCCAGTGATGAGAACTTTAGTGGTCCTCCTCTGCCCTCCTGGAAGCAAAGCAAATGCCAAGACAGTGTTTTTACTTTGGCTTAAAAGTATTTGGACTGGGAGGTGGGATCCCAGACATGTATGGGCTTGGAGGACTTTTACAAGCACTGCTGGCCCCAAAATAGCTCAGAGAGAGGGTCATAGATTGATTTGGGCTATCCCACTTTGAAACTACACCCAGAGAATTTCTGGATTCCAGAATCCTCCAGGATATTCTCAACTCCTAATGACACATGTGGAAGCAATTATATGCTACCTATTTTACAGATATCTATTCCAGACTATGTAATAATGGAGTTCCCTTTAGAACTACTGATTTGCCCCCAAATAATTTCTCTTCTCTTTGAACTTCAATCATGGAAGCAAAGTATTTGAATCTCTGATGCAAAGGCCCTGAGGGCATGGAGCTAAAACACTTTTTATTGTACTTTTCAGGCTTTTAAGACTATACACATTCCCAAAACAAAAACAAAAGTGAAACATAAAATTTTAAAACATATAGAAAAATAGAATGCTACAAAAAAGACATCAACTCACTATCCACATTAAACTACGGTTAATAGTTTGCATTTTGTGTCAATCTAACTCTATACTCTATACATCAATACTTAGACCATTAGTTATGTCTATCTGTTTAGTTCTATCATTTAAAATCTTTTATAGATATCATGGCACTTTCCTCTAAATTCTCCAGTATGAAAAGAAATGCTCTCCTGCTAGCAATCTCCTGATCCTTTGACTCCCCTGTGTAGAAACAGACACGGCCAAGAATGGTGTGGATAGTGTTTATTGCAAGGTCATGTCCAGGCATGAGGGTGTCGACAGCCTTAGTCAGGGGGACACCGGGCTGCTCCCTGATCAGTGTCCGGGAAAGGTTTTAAAGGGGCTGAGGCAGGAAAGGAGTGATGTCTAGGCATGTGGGGGTGGGGAGGCACAGGGCGCTGGGCGGGCAGGTGCAGTCGATAGGACACTCTTCCTCAAATTGTGCATTTTATTTGCACATTAGGTCTTCACCACGCTGTGGTTTTTGGCATTATAATGAGGAGAAAAGTCAGTGAAAAGGTCAGGGCTGGGTTCATGGTGGCTCTGACTTGGCTGGTCCTCCCTTTGCAGGAACAAACCAACCACCTAGGTAAGATGGGCCCTGGAGTTTGCTTCATGGTTGTGGCTTTTGGCTTCCTGATTGGATGTAACACCCACTAGGGAAATGGGCATCTGAGAGACCCCGAGGTTTTCTGCAAATTCTCATTCTGTAAAAGAAATGCCTAGAAAAGAGGTCTACAAACAGGCAGATGGATATTTAAAGAGCTTTCATTTTAAAATAGGCCGAGGGCGCCTGGGTGGCTCAGTGGGTTAAGCCGCTGCCTTCGGCTCAGGTCATGATCCCAGGGTCCTGGGATCGAGTCCCGCATCGGGCTCTCTGCTCAGCAGGGAGCCTGCTTCCCTCTCTCTCTCTCTCTCTCTCTGCCTGCCTCTCTGTCTACTGGTAATCTCTGTCTATCAAATAAACAAATAAAATCTTTAAAAAAATAAAATAAAATAAAATAGGCCGAAATTGCAAGGTGTTCAGGGAGGGCCTACATTAACTTTATTCCAAGGTGTGCTTTTCCAGACAGCCACCTCAGAATCCCTGTCTGTTTCACTCCTCTGTGATCACACTAGCATAATCCCACCTAACGAAATGAACAGCAATTCCTTAATAATATCACATACTCAGTCTATATGCAAATTTCTCCCAAATGTCTGTTATGACTATTTTTTTTCTAATCAGGATTCAATCACAAAGTGCTTGATATATTTGTTTATGTCTCTTAAGTCTTTTTAAATCAAGTATAGCTTCCTCCTTTTCTTCTCTCCAGGAGTAATAGCATTTAAAGGCATCAGACCAGATGCCATTTAGAATGTCTTACATTCTGCATTTGTCTGATTGCGTTTTCATGATGTAATTTGTGTGTTTCTCTATCCCCTGTATTTTTTTTGTAAACCGAAAGTTAAAACGAGTATCTTGATTAAATATAAGTAAAACACTCTTGGCAAGAATAGTTCATGGAGAAAATTGGTGTTTCTTGTTGCATTTCATTTACAGAATGTCTGAGTGGTTCACTAGTAAGGATTAATTTTGTTACAGTCAGAACTTTCCACCGGAAATGTATGTTTCCTCCTTTGCAATTAACAAGTGATCTGTGAAGAGATACCCAGCATTATAGGTTCTGTTTCCCAACATTTCACCAGAAAGTGTTCATATTCATTAAAATTTCTTCCTCTAGATGTTTCATTAAAATTAACAAAATGGTGATTTTCTGATTCTATTGCTTTTACATCAAGTGTCATGCTTCTGTAAATAAATGCAAGATTTTATCACTAGGGTGACCTTTTTAACCTTGAAATGACAGTTCTTATTAAAAAGCAAGATAAATATTTTATTCTCATCTTTTAGTTGCCAGTTTTCAATGTAAGGATATTATTCATCTCCAATGATGACAAATGAGTGGGGTTTTTTGTTTGTTTTTTAAAGATTTTATTTATTTATTTGACAGAGAGATAGAAAGCACAAGTAGGCAGAGCAACAGGCAGAGGGAGAAGCAGGCTTTCCACTGGGCAGGGAGCCCGATGAGGGACTCGATCCCAGGACACTGGGATTGTGACCTCGAGCCAAAAGCAGCCACTTAACTGACTGACCCACCCAGTGTTTTTGATTTATATTTCCTTTGCTTAATATTACTGTAGACTCAATGATATATGTTTCCATGATGGATTTCAGTGCATTATAGTAACTGTTATTGACACTTAATTGTCCCCATTTGGACGGGGGGAGGGACAATTCAGGCTGGTTACTTTGTCCTTTTGACATATCTTCATAGTCCTTAAATATCTCCCTTCTTAGAAGTTCTAAGACACTGGTACGGTGACAGTCTTCACTGATGTTGCCTCTCCTGCTTGTTTCCCCATCTCCCGAGGGTCCCTGAGTCCTTTGTGTGAATGACAATTCGATTATGAAATCTGTGTGAGGAGTGCTGATTTCTACAAGAAGCATTACTGCTTTTAGATTTTTCCAATAGAGCTAGAAATTTTACTTTTTAAAATCATAACTTCATTTAGTATTTTCAGCTTAATATTGCCTGCTTTAACTTCACTTTTTAAAATTTTATCTCTTTTCTATTTCATTGTAACTCTTGGTTCTTAAACAAAACAACAATTAACATTAAAACAAAACAACTGAGGGGCGCCTGGGTGGCTCAGTGGGTTAAGCCGCTGCCTTCGGTTGAGGTCATGATCTCAGGGTCCTGGGATCGAGTCCCGCGTCGGGCTCTCTGCTCAGCAGGGAGCCTGCTTCCCTCTCTCTCTCTGCCTGCCTCTGTGCTACTTGTGATTTCTCTCTGTCAAATAAATAAATAAAATCTTTAAACAAACAAACAAACAAAAAACCGAAACAACTGAGATGATTTTAAGATTCCTCTACCTTTTTTAACCTTAGAAGATATCTCGAAGAATAAACAGAGTAGTATACTCTAAAATCACTGTTTTGATAGGCTAATAAGTGCCACACATTTTTTTGTCTTATAAAACCTACCTCTTTTTATTCCCCTTTCTTTATTTTAAAGATCTTTCTTATTTATTTATTTATTTATTTATTTATTTATTTGAGAGAGAGCGAGAGTGAGAGCGCACAAGCAGAAGGAGTGGCAGAAGGACCCAGAAAGAGAGAGAGGCAGACCACAGAGTAGGGAGCCCAATGTGGGGCTCAAACCGAGGACCCTGGAATCATGAGCTGAGCTAAAGCAGACGCTTTAACTGACTAAGACACTCAGGTGCTTCTCCCCTTTCTGTTGTTTTAGTATAGATCTTCCAGTAGATTCCAGTTACGTGTAGTATGAAATCTAATTGAATTTGTTTTTCCCAACCTTATTCTACATTGCTACAACCTCTGGTGTGACTTTTAAACCAAGACGCCTTCCTCCAAATATAGAAAAATTTCGTTCTCCAACACTGCAACCCCAGTGCCAATTTCCTTGATTCCTTCCTCCCTTTCAGAACTAATCCAAATCTGTCTTAAAAATATTAACAGGATCTTCTCTGGTACTAGCAGCAATTACATATTTTGAAAGACACTTGATTACATTTTTACGCTGTTTGACATAGTTATTGTGAACAGAAAGGAAGAGTCATTTTAAACCATCCTAATGTGGCACTGTGATACCCAGAACTCAGAGAGAGTATTGGGAAGAATCCATGGTTAAGCTGGAAAGAGAAAGCCTTGAGTTAAAACAATTATTCTGTCAACTCAGATGGGAAAAAAACTTAACTAAAGAATAGTACTACTGTGGAAAAAGTGAGGAATTTGGCTAAACTTATCGCCATTGAGTGTCTAGTTTGATCAAAACCTCAAAATAATTGCCAGGAGTTCTTTTTTTTTTTTTTTTTTTTTTTTCCTCCCCTACCTGACACCATAGACTTTTTCTCAATCTTTGGAGAGTTGTGGAAAATAATCATAAAGTCCGTCTTGCCCATTATCAGAGTTGTGCTGTTTTTCACGTTGGCATTCAGAGTTCCCTTTGTGTGATGACTTTGACTCTCTCCCCAAAACTTAGGACATAATTAATAGATGATATATTTCTCAGACAAATAATTTTGGGGGAAATTTTATAAAGCAGAAACTTTGTGGTACTCCATAGGAGTCTGCCATTTCCATAAACTTCACTAACAGTGTGCCCTGATTCTTGTGGCAAATATGAACTGCTTTTTACCTCATTCTGAGACTCAATAATAAGATAAAATGATATTAAAAATATTTTAATTTACTTGAGAATGTCATCAAAATATGCTAGATATCCAGGAGTTACCTTAAAAACAAAACAAAACAAAAACAAAACCTGGAATTGACTGTATTGATTGGACAAGAATACTTAATGAAATTCCTATTTGTATAGATCCATCTAGATCTTGAACAACATATTATAAAACAGTAATAGAGTGTCTTCTATGTCATATTTTGACTGCCTTCTATTTTATTTAATCTCAGAATGTACACTTTATATAACAAGAACTCTCAGAATAAATAATATTAAGTAAGGGGAAAACTGAACTGAAGTAATTTTATAAGGAAATAAAGGCATACAGAATCTAACGGCATACAAAGCCTTTAATCCTATGGGTTTTCAAATGGGTACCATTGTGTTTTGTTCTATGCAATATTCCACTCTCTGTGTGCATTTAAAGGTCATCTAATTTTGAAGAAAATGAACAGAACAATATGGAGAAAAACTTGTAGGAATCTTTACTACTTAATATTTTGGGAGTCTGAATAATGACCTTGAGGAGGTCTTACAAACACCAAAGAGGATCAGCATTATTTGTTGGTTCACATTAGACATCAGAATCCCAAGAGCAAATTGGGAAGCTCAGATTTATCCTTTACCATCTGAAATTTAATTTTTCTTTTGGATAAAGACTAACAGGCAGAGAAACGATCTGGAAGAGACTGAATAGTATCTATTTTGGTATGTTGGGGAGATCACCAAACATCAAAAAACATACTGAAGCCAAAGAGAAGCAATGAATTAAATTCACAAAATAATATGATAATTTTCTTTAGCCACTGAAGAACATAGCAATAATATTTCCAGCCATAGACATCTCAAATAGGAGCATTTGGATGTGTGACAGCTGTGGCGGTCAGATAAGGGAGGCATTGTGAAACAGTAGAGAAGTAATTTTCCTGCAACTTATTTATAGTCTTCAGAGCTATAAAGGTAGTGGGAGAGGGTGTGGGTGGTGTAGGAAAATCAATCCCAGCATTCAAGAGAAAAAAACTCAATACTTATTTTGTAAACTTGATACATTGAAACAGTGATACTGTTATTCCACTTCATTTCCCACACTTTTTAGATACAAATCGGCCCAGTGAAGAATTCTCACTGGTGCCAAGATGCATCTCCTGGTAGTTGTCAAATGTTGTAAGACAGCTGTAAAGCTGCTAAGAGTAATTCAATTGTAGCAGATTCTAATGACGTTTATGTCGACAGAATAATATTCATGGCATGTAGTTGGATGGAGCCTCGTGGAGATCTAATAACCTTATGGCCTAATGTGAATGCCTATCTCCCTAAAGTAGCCAACAAGAGTTATTTGAAGCAACCTACTGAGACGTGTTGTCCTCCGTTCTTGAAATTTCCACTGGGCTTGGAGTCAAGATATAAGTGCAATGGCAAAGTCTACCCCCTTTAAATGCAGGACGGAGGAAATCTAATTATTGATCAGCCAATTGTTGGAGTGTTTTTTTTTCCAAGATTTTATTTATTTGAGGGAGAGACGGAGATAGTGACAGAGATGGTGAGAGAGAGCATGAGCAGGGAGGGAAGGAAGAAGCAGGTTCCCTGCTCACGACTAGGGGCTCGATCCCAGGACCCAGAATCATGACTGGAGCAGAAGGCTGATGCTTAACCCACTGAGCCATCCAGGTGTCCCAGCTGATGTGTCTTTAAACTCTTTCCCCAAGTCTTCCTAGTTGAATTATAAGAGCAAGAAGAAAGAGAGAAACATTTTTTCCTTCCCTTCTATGGAGGAGAGGTTATGAAATCATAGGGAAAAAATGTTGACAAAATACGATGTATAATCTCATAAAAATACCCTGTATGCCTCTTTACCCTGAGTGCTTCAACTGTGAAAATAATATGCCTTAAAAATTGCGAAATACATCTTTAAAGAATTAGACATTTAAAGTAGATTACTTGTAACACTGTGGCTATTGTCCCCAGAGCAGCCCCAAGGGGATTAACTTACATTCTCCCAGAAAGAGAAATGCCATGTCCTGCTCCTGGGAAGGACCTGAGCTTACTTGGGAAATAGCCACGTAAAAGTGTTGTCAGTAAGAGAATCCCAGGGTCACCTAGTCCCATGTCAGCTTGCATTCTCTCTGCTAGGAGAAACCAGGGACTTTGATGTCACCTTAAATGCCAGTCTTCAGAGGAGACCCAGGGGCCCTGTGGGTCAGATATGACCAAGGGACCTTTTGTGTAGGGCAGCAGGAATGGGGAAAATAGAGAATAAAATCAAAATGAAAGTTGAAAGAAAACCCATTCATTCTGGAGCAGCAGGATGAAATGTAGAAAAACTGGGGAAATCTGATTTCTCTACCTATTACCATGCAATCAAAGTACATTTTTTTACTAATTCTTTAAAGGTCTCTTAAATCAGCTGGCCTTAGCAGTCCCCTTTTATCACTTATTCCCCCCTCCCACACACACACAATACACAGCATAGTGCTTGGGATGTAACATAAGTAGAAATGAATTCAGTAAGACTCAGTCTCTGTTGCCTGAGGCACAGATTTCTTTTGTTCTGTTCCATGGCAGTTGCCACACATGGCCTTGCTTCCTGATTTTATAGATTTATCTGTGTCTGTCTTCTTCCTCTTAATAAGCTATAAAATTCTTGAGCATGGGGACTTTGTCTCATTCTACTTGTCTCCTTCAAAGCGTGAAAGATCCTTCAGGAGGACCAAAGTTGGCAAGGTAAACAGGATCCACGGAAGCCGGTCTAGTGCAAAGCAAAGCTACAGCCCAGAGAAATGCCCTTCAACTTCCCCTTCTCAGACTTGAATGACTGCTTGTGTAGACAGAACAGGAAAACTGGGATAGAAAACAGAGTGCTGGTGCCAGTAATAACGGATTCCCTTTTTAGAAAAAGGTGCATTTTAAAATTGTCAATATGATTTTACTCTTCTTCTCCACTCCCACAAAACTGTATTTCATCTAAGGGTAGCAGGGTGGGACCATTCTGCATATTCAGAAATCAAGTGTTGGGTTTTTAAACATTTTCTATAATAGGTCTAATCTTTTTCCACACCAACTGGGAAGGAGAAAAAAAGCAATACTTTCCTTCCTCCATTAACAGTGTACAGCATCCTTCTAGTATGAAGCAGGAATAGTCTATTATTTTTCCCTGTTTCAGATGATGGCTCCGTCCCCCTGGACTGCAGCCCATGCCACCCTCTTCCATGCATTTGCATGGCACATGTGTGTGCACACACATGAACTATAAATACGTGCGGACAGACACACAACTTTTGCATGAGATGGCTTCTACACAAATGAAGAAGAAAGATGTCCTATTAGCAAAGGGAAAGAGGGACTTAAGTTAATGAGGTTGTGTTTGTACCTTTGCTTGTCTTTGCCCCGAAATACTGGGTGAAATTTGTGCTTGTTCTAATTTCTCTGTGAAGGACTGTGGCTGGTCCTTGCTCACCGATGCTGCTGATGCCTGTGGGTCTAGGCTTCCTCCACAGTGTGGCACCTCGCAGGGCCCTCCACCCTGCAGGGACTCTCTTCCCATGGCGGTTCTGTGGCAGGCTTGTTGGCTCTGACCTCAAGGACCTTCTGCTTCTGGATTCTTTCCAGACACACAGAAGCCTGAGCATGGTGACTCAGGCCACTTTCTGCCTAACTGCGCCATTCCACAGTTGAGAGCCCCGCATGTCGGGGTCCTGCTGTGGTTGTGCTGTGGTTGATGTGCCCCAGGGTCCCACGCTTTCTCTTCTGATGGTGGCTGTTTCCCTGCCCTCTCCCTCATCTGAAGATGAGACCTTCCCATGAGTGGCCCTCTCTCAAAGTTTCAGGTGGAAAAAAAAGAGTATTAGCCTCCTTTGATTTTCATTTTCCTTTCCCAGGATCTAGTGTCCCCCCCCCCCATTCTCCCTGGGTGTTCATCCGGAAGAGCAAACTGAACTATAATCATGACCATCTACTTTCCTTCTCTTTCTCTTTGCTTTGTCATCTCAGATATGTGAACTGATACCTCATTGGATAGACATAGATGAAACAGGGGTTGGGTATTATGCTGATGAACTAAGACAGAGAAAGACAAATACTGTATGATCTAACTTACATACAAGATCTAAAAAATCTAAACTCATAGAAACAGTTAACATTGATGGGAGGAGTTTAGTGCTGGAAAGATGGGTGAAGGTGGCCGAAGGGTGCAAACTTTTAAAGATTTATTTATATATTTGAGTTGGGGGGTGGAGAGTAAGAGGGAGAGGGAGAGAGAGAGCTGAGCATAGAGCCTAACATTGGGTTCCATCTCATGACCCTGAGACTGCAACTTGAGCCAAAAGCAAGAGTCGGACTCCTAACTGACTGCACCACCCAGGGACCCCAGATGTACAAACTTCTTATTATTAGGTAAGTAATTCATGGTGACTATAGCTCACAATATTATACAGTAGTCCTTCCCTTATCTGTGGGGGATAAACTCCGGGACACCCACTGGATGCCTGAAACCATGGATAGTACTGAACCTTATTTATACTGTTTTTTCTTATATACACATACCTATGATAAAGTTTAACTTATCAGTAGGACACAGTAAGAGTAAGAGTAATCACTAACAATCAAATGGAACAATTACAACAATGTAATCTAATAAACATTATGTGAATGTGGTCTTTCTCAAAATATCTTATTGTGGGGGCACCTGGGTGGCTCAGTCGGTTAAGTGTCTGCCTTCAGATCAGATCATGATCCCAGGGTCCTGAGATCAATCCCTGCATCAGGCTCCCTGCTCCGAGGGAAGCCTGCTTCTCTCTCTGCCTCTGCCCCCTTTTCTGTCTCTCATGAATGAATAAATAAAGTCTTTTAAAAATAGATCTTATTGTAGCAATGTGAGATGATGAAGTGCCTACCAAATGAGGTAAGGGAAGGGGAGGTGAATGAGATGGGTTGTGATGGATTGTTAGGCCACTACTGACCTTCTAATGAGACATCAGGAAGATTAGCTGCTTCTCAACCACAGTTGACCAGGGGTGACTGAAACCATGGAAAGCAAAAAGGAGGAATGCTGTATTGTATCTTTGAAAGTTGCTAAAAGAGTAGATCTTAAAATTCCTCACCAGGAGAAAAAAAATTGTAATTATGTGATGACATGTTAACTAACCTTATTGTGATAAAGATTTTGCAATTTATACATATGTTAAATCATAATGTTGTACTTCAAAACTTTCGCAATGTTATCTGTCATTTACATATCCATAAATTTGGAAAGTAGAAACTCATCGAATTGCAGATAATAAACTGTGTCCCAGTTATACTTCAATAAAGCTGTTTAAAATGAATAAAATGGGGCACATGGGTGGCTCAGTCCACTGAGCCTCGATCTCTTGGTTTTGGCTCCTGATTTCGTGGGTTATGAGATCCAGCCAGGGGTCTGGCTTCTGCTGGGTGGGGAGGGGGCATCTGCTTGAGGATTCTCTCCCTCTACCCCTTTTTCCACTTGTGCACATGCACGCTCTCTCAAATAAGCAAATCTTTAAAAATAAATAAATGAATAAAATGTTAACTGGGATGGGGAGACCATCTTGGGAAGGGAGGAGAGAATGTGCAAAGCCATGGAAGCCTGAGAGAGGGTCCTGCATTTCTCAAGATTTCAGTGTGACATCAGTGTAGGTTTGGGAGAAGGGCATGTGAGGAAGGAAAGAGCCACAGAGTGGGAAGACAAATCCCACATCTTCGACTCATGGGTGAAATGCTTTCTCTGTTTATGCATCTCTATTCCACTTTGCTCTAGAGGAGAATTCTGACAAACAGCTAGCTTGCACTAACAAGCTAACTCTGGATCTTCCTGTAGCCTCCGGCATGCGTTCCCCCCCGCAGGACTCCCATCTGCAGATTTCTTTGGCAGAGTGTGTGACCCTAGAAACCAAAAGGTACAAAAAGTTCTTAGATGTGATTTTAACAAGACCCGGTTTGGGAAAATACACAATAAGAAACAAAACAAAGGTTAAAAATAGCCATCTCGGAAATAGGGAATTTTGGACAGACATGAGTATTGGAAGAGGAAGGTAATGTCACATACGTTACTTAGGATATTAGGGTAAAACCAGGCCAAACAATACCAAAAGCTGTCGACAGTAGTTTGGCATCAGTCAGAGGAAAGTCTCAATCATTCAGGAAGATTTTTCCAACTCTAATTTATCTAATCCTGTGAATATTGACAGATTTGTTTAAAGAAACACAACAATACAGGAAAGAAGCTACATGAAACTTGCCAATAAACAAAGTATGTCAATTTCTGTGCCAAGTTGTCTTGCCAAGTTATCTTTAAAAATAACGCCCGGAATTACTATTAAGTGATAATTAAAAGGAAAACGTATGCTCAGCGCTGGCTCGATTTATTGGGAGATGGTAAATTTTGAAAGCCCCGTACTTCATAAATGTGTGAGTAACTTCTGTTATGTAGTGAAGGAACATAGGGTAAGTTAAATGTTTTGATTGATTAAAAATGCCAGTGTATGTGTGATCAATGTACTATTTCTCTTGCCATAAATTTAATCATGAGTTCATCATGAGTTACACAGAAGCAAAAATTTAAAACTCTTTTATTTGATTAATATAAATCCACATGTGGACAGAAAACTAAATCCAGCAGTGTCCCAGCAAACAAAAGAAGAAAGGGAATACTACAGCCTTAAAAACTATCTCTGAGAATTTAAACCAGATTAGAATAAGTGTAGAGAATTTTCTTGATCTAAAATTAATGTCAAGGGCGCCTGGGTGGCTCAGTGGGTTAAGCCGCTGCCTTCGGCTCAGGTCATGATCTCAGGGTCCTGGGATCGAGTCCCATATCGGGCTCTCTGCTGAGCAGGGAGCCTGCTTCCCTCTCTCTCTCTCTCTCTCTGCCTGCCTCTCCATCTGCTTGTGATATCTCTCTGTCAAATAAATAAATAAAATCTTAAAAAAAAATAAAATAAAATTAATGTCAATTTGCACAACAAATAAATTATGTCATAAACTATCATGGCTTATTCATTTATGAAAAATCCAGAGGATAACGGGAAAGCCACCAAATTAGGCCATTCTCTCAGAAACATTTGACTCCTACAATACTTCGTCCACTTATAGACACTTCTTACCAACTATATGGATTTTTGCCATATGCCATTTTTACAGAAGTGTTCAACATTGAACAATGTTGTGGTACCTTCATTCCTTAAGTTATGCGAATTCTGTTTCAAGGCCTCCTTGACTGTATTATGAGGCCAGGCCACAGGAGAGATTGAAAGAGAAAGGAGAGCTCTAATTTCTTGCTTTTAATTCTCATAGCACATTAGAGTCTCTCCAGGACCTGGTGTCCCAGACCAAAATAAAATGTTGCTTTTTGTTTCAGATGGTACTAGAACACAATTATGGAACATCTCCACTATGGGAGAAAAGGGTCAGAAGGCTATGATCTGGATGTCCTATAAACACACCAATTCTAAGAGTTACATTTTGTTTTACAAATAAAAGTTTATTTTGTGGAGAACAGTACAGCCCTCCTTGCACTGGCTAAAGAAAAGCACATTTCACAGGGGCTAAAGAAATGTTGATGCAGAAATCAGAGCCCGGGTTATTGGCCTAAAAGGATCTGGAGAAATAACAAAGCTGCTTTTATAGACGTCTTTCTAGAGATCAGGCCTCTGTGATTAGGATGTGAAAATCAAGAGGTTTGCTTCTAATATTTCCCTCTCCATGCTCCCTTCTGGGTCATGACAGTTAATTGGCCTACTTGGGGCTAAGTGCAGCTTGCTCTGTGACATTTGCTAAGAACCTATCTGGGAGTCAGGATAACTCCTCGGAAATTCCACTTTGCCGCCAGTGAGAGACTCCAGGACCGAAGCTTCCCAGTCACCTTTACAGAATGACTGAAGCCCGAACAGCTAGCAGTTGCTTTTTCAAAGCTCACACATGAAAGATTGTATGTGGTTTGAAAGTCGTATTATTAAATATTAGTTGGGCAAAATCTTTTTAGAGCTATGTATTGAGTATTGCTGACTTTCATCTAGTTTGCTCCTGACTAAAGTGATCCGGGTGGATTAAGGCAATAATTCAATCCGAGTGTTTGCTTTGTATTTTAAAAACAAATGAAATGTTAAACAGTTGTCAGGTGTTAGCTTGATCTCATTGTAACTCTTTGCTAAGATTACAAGGATTACACTGAGCACTTGAAGCACGATTTCAATAGTGACAAATACCAGGTACCATTATCTTGTTTCAACATCAATCCAAGAAGTATTAAATAATCAGATAATGTCTCCAAGCTCTCAAAAAATTAAATCCCTTTGTGCTAGTCCACGCATGCTACTAATCATAAGGAAACCACAGGAACTATACAAGAAACAGCATATACGATTTCACTCACAGATCATGTGTCGTCAATATAAATTAAGAATTAAGATATGCTGTTCTGACTCCTCTACACATCACGTGGCTCTAGGCAAGAGAACATTTTCCGTGGGTTTGCAGCATCTCTTCTAACTGGCAAAGCTCACTGTGGATCTCCATCCGTACTTGCTTCTGGTGATTCCTACCGATTTTTTCGCTTTGGACCTGTCTTCAAAAATTATTAGAGAATCATGCATGGTGTTTGAATTAGACCTTCAAAGTAGTATAATCTAATCCATTCACTTTATAGATAAGAAAGCCTGAAGCCTATAGGATTCTAGTTCGCTTGCAGTAGAACTCCAAACTTCCCACCCACAGCTCAATTCTATTTTATTACACCAAGTTATTTGGGAATTTTATTGTCTGCTTGCTCTCTAAATCATCATTACTTATGCAGAAGAAAAGATTTAGAATGTTTAAACTTAACTCTAGGACACTGCCTTTTTTTTTTTTTTTTTAATTTTCTCTTGGTGATGCAGGTGACTTTATAAACATTTTCAGGGAGAAGCAAGGATTCTAAGTATAGCATAACGTTATCATGTTTACTTTAGTAAATACTTGTTTGATGATAATGATTGATTGACTCCTTCCCCTCCCTTGGACCATCTCATTTCTCTCCTATATATGGTGCTTACATGTCTTTGAACAGATGATTTCCTCCCACTCACCATCCACTTTTCTCTGCAATTTGGTTTCCCTCTTTCCTAAATTCACTGAAACCTGTGATTTTTCCTAGATCAAAGTCAACAGCCTTTGTCCCACCATCTGTACACTGCTCTAGACAGAATCGCATGACCCTCCTCCCCCGTTAGCCCAGACTTCCTCGGCATGATTCTGCCTTTGACTTCTGTGTCTCTGGGTGTTTTCTAAGATTAAATACTTGATCTCAGATTTGTAAGTGAAAATTAAGGAGCTGGACAACAGTTTCTAAGACACTTGGAAGTCTCAGAATAATAGGACTTAAAAAAGACTTTACATTTGTCAGGGAAAACATTAGGTCCACTTACCTTGTAACTTTTTCTGCCTTACTTCGTACTTTCAGATTGGTAGAGCCACTCTTTCTGAAGCCACCAAGCTTAAATGATAGACCCCTGTTTTCCCTTCTTGATTACTGTCCTATTCTAGTCAATGAGCCATTTGCCATCATATTGTCCATTGAACTCCCATCTTAAAAATTAGAGAATCCAACTCCAAATCCTGCTTCGTTTATGTGCTTCTTTTCAGAACAAAATATACCAAAATCCTTGCCAATGCCTGCTTTCTATTGTCTCTCCTCTCAGTCTCCACACGATTGGGGTCTGTCCTTTGTCCCAAGGAAATGGCTCCTGCCAGGGTTACTCATGATGTCCATGTTGCCACTTGGAATGG
The DNA here is from genome assembly GCF_964662115.1 of Mustela nivalis. Classification (NCBI taxonomy): domain Eukaryota; kingdom Metazoa; phylum Chordata; class Mammalia; order Carnivora; family Mustelidae; genus Mustela; species Mustela nivalis. Next base: position 16,043,509 of record NC_139039.1, on the reverse strand, counting down.
GCCTGTCCTCTTCCTATTTCACGTGCTCACCAACATTTGATCCAGAATGTAATTTCTTTCTTCTTGAAATCATTTCTTCTCTTGTCTTCTCAGACTTAACCTACTTCCACTGAGAATTCAGTCCTAGGATCTTCCTTTTTTTCCCCTCATCTTCTTTTCTTAGGCATAACTAAGCCTGAGTATCCCACCCCAACTATCACTTCAATGCCCAGATATCTCTAGGCTAATGATTCTCTAGCTACAACCTCTCCTTTGATTTCCAAATTTATAGATCTCTTATTGAATGCCATCTCTTTTGGTCTAAATTCAAATGTAAAAAAGCCTCCCATCTATAATCCTTGTCTTTTACCAACTCAGTAAATTGCACCATTCTCCTCCCTGAACAGCTCAAACCCAAATCCTAGAAGCACAATTGGTTACTTTCTCTCTCCTCCTGCTTCCTCCATCAGCAAGTCTGAAATACTTCCAGAATCTGAATTTCTTCCCTTCTTTACTGCTACAAATCTATGTCAAATTATCATTTTCTCTCACTGATATTAATGTCTCAACTTCCTGGTGGTCTCCCATAATTCATGATTGCCTTGGTCTCCTTCAAGGCATACTCCACACTTCTAAAAACAAATCAGATTGTCTCTGACCATTTAATACCTTATAATACCTTTCCAGGATAGCTCGTTTAAAATTCACGACCATTTACCAGGGTAACATGTTCTGTCTGATCTGGCCACTAGCCACTTCTTCAACCTCATCTTCCATTCTCCCGCTCATCTGGTACTTTGCAGGCACCCTGGGCTTCTGTCCGTCCTTCAGATCCGAACCAAACATCACTAGGTCAGGATCTATGAGTTTCTCCATTTCTAATGTTGGTTTGCTTGGCTCCTTCTGTCATTTATAGTTCAACCCTGATGTGCTATACATTTTTAATTTATTTTCTTGTTTATTTTCAGAATCCTTCACAAAAATGGAAGCTCCAAAAAAGTGAGGAACTTAAAAGTAAGTTTGTTTTTTTTGTTTTATTTTTTTTCTGTTGTTTCTCCACTGCCTAGAAGAATGTCCAGCTAGCACAATTATTTATCTGTGAAGTGCCCATCCATATTTTTTGCCATTCTTTTTTTTTTAAGATTTTATTTATTTATCAGAGAGAGAGAGGGGAGAGAGCGAGCACAGGCAGACAGAGTGGCAGCAGAGGCAGAGGGAGAAGCAGGCTCCCCGCAGTGCAAGAAGCCTGATGTGGGACTCGATCCCAGGACACTGGGATCATGACCTGAGCCAAAGGCAGCTGCTTAACCAACTGAGCCACCCAGGCATCCTATTTTTTGCCATTCTTATACTTCATTTACACTGAATGTGTAAGAGGTTTTAGCTTTTAAAAATGTCTTCCTGTGCCAATAAATTCTCAGTCTTAAATTCATACTTTTCTTAATAAGATAAAGAAAAATGATTTAGGATGAAATAGAAACCGGAAAGATGCTGACAATTATGAAATATAATTATTCAATAGAATAATCAAAATTACTCAAATATTATTGGGTCCAGACTATTTTACAGAAATATTTATGTTAATCTTCAAACAATAAAGTGGTTTACACTGTAAGAACAAAACAAAATATTATAAAAATAATCTCAGGAAGGTGGGTGGGTGGGCCTGTGAAATATGTTAGGGGAATTAAGAGTATATGTATCCTGATGAGCACTGAGTAATAAATAGAATTGTTGAATCACTATATTATACACCTGAAACTAATATAACACTGTATATTAACTGTACTGGCATTAATTTTTAAAAATAATAAAATTAAGTGTGTTTCTCATAGACAACATGTACTTGGGTCATGGGTTTTTAATCTACTCTGTGAGTCTCTGTCTTTAATTGATGTATTTAGACTATTTACATATAAGATAATTGATGTATTAAGACTTGTAACACTGTTCTGTTATTTACTTTTGTTTATTTCCCATTTTTTTTCATTTCTATTTTTATTTTTTTATTTCCTATTTTATTTATTTTTCATTCCTTATTCTCATTTCTATCCTTCCAGTAGGTTACTTGAACATTTTAAAGATTTTAATCTTGATTTATTTAATTTATAATTACTACAAAGAAAATGAAATACTTACCTATAAATCTAACAAAACATATACAGCATTCGTATTGAAAATTACAAAATGTTGATGAAAGAAACCAAAGAACTAAATAAAAGGAGTGACATATTGCGTTCATGGGTGGAAGACTCAAGAGTTTATAAAAAATGGGGGTTCTCCATAAATTGATCTATACATTAAGACAATATTTATCAAGGAGGGATTTACCAGCAGGGATTTTGTAGACATAGAGAAGCATATGCTAAGTTGATATGGAATGATGAAGAAACTAGAATAAATAAGTTGATCTTGGAAAGAAGGAGTAAAGTGGGTAGAACCACTGTACCCCATACTGTGTCTTACTGTATAGCTATAGTAGTCAAAACAGGGTAGGATGCACAGAGAAATAGACTCATGGACCAATGGAACCAAATAGAGAAACCAGAACTAGGTCAACACAAATATGCCCAACTGATCTTTTCAAAAGGTTTAAAAGCAATTTATAATAAAATATCTGAATTTTTAAAAAGGCATTTCAGAAAATAGAAAAGGGAAAGTATACCCCTACTCCATTCAGGCTAGTCTAACCTTATTATAAAAACAAGGGAATTTCTAAATAAATTTTAGGAGGCAGAAAAAAAAAAAATACAGGGATCTCTTCTCAAACATTGGGCAACAGACAGTGTAGGACTCATCCTTGAATAAAGGGAAATGCCTTAGGTTAACCCAATATTTATCTAAGGTTTCTGCAAGTGACACTATCTAAACCACAGCGCAAGGAGGACGAGCAGAGCACAGTGCTTTTGCTGAGCTGACGAAGCACAAATTGTAATTCAGAGATGCAGGAAACACTGGAATTGGTCATAAAGACTCCAGAGAGGGGGAAGTTGAATACAGAGGAATCTTAGATGTCTGAATGAAAGCTCTGCCTACCTTCTTACCGAGAAATAGGTTGTGAATCAGAAGTAAGTCTGTGGCAGGCCTACCACAGAGTAATTGTTGTGGGACTGGGAGCTGAATGGCGATATTCACATTGTGGGACTGGAGTTCCAGGCCCGTCACAGTGGAGTGACCTTGCTGAGATCCTTGGCCATTCAGCTGAGACCTGAGAAAAGCCCCGTCTTAGAAGGAAGAACAACAAGCCAGAGTAAGGTGCACATGCTATGAGTTAGGGCTAAGGAGATCAGCTCTAACAAAGCATAAAGCTAAGCCTACCAGTATCAAAAGAATGGGATAGTCATTAACTAGCCAAGAAAGAAAACTTAATACCCTTTAAAGAATACAGTATTCGCCAGGCTCCTTATAACATAACATCCAAGACATTTAACATGCAAAACCAAATAATTACTTGTGAAAAAGCACACGATTAGGTAAATGAAATCATTCCTAGAAACAGGATCCAATATAAACCAGATATGGATATTAGCAGGTAATATTTTTAAAACTATAGAAAATATGCTCAAGGATTTAAAGGAATGGGGGCATAAGAAGTGAGAGGAATCTCTGGGTGCAAATTATCAGTGGTCACAAAAAATGTGGCAGAGCAAATGGAGAAGGGGAAAATAACAGAAGCCGTTACCAGAAGGTTAGATTAGAATGCAACGTTTTTACCTTTCTATATGGATTATAGTCACAGAAAGTGTCTATACGTCTCAGCTTCCTACCTACGTATTAATACTGGGGTGAATTAAGTCTGTTTTCAAATTCTTAAATATAGCCAGTATAAAAATATCCATATAAAGATAGGGGAGGTTAGCTCTAAAATTATTCATTGGACATTTCTTGATACTAATATTTATGAATATTTACTATATGCAAAATACTGTTTCAGGTGTTTTCATTTACTATTTAATATTCATCATCATTTACTTTTATTATTTCCATTTTGCACAAGAAGAAATTGGACCTTAGAAAAGTTAACTAGGGCACCTGGGTGGCTCCGTCAGTTATGCATCTGCCTTCTGCTCAGGTCATGATCCCAGGATCCTGGAATTGAGTCCCACATCGGGCTCCCTGCTTAACGGGGAGTCTCTTTCTCCCTCTGACCCTCCTCCCACTCATTCTCTCAATCTCCCTCTCTCTCAAATAATAAATTAACAAAATCTTAAAAAGAAGAAAAAAGAAAAGTTAACTAAATTTCTCAGTGTAATATAGCTGTAAGGGCTTGAGAGACTCTTCAAAGCCAGCACTGTCCAATTCCCCAGCCTCTTGCTTTGATCAATAATCAATTTTTTGATCAATCAAAAAATAATATAATGTTATTTTCAATCAGGGAGAATATAGCATGTGTACAATACATACATTTCTTGAGAGAGATAGACACATCGATTAAAAGTAAGATTCAAAATTATAAGTGTAGCTTAAGTTTAAGGTCTGAACCCAAACCGAAATTTTTATCACATGGTTTGAATGTCTGAAATCATTTTAGTGTTAAATCTCTTTATCCTACATTCATACAAATTATCTCTTTGAATGACTAAAATTAGCATACAAACATTAGTGCTGCTACAGAACTGTTAAATAGAATAATTTATGGGAGCCTGGGTGGCTCAGTTCGTTAAGCAACTGTCTTCAGCTCAGGTCATGATCCTGGACTCTTGGGATTGATTCCAGTATTGGACTCCCTGCTTGGTTGGGAGTCTGCTTCTCCCTCTGACTCTCCCCACTCTCATGCTCTCTGTCTCTTTCTCTCTCTCTCTCTCATTCCCTCTCAAATAAATAAATAAATAAATAAAATCTTTTAAAATAATATAAAGTCCCAGTGAATGCCTGACAAAGTCAGCTTTAGTACATTAGGAATGAGTATCTAAGTTATCAAATGTTAAGTACAGACTCAAGTACTTTCTACAGCTTGGCCTTCTGTCTTTGGGTCTGTTCTGCCTTTTACTCTCATGCAATCAAGTAATTGGGTGTTTGTATTTGTGTGAGTGGTGATGTGTGTGGGCAGACACGTATGGGCGTGCATGTGAGTTCCACATGTAATGTGGGGTAATATTACCATGCTCCAGTAGCTAAGATATTTTGTAGGGCAAGCGAACTGGAACTTGAGTACCTGGCTGCCCCTGGGAAAACTACCTTCGATTATAGGACTTGAGTCAATAGGCTTTTTGGCCGGAGTCCAACTCTATGGGAGGTCACATTTTTCAAAAGTGAGTTTGTAGTTTTGTATGTTTATTTGGCTAGTTTGTAACATCACTGAGGCTTTTCCGAATTGAAATTCTTATACTTCTTAAATATATTCTGGTAAGTATATTTAAATGTTCTTTTTCATGTATTGCTTCAAATCGGGTTCAGAAACCTAAGGCAATGGTATTCTGCATCCTGACCCTTAAAGTTAATGACTTCTAATTAGCCCAGCAAGAAGCTAATGACTTGTAATCACTTGCCAATTGATTCTGAGTATTTTCTTTGTGAAATGGTCTGGGTGAAACTGGTGAAGTTCTGGCTGGTAGGGAAAAACCAGAGGGGGAGCAGAATTTAAGTCACTCACAAGATGAGTTCTGGAAAATATTCAGGGTGACAGGAACCATATTTGTGGTCTTTTTCCAATTATAACATCTATGAAGGATGTAAAAAAAAAAAAGTTGCACATAAATTAGAAACTGTTTAACTGAAACCCTAAGAAAATTGTTAGCTAATGCCAGTTCTGTGACACTAATGTTTGTCATTTACATCAATTCAGCTACAAAAAGAGGAATAAACACACAGAATTACATATCAGATTATTGATCTGATGAGACACTTTAGTTACAGAGATAGTTACTTGGCTTCATTGAAGTTGTTTCGTAAGAAGAGAGGTCGAACAGGTAGGTTATGAATCCATGAACACAGATTGAGAATCTCCACTTGAACCAAGCTCTGGCTATGCATATGCTTTTATACATTGGAAGATGAATAGTCCACAACCTCTTTATTCAGGAGTTTACAAATTATGGCTGAGTTTACACTGTCCCAGATTAAGAAATTATCACTGAGGTGAGAAACTCTATGACAAAGGACAGGGATAGCAAATTTGAAAAATGCACATATGGTCTTCTCAGGTCCTTCATACAAAGCATACATATATTTTTTATCTCTTAAAATTTTCTAGTTACTAGCCACATGGAAATTTAGGAGGCTGACAGAAGAATTTCAATATAAGGAAGATTTGAGGGAACAATGGTGTTGCCTAGCTTTATGGGAATTGAAAGAAATGTTTTAGAGACTATTCAGAAATGGTCCCTATAACTCCAGCCATGGAATAAGATATCTAGTGTAAGACTAACACTATTCAAAAGTATTATGCATTAAAAAGAGTGTCTTATGATTAGGTATAACTGGTTATAGTAGAGTGATAGCAACTGGAAAAAAATGTCATTATTAGTTACTATTCTTCAAGGTAAGAAAATTTACAGAAAAGCCTGACATTATAGAACAAGTTTTACAGCCATGATGTAATGGGCTGTAATAATAAGGAGAATTTTAAAAATAAGATAAAGCAAAAAATGCAATGTTCCAAATGCTAAACTTTCTTTTCCCCTTAGAAAATGGCTAAAGAACAATTCAGCCCTATAATTCTTTTCCAGCTGAGAAAAAAAGAAGGTCAGAGTTATCAGCAACCCTGGGTACTTATTAAGCCACAGCCCTCTCTGCCTTTCAACATTGCCAATACCTCATTTCTCCTCAGTCCTACAGCAGGATTGCCCACCGACTCATTCATTTTTACCTGGCGCCCTTCTTTCTAAGCATCTGCCAAAATATCCTACTTAACTACCATGGCAAGAAAAAAATCATCAAATAAGGCCACTATCTGTGCAGGTACCTTCTAAGCTGGCCTGTCTGTCAATTTCCCTGGTTGGGCTGGGGGTGTGGGGGGCTCTGAACTGAATGGACTGCCCCAAGTGTTAGGTTCCATTCTCAGATCAACCAGTAAGATTCCCTGCGACCTCAGCCAAGCTCTTTGATTCACTCTCCCTGGCTTGTGCTTGAGTATGGAAATGGAAGCATCTCAGTAGGGCTAATCAGATGCCTGGCACCTTCACTTTGACTTTTTAGGGGGCAGTATCACTGATTTTTTTGTTTGTTTGTTTCATTTGGTGGTTTTAGTTGATTTCAGTAATTCTGATATAAATGTATGTGCATCTACACATACATATCTATGTGTGTATAGGTGTGTATATAAAATATGTACATTATATTATGTTATATATAGTATTATTATGTTGTATGTATATGTTTGTGTGTGAGCTTTATGATAAGCACATTTTTATTGTATTTTTACCAAGCACAAAAGCCAATTTGAGAACCCTTGGGACAATTATCTGAAATGTCTATTTTTTAAGGATTCACGCATCTGTGTGCCCTTAAGGACAGAAATGAAAATAACAATTCAGCACGATAACACTGACATATTGGAAAATAAACTCATTGATTTTCAACAAAAACTGAAATGTGACAGTTTTGTTGTTGTCATTTTAGACCAAAGACCGGCACTTCTGGTCCCCCTTCTTATTCCAAAAGCCATTTTCCTCACTACTGCTCCTATCTGATGCTCTCAGCACTGGTAATCCCAAGAGAAGATCTAGTTTCAAAAACACAGGAGAGTTCAACCCAAACTTCTACTTGCACAGTAAGATACAGTATGTTATCCTTGTAGACAGATAAGGAGAAGGATCATCAATTGCTCTTTCCTTCAAACTGCACAGTCCTCTGAGTAAAATTAATAAGGACAAACACTATTAGGCCCCATTAGCATGGGTAAAATGTTTATGTAAAGAACCTCTAGCTAAGTAAATGCAAATGGTGGTAAATCACAGGCAGTTTTAACTAGGCTGTTTCCTCTCTGGAAGGAAATTTTCGAAGACCTTTGCATGGTTTCTTGTTTCTCATTTTTGAGGGTTCAACTCAAATGTCATCTACTGACAATGGCCATTCTTAACTATGTCATCTCGTACAGCACCCCAATCTCCCTTTTCCATATTACCTTGTTGAGCCTTTATAGCACTTTGATCTTTAGTTATTGTTCTTTTGTTAATTGGCGATTGTCTCCCCCATTAGCCTGTAAGCTCCAGGAGAACTAAGAGCTTGCCTCCCTGATTCACTACAATATTGACAATATCCAGAATAATGGCTGGCATATAGCAGGCACAGGTGAATATCTGACCAGTGAGTGAAATAAAGAAATGAAATGTTCTTTCACACGTTGTAAAGAAAAGGACTGCATAAAAATAAAAGGGTGACCCATTGCTAACCAAGTTTAAGACTAATATAACATGGAAATACTTGCATAGTTTACCAGTCAATGCTTATTGCAGACTTCAGTCTATTAATCTTCCTGAAATTCTATATATAATAGGCATCTTATATGTGTGGAGACTATGCAAATAAGAATATGCAAATAACAATGACAAATGGAAAGTGTTACAGTAGAGTTTGAAAATCAACAAATCTAGGCTTCTCAATGTGACAATTGGCTTAAGCTTGAATTCCTAAGTAACTGAATAAGAATCAAGTTCCCTTTATGAATTTGCAGATTGAGACACACTGACTCTATCTTTATTGCAAACTCATGAAACGCAGCAATTATAAATTAATCAAAGTAGACTGTAGGAGAAAAAAATTCATAATTCAGTTCCCTCATGGGTCACCTATGGACAACCCAACAAAATAATACAAAATAACAGGAGTTGTTTATTTCAATATATCTGCTAATTATGTTAAATGCTATTGCCCAATTTGATTTTGAATTCTCATGAAAAGAAAATCTTAAAAAGCAACTATTATTTTTTTAGCCATAAAATCAAGATAGGAGTTGTATGTCTCGTAACATACATTTTATGGCTTACCTTTTTTCTATAAAAATGTTGTAAATTATATGACTCAAATACATAGTTAAAGGGGATGACTGAAAGGATTTTGATCAACTCATGTTTCAAGAATATTTGTCTTTTCCCCAGGTTTTTACATGTCAAAGTTACTGTATGGCAGAGCTTTTCAGAGTCGTTGCAAACTAGAAGAATTTAGTTGTAGACTTATAGTAGCCATTCTCACTATATTTAGGGTAGAACAAAATCATCTGACTTCAGTCTGTATTATGTTAATAGAAATAGAGCATATAAAACTTATCCACCTTTCCTTGATCTTACCATTTGGAAAAGTTTTTGTTTTAGGTTAAACCCTAGTGCTGAAGATCTATGTGATTCATTGTATTATCTGTACTCAAAACATGAAGGTTAGATTAAAATATAATAAAATTTTAAAATTAGGATTTGTTTTTACCATGAAAGGTAGACATATGTGAGGAAATGTGGATTTGCTAAGCTCAATTTTTTTTCTCTCTTTAATGATAATTGAGTCTCTTTTTATAATGCAATATCAAGTCAGACTGCCAAGAAAAATTGATTCTGAAAATCTGCCATACGTATGTTAGAAATACATATGATTGCACTGAAGATTTACCACAGAGAGCCTGTCCTTACATGGTTGCAAGTTGGGGAAAATATTGAACCTGTAGAAGTTAAATGTCAGTTTGTTCAAATCAATGACACTAATTATGAACTCATTAGAAGAATTCATCAAGAAACAACGTAAAGACATGTTGGTATATATCTAGGGCAATCCTCCGGGAGGCTCCTAATAAATATTCAGTAATCACAATGTAAAAGCATTTTGAAACATTTTTAAAATTCCATGTTGTCAGAACAGTTTCTGAGCCTCTTTTTCACTGCACCAAGGAAAGTTTTAATTATTTACTCAAAGATGCTTGCAAGCACTAATGCCCTGGGAAGTGATCGATAACTACTGGTGATTGATTGACTGGTGTCTCAGTTCTGGACAGAAGGGTTTCTAAGTCACACCAGTCTTCCTGCAAGATGAAGACTGAGCTATGGAATTGTCTGAACATATTGTAAAGTCACCCCATGTAGGTAAATTCTGAAAATTTTATATGAAACAGAAAGGCCATGGTGAAATTTGAGGTATATTGTATAATAGAATATTATTTTATAGTTTTTAATTGAGAAAAATCTCATTAATTTTATAGTTTAATATTTACTTTAAATGATTTGGGGCTTAAACTATTTATATTTTCCAAATTCTCCTGTGTTTCTTTCTCACAGTCATTGCTGAACACAAATTTGCCCCTCCTCTAATGAAACTGCGACTAAGGACAGAGTTACTTGAATATAATTCATATTTTTAAAATATCAAGCCCAGAAATGATATTGCAACATCACTTTCTCATGGCACCATCATCGCAATCCTGAGAGAATCTTGACAAAATTATTATTTTTTGATATTAAGTACCAGTAATAATATGTCTGGAAATCAGGCTAAATAATGTATTAAAACTCACCCTGTTAAGAATGTCAGGAAAAATTTTTTCATGGAAAGCTTAGTTTAATTTTTATTTATCAAGTTTTACCCAAACTCAATCTTTCTTCCCTTCTCCAGCTTTTATATATTTAGGAAAATCTTGATGATATAAAAATTGATGAAAATCAGCTCATAATAGAACTCATTCTTCAGGGGTGCCTGGGTGGCTCAGTGGGTTAAGCCTCTGCCTTCGGCTCAGGTCATGATCTCAGGGTCCTGGGATCAAACCCCACATCGGGCTCTCTGCTCAGCAGGGAGCCTGCTTCCCCCTCTGCCTCCTCTGCACCTGCCTCTCTGCCTACTTGTGATCTCTGTCTGTCAAATAAATAAACAAAATCTTAAAAAAAAAAAACTCATTCTTCAGTCTATTAGAAAATATATATATAAGTAATCATTAAGATACAAGCTGTGTAGAAGCTGTAACCTTCATATATTGCTGGCAAGAATCTAAAATGATACAGGCAGATCAGAAAAGATTTTGGCAGTTCCTCAAAATGGTAAACATAGAAATACCACATTATCCAGCAATTCTATTCCGAGGTCTTTACCCAAGAGAAATGAAAACACATATCCACACAAAACTTATATACCCATATTTTTAGCAACTTTACTCATAATAGCCAAAAAGCACAAACAATCCAAATGTCCATCTACCGATGAATGGATAAATAAAAAGTGATATCCACACAATGGAATATTGTTCAGCAAGACAAAGAAAATGAATTACTGACATATGGGCTACCCTCCATAAAGCTCTAAAATATTCTAAGTGATAGAAGGTAGGCACAAAAGACCACATGTATTTATCTATTTATATGGAAAAATCGATAGAGAAAGAAAGTAGATGAGTAGTTGTCTAGAGCTGTGGGAGAAGAGTGGATGGGGGGGGAATCAATGCTAGTGATTACAAAGGTTTTGGAGGAATAAAAATATCCTGAAACTAAATGACATGGTTGTACAACCTTGGGAATATGCTAAAAACAATTGAATTGTAGTTTTAAATAGACAAACATTACAGTATATAGATCATGTATCAATAAAGCTATTAAAATACAAGTTGATGTGTTATAATATACAAATAAAAAATAAAGTGCTCCTGAAGGGTGAAAAGGAGAATGAATAAGTCCTTGTGAGGTAGGGTGAGTGAAGGAATAAAATGTTCAAGGTTTCCTAGAAGAGGAAGCATTTACTCTGGATCTTAAGGACCAAGGAGTTCTCTTGAGTTGAGAACATAAATCATGTAAGACTGAGAGGCAAAAGCATTAATCCAGGAAAGGACTATAACTAATTTGAAGGGTGATTAGGTAGGGAGAGGATAGACAGTAGTTGAAGTGACAGAGAATGCTAGAAAATAAGATGGAAAAAACAGGTAGAAATCAAGACTGGGAAGAACTCTTCAGGCCATGCTAAGGAATGATATATTTCCTTATAGATGACAGAAAGCTACTCAAATTTTTGTTAAAGAACATTAGCATATCTCTTTTACTTTTATAGGAATAAATACATCTTTTTCAGGTTAAATTTTCATCCCTAGTCAAAATTCTCTATGGAATCTAGGAATTAATAGGACACTTTAGTGGTTTTGATCAGCCAGCAATTGAAGCAACAGGAAGAGCAGAACTCTTCAATTTAGGTTAGGATTATTTCTAACTCTATGGTTCCAGAGGGAACGGACATGCTCTTTCTTTTTCTCATGCTCTTTTCTTTTTCTTTTTTCTTTTTTTTTTAAGATTTTATTTATTTGACAGTACAAGCAGAGGGAACAGCAGAGGGAAAGGGAGACACAGGCTTCCCTTTGAGCAGGGAGCCCAATGTGGGACTTGATCCCAGGACCCTGACATCATGACCTGAGCTGAAGGCAGATGCTTCACCAACTGAGCCACCCGGACATATTCTTACAGACATACCTCCCTGGCTATACTATCTAATGATAGTAAGGCCAATAGTAGTATACCATGATTCTGCCCAAAGTCTCTGGCCCTTTGTCATTACTTATTTGTTTCTCTGATTGGGTCTAAGAAATGAGAGCCCCTTTCTACTTGGTGTTAAAACCAAAAAGATTGCAGAGGCTGCTGGTGTCTTTACTACCAGCCTCACACAGAATATTTGTCTATCAAAATTAAGCAGAGAAATAAAAACTCTCACCAGTAAGAAACCTGGGCATCCGTCAGAGATTCTTTTTTTTTTTTTTAAAGATTTTATTTATTTATTTGACAGAGAGAGAGATCACAGGTAGGCAGAGAGGCAGGCAGAGAGAGAGGAGGAAGCAGGCTCCCTGCTGAGCAGAGAGCCCGATGCAGGACTCGATCCCAGGACCCTGAGATCATGACCTGAGCTGAAGGCAGCGGCTTAACCCACTGAGCCACCCAGGCGCCCCCTGTCAGAGATTCTGATGGCATTCCTATCACGGCTCCAGCAACCTCCGAGGCCACACCCTTGCCTTTCTTGTAATTTAGTGACACAAACCATTAATTTTCTCTTCTGGTTTAAACTAGTTAAAACTGAGTTTCTATCACTTGTGGAAAAATATTTCTAAACATAATGGAGTTAGCCGGTTTAGCCAGTCACCTATAGATTCTTGCTGGCTTATTTGGTGCCAGAATTTATCAGTCATCTGATGTTATATGACCTTCTGATTTAGGCGGAACCGGGTACTTGACTCAGAGGTGAGAATTATGTGTATGCTCTGTGGAAGGGGCACTTGAGAGGGAGGAAATGGAGGAGTTCCATCAGCTGCAGACATGAATTTCTGGCCTCGGATGTTGTGATATTCTAAATGGGCACACTTGTTCTTAGAAAGCCATTTGCAACCAAGAATATAGGTCAGAGTTACCAAATACCCAGCATGTCCATATCCACCGTCCCTTGGTACTTTTGGCAGCCACGACTGACGAGACAACAGAGCTATGTCGCTCTCCCTACCATTCGTCACCACAAGCCCACTAGGAAGCCACTGAAAGTAAGGAGAGTTTGCCTACAAGATGAAGCCCACTTCCCAGCCCAGGATCAGGTCAGTGAGAATTAACTCAAATAGCAAAATCATTATGAAACCTTTTCTCTCTTCTGTTTAAAGTTGTATCCTACTACCCGTTTAAGACTGAAGGGCTACTTTTAGGAAATCTATTATTCATGTATGCTACAGTGTCAGTTTAAGCAAAGCGTCCCCTTTCTCTAGTGTATGTGCTTCTTAATCCTTTACTACAAACATTGGATGAAAGGATTTCCCTTTGGTGATAAAGAATTCCAGGCATCTGAGAGCAAATGGAAGAGTTATTTCGGGAAGACTTTTTCCCAGAGCCCCTGAAAGCCCACCATGTGTTTGGAGCTAATCCGCCTTTGTCAGAAGTCACACCATATATATTCCACTCACCAGACCCACTCTAGACAGAATTCACAAGAAAGTCAGACCTAGTTCATTAACGTACAAAACACAAAGGCAAAGCCTGCATGTGCTTCATTTTATAGATCAGTTCAGAAGTTTGTCAAATCTTGTTTGAATATACCTCAATATCTATAGATCTAAAGTTTAAAAATAATCCATATTTTTCTACCTGCTATATTATCATATTTCCTTAGCCAGTGTAGTAGTGGGGGAAAATCAACCAGCTGTTTCTAAAATCTAAGCTCATGAATCTTTGCAACAACTGTTAGGAACCTGTTCTCTTATAAAAACAAACACATGTGTATACACACACACACACACACACATGTGCATGCATGTGCACACACACACACAGATGAAGGAGATTATTACAAATGAAGGAAACCATATTAATATAATTTAATGCACATACACATGTTAATGCCAAGGGCAGAAAAGCAGAAAGTAGGCATGGAAAGAAAACCTTGTCTCTTTTTTCCCCCTCTTAAAGTAGTCCTACTCTTCTTCGTTTCTTCTCATAATGGTGTTCAGAACAATGAAGGGTCTGAGGTTTTATCCAGCCTGGAAGTTAACAAGTTTAGCACACCACGGTTTCACAGATTCTATCAAAAGTCATGAAACTCAGACTTTATCATTCAAGAAATATCAGTAGCCAGAGTATCAGCATTTTCTTGCTCCAGTTCTATAAACCTGACTCCCGAAGGGCAACTCAAAGAGGGGCAGGGGATACCTGTACCCACAGTAAGAGGTATTAGAGAAGATCCCTGAGTTTAGGGAACCAAAATCTTTGATAATGGATACCAAACCACTTGTTCTATATTATATTTCACATCATGTCTTATCATTATTATTATCTTAGGAAAATCTGCCTTTTGTTCTCAAGAGAGACACTATCTCTATGTCCCAAGGCTGTCCGCTATTAAAAAACCAAACAAAACAAAAACCTTGAAAATAATAGCACAGAATGGTAGTCACTGCCTCCAATCACAAGACACATAAAAACAAGAGATACATGGAAAATGATCTCCCAACAGAGGTATACAACAAATTCTTATTTGTTGCTCAATATGGTTTTGTTCCTATTAAAATATAAGTGAAATTAAACTAATAGTGTTCAGTAGATTTCATGATTAAACTTTTCATTGAGAATTTTTTTGAATGTAATATTAATGGATTCCAGCCATGTAGCTGAAGAAAATTCTGTTAATATATAAATTCAGAAAATATCAAATTTCAAGAGGAAATAGTGTCATTTTATCCCCATCTTACTTGTGAAGTGTTATACACATTGTAAACCAGAAAATTTTATAATTAGAGGAAGAGTTTCATCTATCTAAAATACATCATTTAAAGATGTACATATTGTATATCTTTAGTACATATTGTGTAGTAATGTAGTAGTATAGTACATATTGGACCTTGACTGCCTTTGTAACAAATGTGTAACAAATATGAAAATTAATTGCATGTGTTCCAGAAAATCAGCTTTACTTTAGATAAAATATAAAATTGACTAAGCCAAATCTTACATTTATGCTAAAAAGAATAACTCCTTTCAGATTTTATAATCAAAATCTGTAATCAAGTAGTAGTTTACAAATATGGTATTGCTAACTGGAAATAAAATTTGACACACACTACCCTATAATATTTAATCAAGTGATTGAAGTAATTGCAATATCTGACTGTTAACCCACCAGGTTTGTAAAACGCCTTTACCCGTGCACATGACTCCCCGAAGTTCACACCCAGTTCTGGTGCAAAGTGATGATCCCACTTCCAAGCTAGTTTCTGCTCAGGAAGGAACCCTCTGTTCTCACTTTGGGTACAGACTGAGTCCTGCCTGCCTTGATAGTTGCAGGGTTGTGTCTTTTCTAGGTTGGTGTCCCCTGTAGGGGATGCTAAACAGGAGAGGCACTGTGAGGAGTCCCCACAGGATTAATATAAATCGTTGAGTCAGATGCCAACCACGGATCCAGCATGAACTTGATCCAAGACCACACCTGGTGGGCTTCAGACTGAATTGAACTTCTTGGGCCACCTACCTTCCATGTGATTAGGACGGTATCCATGGTTTCAAGGCTCTAAATACTCCACACTCTGGTAGTTTCCTGTAGTCCCAGGGCTCTGGATTTGTTTATTCCTTTCTAAACATAACTTTAAAGGACCCTAGATCAGGTTATGATACTTCAATTGAAGGCTTCTGCAGTGACAGAGTTGCCCTCCTTGAGAGCGAGCCTACATAAGGAGATGTTCAAATGTTTCTTCTCAGCTCTATTCCTTGTTTGTGTATCGTACTGTAAGCCTGATATTATGCATTAATTTGTCCCTTGTCATCAGGCTTGTCTGTGCCTTCTACTGACCATTCCTTCCTTCTTCTGTCACTGCACATAAATCTTCACCCTGTTGCAAATTAGCCCATTTTAAGTTATTCTCTGGGGGTGTGGCTTCTTGATCGGCATGCCCTCCACCCTTTAGTGAGGATTGGTTCCATGACATCTTTAACAATTTAAGAACACTGTTACAGCATGCAACATAATGACCACTTTTGTTTTTTTCTTTACTTCCTTCATGTCTGAGCAGCAGACTGTCAGATGAACCTTTAAATATGATACAAGTTTGTATTTTTCTTTAGCATAAAGCCATAATTAGTTTGTTTCTTTTACACAGTGTAAAACGAACAAGATGGATTAGAGTGGTTGCTTCACGTAATTATGTAATTAAGATGTGTGTGCACTACCAAATGAATTCATAATCTTGAGGATATTCTTTTCAGCTCTAACTAGTGCATAGTGAGTTTTAACTTAAAATCTCAACAATTTTTTCCCTTAACATGCCAAATTAGACCTTATTGACGTGTTGACCTACAAATTTGCCTGTTTATGTTTACAGTTTAAGTGGTATAGAAATGCTCCAGAAAGGCTCATGATCAAGTCTGAAAATCTGAATTACCTAAAGAGCACTTGTTAAAAATTACCTCAGTGCACTTACTGAAACTAATAGTCAACAGCTTGGATTTTATGTACTCCTCGCTTCTAAGAGCTTGCTATGAATTAAATCTGTATAGCCTGACAATAACATTATCTGAACATTCAAAATTAATTACATTGCTGCAAATATTCTGCAGAAAGCTGAATCAATAGGAAATTCAAAAGTGCACAACAGGCTTATTTGCCTCATAATACATCTATTTATTTTTTTAAATTATAGCATGGTGATTTTTGAAATTAACCATCATTCTATCCTCATTTGTCTTACATTACCACCTAAACAGAATCAATCAGAAATGAATAGAGAATTTGCTCATTCAACATTTATAACCACCATTCAATAATTCATATCTAATGGACCAGACAATATTCTAACTTGTGCTATAATTATTTTTGTACATGTTTTGTATTACCTCTGGACTCTGTCTTATTGTGACCAGCCAAATCCCCTAGTATAGAACATTGAACATGGATATACACATATATATTCTGAAATAGGGATGGACAGAAAGGGGGAATGAACAGGGAGAAAAAAGAGAGAGGAAAGGGGAAGGGAAGGCAGGGTTTGGGGTTTTTTATTAATTACAAATACTCAAAAGTTAAATATAAGCTTCATTGTAAGAGGTGAGGCTGTTATGAAAGATCCCAATGAACATAATACTTGGAGTTTTGCAGTGAGAGCGTTAAAATTATTTTGACCCTTTTGGATAAAATTCACTTTTAGAAGAAGTTGAGACTCTGCTGGTAAATACTTTAATGTCAGGGATAAAGTTAATAGAATATTTTCTGGTTTTAACCTTAGAATATTTTGCAAAGGAATTTTTATTCTCTAAAATAAATGTGTTTTAATATGTTAATAGTTTCTAAACCATATAACTAAATCATATGTTCCTCAAATATGAAGCCATTCTATCACTATTTTCAAATGTTTTTACCCAGCTTTGACTTTTTAAAAAAGTAATATAAAGGGGTACCTGGATGGCTCAGTCAGTTAAGTGTCCTACTTTTGATTATGGCTCAGGTCTTGATCTCAGGGTCGTGGGATTGAGCCCCCAGCTGGGCTCTGCACTCAGCACAGAGTCTGCCTGTCCCTCTCCCTCTGCTCTTCCCTTCACTTGCACACTATCTCTATGTCTAAAATAAATAAAATCGTTTAAAAAGTTAATACAATTTTTAAAAAACAATATAAAGCCTAATATTTTTACTAATACGATCAAGTTCTTTGGTAACTATAAATTTTCACAAGATATTTTTTTTATTTTTGACTCCTAAGATTTCAGGTCATCAAAATTGGAACATTTTCTTTCTTTGCCTTAAATGTAGGCTTTCCATCTTTCTCTTTTACTTTAACTTTGGGTTTGGAAATGGCATCTTGTGGTGAGTGGTGAGGTGAGCATTGTCCTCAGAACTTCAACTTGAATTAACCTTATGCAGAACTGCTTCTAAATCTTCATTTCAAACACGGTTGTCTGTTCTGTGCTTCAAATATCTCCAACTATCTAATTAACATTACAATCCAAAAGTAGTGTTAATTTCACTTAAAATTAAGCGTGAACTCCACAACAGTAGTTCTCCTTTATTTGCTGTTTCCCTTTAAGCAGTTTCGATTACCCAAGGTCAACCGCGGTCTGGAAAGCGGAAGACCCTCCTTCTGACCAGTCTTCAGAAAATGAATAGTTGTCTGACTTGACTTCTCAAGGTATGAGTCGTTCACCTCACCCCCTCTCCTCACTTCGTGGGCATTTTGTCATTTCACATTGTCAGAAGAAGGGTGAGTACAGTATAATACAGTATAATATTTTGAGAGAGAGACTACATTCACATAATTTTTATGACAATGTATTATAATTGTTCTATTTCATTATTCGTAATTGCTGCTTATCTCTTACTGTGCCTCATAACTTAAACTTTATCATAGTTATGTATGTATGGGGAAAAACCAGATACCTAGTGTTCAGTATTACCCATGGTTTCAGGCACCCCCTGGGCGTCTTGGAACATATCTCCCCGTGGAAAGAGGGGAGGGTCTGCTGTTTACTTCTCCCCCATCATCTTCCTATTTGGATCCATGGCACCTGTACCTCCAGTGACATGCATGAAATATTCCTTGACCCTCCTTAATCGCTGTTGAGTGGTAACTCCCAATTTGTTCTCTGAATTTCTGTGGCATTAGAGTCTTCTCAGAAAAGAATTGGAATCACCGACCGCAAGACTTTTGATGCTTTAAGATACGAACATATTCGCACAGAACTGCTTCCTGTTTTAAGATCGTTAGAGGCAGGCTCAGCAAGAAGAGGGATGCTATTTAAAAGCAAAGCCCAAGAATTGTAATATGACCTATGAACTTGGGTATTAAGTGATCTTGACCATTCAGGGAAATACAACATTAAGAAATTGTAACATATTCAAGAATCAGCGACAAAAATGCCACAAAGTCCTTTTGTATCTCCAGGAGGATTTACAAGTGTTCTGGACAAAAGATGAAACTTGACACCCTTCGTGGTACACCAGAAACTTAGTGAAAATGTCAAGCCATAATGTTACATTCTTTACAGCTGTCTTTTAAGCCTCACTCATCAGCTGTTGCTAGTTAACCAATGTGTTACAGATGATAAGTATCTATCCCTGAAAAGAAGCTATTCCAGATAGTTTGGATTTTCTATCCTTTTCTAGTATTTTATGGATACATATTCTAGGATTCTGGTGGGGGCCAAATTCCATTAGGTTCCCCTATCACGACTACAGTGAACAAGCCTGATGTGTGGGAGGCTTATCACAAAGCAAACTTAGTTGAATTCCTATTTTCAGTAAGTTCTCTGGAGTCTATTTTACCCGACTCTTGGATTAGGGAAAAAAATTAAGATCAGTTCCATTATTTTCTGAGCATTTTTAGGTAAAAGAGGCCAGTAGTAACTTTGGAGACACAAAATACACACTAATATTTTTTTAAGATTTTATTTATTTATTTGACAGAGAGAGAGATCACAAGTAGGCAGAGAGCAGGCAGAGAGGGGGAACCAGGCTCCCTGCTGAACAAAGAGCCTGATGCAGAGCTTGATCCCAGGACCCTGAGATCATGACCTGAGCCTAAGGCAGAGGCTTAACACACTGAGCCCCCCAGGTGCCCCTACACTAATTTTGTTTTTTAATAAAATATTTGGCTCCGTGAAATAATCAACACTTTGATCATTCAAAGATAATTATCTGTCATGCAGTTTAAGAAAGAGAAATGATCAGCTTCTTTTCTTCTCCCCTCCTTTCTCAATAGCTGCTATTTCTGCACTTACAGGTGTGGGGCAGCAAGGATTGCAGGTAGGAAGAAGGATCAGGAGGATCCTTATTGAACAGCTTCAATGCTCAACAGGTTTCATTCTGAGTCTGGAAGTTGTTTGAAGAGGACTCTCTCCTCTTTGCGTGTTACTAGGTTTTCTAAAGCCTTCCTCCTCTTTTTCTACCTCTCCTTCCACTTATCAGTGATGGTCTCTGATTTAAAGTTCTCTATTCTGGCCACTTAGACCTTCCTGGCTTTTCAGAAGTTAGGGGTTGACCTCCAGCAAATCTCTCCATGAGTAGCTCCTTGGGACTGTGGGGAGTGGGGAGTGGAGAGCGAGCAGCAGGAGGGTAATTAAACCATCCACAATCTAATCACATTTTCCCCATCTTGTTCTTGTTATCAGCCAACTGAGCCTTTGGGTAGGAGGAGGATTATAAAAAAACACATGCTGAGATGAGACACTGAAGAAGCGAGAAGTATAAAGCGAGGTTAGATTAACCCTATAGAATTATTTCCACTCGGCATATGAGAAAGGAAATAATGTGGTTTCAGTTTTAGATTCACGAATTCGTTAAACATCCATTGTATTTCCTGAAGGCTCTGAAAATCCGGGTCTATTAAAAAAATTCTAGAATAATTTTTTTCTTTAGCAATAGGAAGTTAGTTTCTGCCTTTTTTTTTTTTTTTTTTTAAAGTCTGTCTTAGAAACTAGAAACTAATGGCAAAGTGAAAAGTCCAAACGTTTTGGTGTTACCCATGTTCACCCACGGCCATATAGAACTGACCTCACTTGCTTACTGGTAGAATTCCGTCTCAGCTTCCATGCTATTGGTTACATGGCATTTTAAAGCTGAAATTGCTTAGGACCTTTAATTTGACTTCCAAGCAATAGTTTGGAAAATCCCACAATGGCCAAAAAAAAAAAAAAAGAAAGAAAAGAAAAGAAAAAAAAATTGGCCGCCAGAAAGGAAAAGTGAGCTTTGTCAGGACAAAAGGACAGAACTAACCCCTGAAAGTAATCAGACACTTTTCAAAGAAGGTTTCATAAAGTCAGAGCATGTACTAGCTGGAGAGAAACTCCACACCAACCAGTTCTCGTGAAAGGTTAAAATTACACCAATTCAATATCACAGCTTTCACTGCAGTGTTGATATGGAAGTGTGATACTTAATTCAGTGGGATAGAATTTTCCAGCAGAATTAAATCCAAAGCTATGGTTAATGTGAAATATAAAAAGGACATGTGGTTATCCAAGTATTTGACACAGGGAATGTGTTTGTTCACTGAAAGTGTTTAAGATATCCAGAAGTAAATTGATGATAAGCGATTTGTCCACCAAAGGGAGGGGAACATGATAGAAAGGAGACTGGCAAAAGGCAAAACAGAGGATTAGAGGGAAACTAAAGCAGACCATGAATCTCCTTCTCTAATTTTTTTCTTGGCTTTTTACATAAATACTCAAAAGCCTGAAAATGTGCTTTTTCATGGTCTTCCCAGAAACAAACACATAAAAAGAAAAACAAATCCAATTGGTTTGAAATTGTTGAACATTAACTTGGCAACGCAGAACAACTTCTGGGAGAAGAATAAACTTAGTCGGACACTAATGTGAGCCTTTGTGGCCTCCGTATCCTGTGGAGCTGAAGGCTCTTTAACAGGGGCAAAGAGGTAGCCCATCAAGGCCAAGAAGCAGCGTGTCATAGATCTGGAAGCTTACAGAGCAGGATGGGGACTCCTTATGCTTCTGGTGATGGTATATTGTGTGTTCCATAACTGCTATGAATTTAAATTTATATATCCTCTCTTCTGTCTTCACACCATCGATGTGTTTAGACCCATGCCCATGTTTTTATAGCCATAAAGCAGCTACACAGTCAGCCTACCACAGCCTATACTCATGTGAACTCAGCCATGGTATTATTTAATAATAACAATTGCTATTTATTTTAGAAAGCTCACAGCACAGCCTAAAATCCCCATTTTTTGATAGGCAAAAGTTAGGAGCCCTAGCTTGTTTGGTCAACTTGCCCAAGTCCGCTGTTTACCCAGCTAGAAAGTGTCCAAGTCAGAAGTTGAATATCGGTCTTATTCCAGGGCTCATGCTTAAAATACCATTGCTCTTTAACTTTTCCCCCTCTGGGTTTGGCCTTCATTTGCAATGCTCCTCCAGCTTGCCTGTCAAAAGTAAAGTGCTCTCTTAAATCAATACTTAACTATAGTATTTATTCTTGAATCATTTGGCCAACTTTTGTTGTCCACCTAGGGAACTGCATTTTTTAAGATATACTAAATATCTAAAAGGGCAAGGCCTAATTCAATCAAATAACTCTCCATCCAGCTACGTGGTGGTGGGGGGGGGCAGATGAGCAGGTGAAATACTGAAGACTAGATTTTCTTTCATATTACATTATGTGATTAACCTTTAACTCCACCAAAGTGGAAGGCAAGTCCAGCTTCTCTGGTGATTTCTTTCCTGTCTTGGAACTGTGAGACACACAAAAACATATACCCTGATAAGAGGGCAATAGCAATGCTAGGTAACAAGATTGAATAGAAAACTCTTGTACACAATTGACAAACATTTATTTTTTCAATTTAAATTTCCTATTAGTATATTCAATAGGATATATTGGATACCAGATATGTAATTTTTTTTTAAAGATTTTATTTATTTATTTGACAGAGAGAGATCACAGTAGGCAGAGAGGCAGGCAGAGAGAGGGGAAGGGAAGGAAGCAGGCCCCTGCCGAGCAGAGAGCCCGATGCGGGACTCGATTCCAGGACCCTGAGATCATGACCTGAGCCGAAGGCAGTGGCTTAACCCACTGAGCCACCCAGGCGCCCCAATATGTAATTTTTTGAAGGGAATTTGAGTTGGACCTAGAAGGTCCAACTCAAATTCCCTTCAAAAAATTACATAGAGAACAACCTCTACATCGGACTGGCAACATCTATTAACAAACTTAATTTCCCCAATCAAATAAGCCATCTTCCTTAAAATATCAAAAAATCCAGTTGTCTAGGAGCACCTGGGTGGCTCAGTTGGTTAAGCATCTGCCTTCGGCTCAGGTCATGATCCCGGAGTCCTGGTATCGAGCTCTGTACCGGGCTCTCCACTCCCTGGGGAGTCTGCTCCTCTCTCTCCCTCTGTGCACTCTCTCTCTCTCTCAAATAAATAAAATCTTTTTTTTTAAAAAATCCAGTTGTCTTGCCTTGGGCATTTCATTAACTGATATACACAAATGAACTGGCACCCCTAGAATTTTTATGACTTTTATCTGCAATATATGTTTGAGTTCGTTTTCCTCAAGACCTAAAATAATCTTAAGTTCTTGACCATTTTTCTTCCTGGGACGCTGACTCAGTAGTCAGAATCAGAAGTCCTTGTACTGTGTGATAGGCTGCCACCTAACTCTTGTTACCCAAATCCCCGGGTTCTTAAAACGTCAGGGGAGCTCCCCAAAGTTGCCTTTTGAGGTAATGCACTCTTTTGAGTCATCTGTCTTTGCACCCCCTTCTTTCCAGGCCCCGACTCTTTGCTTTCCTTCCACTTTAGTTTCAGTTAACTATCCCTGGGCATTTGTATGACCTGACCAAGGTTGCAACACGTAATTGCCATCGAAAGAGTCTCCATATTTTGCAGTTCCCCTGTGGATTAGCCCCCATCTCTGGGAAGCACAGCGACCTAGGTCTCCTCCCTCTGTCACTCATAGTTGGCCCTCCTCACAGTGGGGGAAGTCAGGGCTGCCAGAAGAAAGTGTTCCCCTTTAGGATAGGACAGAATAACAGTATGACATGTGATGTTGAGAATTACATCCAGCAACTATTGAGTACTTACTGCATGCCAAACAATATGCTCAATTCATTTCTTCCTCCCAGGAGCCTTGTAAGAATACATTATTCCCATTAGAAATTTTCAGAAGTGAGGAAATAAAGCACAGAGAAACTGAGTCATTTGCCCACTGTTGCAAGTGAACACAGGGCATTGGAGAGGTTTTAACCCCAGGCAGCCCAAGCGCAGAGCCTGCCTTCTGGCAGTGTTGCCCCCGGCCCATGGCTGTCTGGGTGGGCCATACCGAGAGGGCAGAGTGGTGCGCCGCGAAGCAAACAAGGATGGATGAGCTTTCTGAACGAACAGTGTTCTGTGTATCCCAGACTCCACAGTAATTTGAAAAGAATAAAAATCAGCGTGAAGGAGATCTCAAGGATGAATGCTTTCAAAACTGTATATTCATTGTACTCAATCTAGGTGCATAAGAATACAGATGGTTGCAGAATTTAAGCCAATCTGTGTGAACGACTTGGCACAATAACGAAGGCCCTTGGCCTTTGGGAAAACTGCCAGTGTGGTTCCAGATGCTTAAGAAGATGGGCTCCCTGGACGAAGCCAGGCACGGTCCCTCAGGTGAATTAGTACCATTCTGTGAATCACACCCCAAACATGTAGGCTATGTACTGTATTTTTATTTATTAAGCAACCATGAAAGACAAAGCGGCAGAGAATCCCCAAAGCACCAATAAACAATGGAAGAAAGCCCAACTGTTGTTTTGTTCACGCTTCAGTTTTCCCACATGCCCCTCTTCTTCTCCAACTGCAGAATTACCATTCATCCCCAAGTTGACATTAACGAAATGGGATAATCTGTAGGGATCGTTTTCTTTTAGGAGCAAACAGCAATGAAGCTTGCTATTTAAATCTCCTTTCCATTGATGCACTTGAGTATTTAAATTGCACAGTTACAAGTAACGAGCACTTCGTACCGTTTTCTGTGCATCAAACTGCTCCGTCCCATTATCTCCGAAAGGTATTTCATTCTGAGCTTCTCCAATGAAACAGAAGAGAATTTTTACCTGTCTCTCTTTTGTATTCTCCTAATTCCTTGGTTCTCCCAAGTCTTAGCCCCAACCTCTTTCTGATGCTTGCACGCTTTCTTTCAATCATAAACAGCTCTTGGAAACTGTCTCAGGAATAATGCCTTCTGCCTGCTTTTAAAAGAGCCATCAAAATTAGTCAATCCATGACAGAAGCGTTTTCCCTATCATGCTTCCTCTAAATCAGGGATATTAGCTGCTTCTGCTGTGAACTTCTTTTAAAAAGTCAAGATATGATTAGCATATTTCACTTGGAGCTCAATGTGTGACTCGCCGAGGCAGTGATCCCAGCCAGAGGTGTCACGGTGAAAAAAAAAAATAAGGATTTAAAAATAAACTAACTGATGTGTGATGACCCAAGCTTTGGGGTGTAGCTCTCACCCAACGGTGAATTCTCAGCAGTGTCAAAGATTGACCGTCAAGGCATCTCAGTGGAGGTACAACGTCTGTTTTTCAATTAGATTGCGCTTTTCCCTCCCTCCGTGGGGTGGATTAATTGAAACGCAAGGCAAATGGCCCATCCAGAGTCGTGCCCTGAGTCGTGGCTCAGTTTGTTCTAAACAGTGTCCATCTGGCTGGCAGTCTGTTTTCCATTCTGCTCCCCACCACCCAAGCCTCCCTTGGCTGGTTTTCCTCACTGTGTCAGGGAGCAACAGGCAACATGCTTCACATACTTCCTCTATGAAAAATGATATTTCCACCTCGAATATGCTAGATCTGCTCGTCCCCCGGGGGAGTCCAACCTTTCACATATCACCCACCTCACACCTGTCGCTGATGACTTGATGTTGCATTACAGTATGTTTTTTTATAAGAACATTTTTTTTAAAAAAAAGGAAAGCCAAGTATAAATCCGACAGCAACTCCCTATTTTTTTTTTTTTTTTTGGAATAAACTGGTTTATGGACATTGAAATGACATAGCAAAGATAAATATTTGTGAATTGTTTTATAACAACGAGAGTATGAAATCTTGTTGAAAACGACATTGAAGTAATTTAACCAAAACTGCATGAGTCTATATTTAACATCTGAGAGAGAACTTTTAGATGCAGAGGGGAGAAATAGCTCTCAACCGTTCCTTTGTAACCTTTCAAAAAGAAATTCATGTTGTAACTTCATTCATTTTTCATCACATTATTTCATGTTCCAATTTAAAATATATGCCAAGTGTGTATACAACATATAATATTTATAGAATGATAAGAAAATACTCACTTAGCCATCATTATCCATTAGCAATAAGTGTGCTTTTCCATTAGGTTGAATTTATTAATAGTAGTGTAAAAGTATTAGTATTCCTAAATGACATGTTTAGTTTGGCCTTGATTTTACTTTTGTATTATCACATATATATATAGATTTGTGTGCATGTGATTTTCTTTTGTTGCTCACTATTAACACTGTACCATACATAATTTTTTAAATATGTGACTCTCATTTGTACTTAGAAGAGATTGAGTAGCTTTCAGGTTTTTGCTTTTTGCAAACATAGCTATGAACATTATTGTGCATTTCCTGGTGCACATAGGAGATTCCTTAGAGTATATTCTAAAGATTGCAGTATTTTTAGGTAATGTGCATGTCTACCTTCCACTAGGTAAAGCCAAACTGTGTCCTGGAGAACCACTGATTAAAGAGAACCTCAATCTTCTGAACAGTTATAGTCTTAGATTGAAAATTTTCTCCCAATAGATTATCAAATGGTAATTAATTGTGATAATACCTTTATTTCTATGATTTTTAAAAATTTTTAAAGTTCTATTTTAATTCCATTTAGTTAACATACAGTGATATATATATATATATATATATATATATATATATATATAAAATCAAGCCTACAATACAGTGATTTAACACTTCGGTACATGACTCGGTGCTCATTTCAAGAAGTTCACTTCTTAATCCCATCACCTGTTTAACCCATCCCCTCTTCCCCCTCCCCGTTGGTAACCATTAGTTGGTCCTCTGTAGTTAAGAGTTTTATTTCTTTGTTTGTCTTTCTCTTTTTTAAGCTCTCTTTGCTTGTTTCTTTTGTTTCTTTATTCTACATATGAGTGAAATCATGTATATTTGTCTTTCTCTGACTTATTTCACTTAGCATTATATTCTCTACCTCCATCCATGTTTTGCAAATGCAAGATTTATTTCTTTTTTTATGGCTGAATAAAACTCCATTATATATATATGCATATGTGTATATATATATATATATACACACACATATCTCCATTATAATATGCATATATGTATAATATGCATATGTGTATATATATATACACATATCTCCATTATAAATTCCATTTTATGTATATATATCTATCTATAGGCATATAGATATATATATCTCCTACTTGTTCAGTCATTAATCAATTAATGTCCATTAATCAATGGATACTCAGGCTGCTTCTGTATCTTAGCTATAGGAAATAATACTGTTATAAGCATAGGGTTTCATGTATCCCTTTGGTTAATGTTTTTGTATTCTTGGGATAAATACCTGGTAGTGCAATTGCTGATCATAGCGTAGCTCTAATTTTAAATTTTGGAGGGAACTCCGTACTGTTTTCCACAGTGGCTGCACTGGTTTGCATTCCCACCAACATTGCAAGAAGGTTCCTTTTTCTCCATGCCCTTATTAACACTTATTGTTTCTTGTGTTGATTTTAGCCATTGTGACAGGTGTGAAGCAATATCTATTATGGTTTTGCTTTGCATTTCTCTTATAGTAAGTGGTGATGAAGACAGTGTCTATTGGCCATCTGTCTATTATGTCTGTTGGCCATCCGTGTGTCTTCTTTGGAGAAATGTCTGCTTATGTCATCTGCCCATATTTTAATTGGGTTATTTGTATTTTGGGTGTTGAGTTTTAGAAGTTCTTTATCTATTTTGGATACTAAACTTTATGGGACATGTCATTTGCAAACATCTTCTCCCATTACATTGGTTGCCACTTAGTTTTGTTGATTGTTTCCTTCACTATGAAGAAGAACTTTATTTTGATGTAGTCCCAATACTTAATTGTGCTTTTTCTCCCTTTGCCTTAGGGAACCTACCTAGAAAAATGTTGTTACAGCTGATAGAGAACTTCTGCTTGTGCTCTCTTCCAGGACTTTTATGGTTTCAGGTCCTACATTTAGGTCTTTAATCCCTTTTGAGATTATTTTATATATGGTGTAAGAAAGTGTTCCAGTTTTATTCTTTTGAATGTGGTTGTCCCATTTTCCCAACACCAGTGGTCAAAGAGACTTTTCCCCATATCATATTCTTGCTTTATTTGTCAATTAATTGACATAAGCATGGGTTTATTTCCAGACTCTATTCCATTCTATAGATCTGTGTGTCCATTTTTGTGCCAGTACCACCTATTTTGATTACTTCAGATTTTTAGTGTATTTTGAAATCTGGGATTCCAGTTTTGTTCTTCCTTTTCAAGATTTCTGTGGCTATTCAGGGTCTTTTGTGGTTCCATACATATCTCAAGATCATTTGTCCTAGTTTTGAGAAAAATGCTCTTGTTATTTTGATGGGAATTGCATTAAATCTGTAGGTTGCTTTGAGTGATATGGATATTTTAACAATACTTGTTCTCCCAATCCATGAGCCTGAAATACCATCCCACTAGTTTGTGTCATCGTTGGTTTGTTTCATCAGTGTTTCATAATTTTAGGGTACAGGTTTTTCATGTTTTTGGTTAAGTGTATTCCTAAACCTTATTTATTTCAGGAGTAGTAATAGTAGCAGCAGCTTCAGAGGTAGAATTTAGTGATTCATCAGTTGCATATAACATCTGATGCCCTCCTTAATGCCTATCACCCAATTACCCCATGCCCCCACCCACTTCCTCTTCAGCAACCCTCAGCTTTCTTCCTATAGTTAAGAGTCTGCTATGGTTTGCCTCCCTCTCTGTTTTCATCTTATTTATTTTTCCTTCTCTTCCCCTATGTTCAACTGTTTTGTTTCTTAAATTCCACATATGAGTGAAAACATATCGTATTTCTTTTTCTCTGATTTGTTTCACTTAGCATAATACCCTCTAGTTACACCCACAACATTGTAAATGGCAAGATTTTATTTTTTGATGGTTGAGTAGTATTCCTGTGTGTGTGTGTGTGTGTGTGTGTGTATCACTTCTTCTTTATCCATTCATCCATTGATGGACATCTGAGCTCTTTCCATAGTTGGCTATTGTGGAAATTGCTGTTATAAACATTGGGGTGCATGTGCCCCTTCAAACCACCACGTTTGGATCCTTAGTATTAATAAGTTCAGCACCCAAAAAAAACAAATACAGTCAAGAAATGAGATTATTTTCTTAATTTCTCTTTCTGCTGCTTCATTATTAATGTGTAGAAATGCAACAGATTCCTGTACATTGATTTTGTATCCTTCAACTTTACTGAATTCATTTATCAGTTCTAGTCATTTTTGGTGGAGTATTCAGGGTTTTCTGTATATATAGTATCAAGTCATCTGCAAATAGTGAAAGTTTGAGTTCTTCCTTGCCAATCTAGATGCCTTTTATTTCTTTTTACTCTCTTATTGTTGTGGCTAGGATTATAGTACATGTTGGATAAAAGCAATGAGAGTGGACATCGTTGCTTTGCTCCTGATCTTAGGGTGAAAGCTCTCAGTTTTTCACCACTGAGAACCATTTTCACTGTGTTTTTTTTTTCATGTTTCATGTTATGCCATGTTAAGGTATGTTTCCTCTAATCCTGCTTTGTTGACTGTTTTTATCATGAATGGGTGTTATACTTTGTTAAATGCTTTTTTAACATCTCTTGAAATAATCATATGATATTCATCCATTTTCTTGTTGATATGATTTAACGTTGACTTGAGAATATTGAACCACACTTGCAACCTAAATCCCACTTGATTATGGTAATTTTTTTTTTAAATGTGCTATTGGAACTGGTTGCCTAAAATCTTGCTAAGGATTTTTGCATCTATGTTCACCAGGATATTGAACTGCAGTTGTTGTTGTTGTTGTTGTTATTGTTCTTTTGTGTGTGTGTGTGTGTGTTCTCTTCATCTGGCTTTGGTATCAGGGTAATGCTGGTCTCATAGAATGCATTTGGAAGCTTTCCTTCCTCTTCTATTTTTTGGAACAGTTTGAAAAGAATGGGTATTAACTTTTCTCTAACTGTTTGGTAGAATTCACCTGTAAAGCCTGCTGGTCTTGGACACTTGTTTGTTGGGACTTTTTTGATGATTGTTCAATTTCATTGCTGGTGATCAGTCTGTTCAAATTTTCTTTTTCTTCCTACTTCAGTTTTGGGAGTTTATATTATTGAAGGAATGTATCCATTACTTATACTTTGTCAGCATATAATTTTTCATAATATTGTCTTATAATCCTTTGTATTTCTGCGATGTTGGTTGTTATTTCCCCCCTTTCATTTCTGGTTTTATATGAGTCCTCTACTTTATTTTTATTATTACTATTTTTATTTTTTGGTGTTGGTGATTCCAACTAATGGTTTATCAATTTTATTAATCTTTTTACAAAACCAGCTCTTGGCACCATTGAGCTGTTCTGTTGTTTTTCTTTTGTTTTGTTTTGGTTTCTATTTCATTTGTTTTTATTAACATATAATGTATTATTTGCCCCAGGGGTACAGGTCTGTGAATCATCAGCCTTACACATTTCACAAAACTCATCGTAGCACATACCCTCCCCAATGTCCATAATGCAACAATCCTATCACTACCCCTCTACCCCTCAACAACCCTCAGATTTTTTTTGTGAGATTAAGAGTCTCTTATGGTTTGTCTCACTCTTAATCCCATCTTGTTTTATTTTTTTTCCCTCCCTACCCCCCACCCCCCCACCCTGATTCTCAAATTCCTCATATCAGAGAGGTCATATGATAATTGTCTTTCTCTAAATGACTTATTTCCCTCTAGTTCCATCCATGTCATTGCAAATGGCAAGAATTCAGTTTTTTGATAGCTGCATAGTATTCCGTTGTGTATATATATACCACCTCTTCTTTATCCATTCATCTGTTGATGGACATCTAGGTTCTTTCCATAGTTTGGCTATTGTGGATATTGCTGCTAAAAACACTTGAGTGTACGTGCCACTTCAGATCACTACATTTGTATCCTTAAATACCCAGTAGTCAATTGCTAGGTGTTAGGGTAGCTATATTTTCAACCTTTTGAGGAACGTCATGCTGTTTTCCAGAGTTGCTGCATAAGCTTGCATTCCCACCAACAGTGTAGGAGGGTTCTTCTTTCTCTGCATCCTCACCAACATTTGTTGTTTCCTGACTTGTAAATTTTAGCCTTCTGACATGTTGTTTGCAAATATCTGTCCATTGTTTTTGGTTTTGTTGACTATTTCCTTTGCTGTGCAAAAGCTTTTGATCTTGAAGTCCCAATAGTTCATTTTTGCCCTTGCTTCCCTTGCCTTTGGTGATGTTCCTAGGAAGAAGTTGCTGTGGCTGAGGTCGAAGAGGTTGCTGCCTGTGTTCTCCTCAAGGATTTTGATGGATTCCTTTCTCACATTGAGGTCCTTCATCCATTTTCAGTCTATTTTCATGTGTGGTGTATGGAAATGGCCCAGTTTCGTTCTTCTGCATGTGGCTGTCCAATTTTCCCAACACCATTTATTGAAGAGGCTGTCTTTTTTCCATTGGACATTCTTTACTGTTTTGTCAAAGATTAGTTGACCATGTAGTTGAGGGTCCTTTCTGGGCTCTCTATTCTGCTCCATTGATTTGCATGTTTTTTGTGCCAGGACCATACTGCCTTGATGATGACAGCTTTGTAATAGAGCTTGAAGTCCGGAATTGTGATGCCACCAACGTTGGCTTTCTTTTTGAATATTCCTTTGGCCATTCAAGGTCTTTTCTGGTGCCATATAAATTTTAGGATTATTTGTTCCATTTCTTTGAAAAAAATGGATGGGGTTTTGATAGGGATTGCATTAAATGTGTAGATTGCTTTAGGTAGCATATACATTTTCACAATATTTGTTCTTCAAATCCATGAGCATGGAACATTTTTCCATTTCTTTGTGTCTTCCTCGATTTCTTTCATGAGTACTTTATAGTTTTCTGAGTATAGATTCTTTGCCACTTTGGTTAGGTTTATTCCTAGGTATCTTATGGTTTTGGGTGCAACTGTAAATGGGATTGACTCCTTAATTTCTCTTTCTTCTGTCTTGCTGTTAGTGTGTAGAAATGCAACTGATTTCTGTGCATTGATTTTATATCCTGACACTGCTGAATTCCTGTATGAGTTCTAGCAGTTTTGGAGTAGAGTCTTTTGGGTTTTCCACAGAAAATATCAAATCATCTGCAAAGAGTGAGAGTTTGACTTCTTCTTTCCTGATTCAGAGGGCTTTTATTTCTTTTTGTTTTCTGACTGCTGAGGCCAGGACTTCTAGTACTATGTTGAATAGCAGTGGTGATAGTGGATATCCCTGCAGTGTTTCTAACCTTAAGGGAAAAGCTCTTGGTTCTTCCACATTGAGTATGATATTCACTGTGGGTGATGGCTTTGATGATATTGAGGTATGTACCCTCTATCC
The DNA here is from genome assembly GCF_964662115.1 of Mustela nivalis. Taxonomy (NCBI): domain Eukaryota; kingdom Metazoa; phylum Chordata; class Mammalia; order Carnivora; family Mustelidae; genus Mustela; species Mustela nivalis. Next base: position 16,011,009 of record NC_139039.1, on the reverse strand, counting down.
CTACACTTTGAAGAGTTTTGATCAAAGAAGAATGTTGTACTTTGTCAAATGCTCTTTCAGCATCTTTTGAGAGTATCTTTTGATTCTTTTTCTTTTCCTTATTAATGTATTATAGCACATTGATTGATTTGCAGGTGTTGAACCAACCTTGCAGCCCAGGAATAAATCTCACTTGGTCATGGTGAATAATCCTTTTAATGAACTGTTGGATCCTATTGGCTAGCATTTTGGTGAGAATTTTCATATCTGTGTTGATCAAGGATATTAGTCTGTAGTTCTCCTTTTTGGTGGGGTCTTTGGTTTTGGGATCAAGGTAATGCTGGTCTCATAAAATGAGTTTGCCAGTTTTCCTTCTATTTTTTGGAACAGTTTCAGTAGAACAGGTATTAGTTCTTCTTTAAATGTTTGGTAGAATTCCCCTGGGAAGCTGTCTAGCCATGGGCTCTTGTTTGTTGGGAGATTTTTGATGACTTCTTCAATCTCCTTATTGGGTATGGGTCTGTTCAGGCTTTCTATTTCTTCCTGGTTCAGTTTTGGTAGTTTATATGTCTTTAGGAATGCATCCCTTTCTTCCAGATTTTCAAATCTGCTGGTGTATAGTTGTTCATAATATGTTCTTATAATTATTTGTATTTCTTTGGTGTTGGTTATGATCTCTCTTTCATTCATGATTTTATTAATTTGGGTCCTTTCTCTTCTTTTTGGTAAGTCTGGCCAGGGGTTTATCAATCTTCTTAATTTTTCAAAGAACTAGCTTCTAGTTTCATTGATCTGTTCTACTCTTCTTTTAGTTTCTATTTCATTGATTTCTGCTCTGATCTTTATTTCTTTTCTCCTGGTGGGTTTAGGCTTTCTTTGATGTTCTTTATCCAGCTCCTTTAGGAGTGAGTTAGGTTGTGTACTTGAGACCTTTCCTGTTTCTTAAGAAAGGCTTGTATCACTACATATTTTCCTCTCACGACTGCCTTTGCTGTGTCCCAAAGATTTTGAACAGTTGTGTTTTAATTTTCATTTATTTCCATGATTTTTTTTCAATTCTTCTTTAATTGCTTGATTGACCCACTCATTCTTTACTAGGATGCTTTTAGTCTTATGTGTTTGCTTTCTTTCCAGCTTTCCTCTTGTGATTGAGTTCCAGTTTCAAAGCATTGTGGTCTGATAATATGCAGGGAATGATCTCAATCTTTTGGTACCAGTTGAGACCTGATTTGTGACCCAGGATGTGATCTATTCTGGAGAATGTTCCATGTGCACTAGAGAAGATTGTGTATTCTGTTGTTTTGGGATGGAATGTTCTAAATATATCTGTGATGTCCATCTGGTCCAATGTGTCATTTAATGTCTTTATTTCCTTGTTGATCCTTTACTTAGATGATCTATCTATTTCAGTGAGGGGGCTGTTAAAGTCCTCTACTATTATTGTATTATTGTTGATGTGTTTCTTTGACTTTGTTCTTAATTCATTTATATGATTGGCTGCTCCCATGTTAAGGGCATAGATATTTAAAATCATTAGATCTTCTTTTTGGATAGACCATTTAAGTATGATATAGTGCCATTTCTCATCTCTTATTATGGTCTTTGGCTTAAAATCCAATTTATCTGTTTTAAGGATTGCCACTCCAGCTTTGTTTTGATGTACATTAGCATGGTAGATTGTTTTCCACTCCCTCACTTTAAATCTGGAGGTTTCTAGGGGTCTAAAATGACTTTCTTGTAGGCAGCATATTGATGGGTCTTGATTTTTTTCTCCATTCTGATACCCTATGTCTTTTGATTGGGGCATTTAGCCCATTTACATTCAGGGTAACTATTGAGAGATATGAATTTAGTGCCATTGTATTGCCTGTAAGGTGACCTGTATATTGTCTCTGTTCCTTTTATGGTCTGTTACTTTTAGGTTCTCTCTTTGCTTAGAAGAACCTTTTCAATATTTTCTGTAGGGCTGGATTGGTGTTTGCAAATTCTTTTAGTTTTTGTTTGTACTGGAAGCTTTTAATCTCTCCTTCTATTTTCAATGACAGCCTAGCTAGATATAGTATTCTTTGCTGAATATTTTTCTCATTTAGTGCTTTGAATATGTCATGCCAGTTCTTTCTGGCCTGCCCGGTCTCTATGGATAGGTCTGCTGCCAATCTAATATGTTTACCATTGTATATCACAGACTTCTTGTTCTGGGCTGCTTTCAGGATTTTCTCTTTGTCACTGAGACTTGTAAGTTTTACTATTAGATGACAGGGTGTGGACCTATTTTTATGGATTTTGAGGGAGGTTTTCTGTGCCTCCTGGATTTTGATGCTTGTTCCCTTTCCCAAATTAGGGAAATTCTCTTCTAAATTTTGCTCCAACATTCCTTCTGCCCCTCTTTCTCTTTCTTCTTCTTCTGGGATCCCAATTATTCTAATAGTGTTTCATCGTATGGTATCAATTATCTCTCAAATTCTCCCCTCATGGTCCAGTAGTTTGTCTCTCTTTTTCCCAGCTTCTTTATTCTCCATCATTTGATCTTCTATATCACTAATTCTCTCTTCTGCCTTATTTATGCTAGCAATAAGAGCCTCCATTTTTTATTGCACCTCATTAATAGCTTTTTTTATTTCAACTTGGTTAGATTTTAATTCTTTTATTTCTTCAGAAAGGGATTCTCTAATATCTTCTGTGCTTTTTTTGAGCCCAGCTAGCACCTTGATAATTGTCATTCTGAACTCTAGTTCTAAAATATTACTAATGTCCATATTGATTAGGTCCCTAGCTGTCAGTACTGCTTCTTGTTCTTTTTTTTTTTTTATGGTGAGTTTTTCTGCCTTGTCATTTTATCCAGATACGAACAGAGAATGAGAAAACAAAATACTAAAAGGGTAGCAATGAACCCAGAAAAAATATACACTAACCAAGTCAGAAGAGACCCAAAACAAGGGGAGGAGTAAGGGGGGGGGAGAAAAAATATATCTATATAATATATGTATATATTATATATATACATATGGTGTATATGTATATACATATACATATGTATATACTGGTGAATAGAACAGAGCCACATGCTTGATTTTGGGTGTATTTTGGTCTGTGAAAAGAAACTATCTCCCAAAATTTTAAAGAAAGAAAAACTTACATATATACAAAAATAAGAGTAAACATGATGAAGGGATGGGATATGACTAGGGATGAAAATTTTAAAAAGATTCTAAAAAACAAATTGATAAGATAAGACATTCATTGAAATAAGAAAAAAGTGGGAAGAATGTAATCAGGCTGGAGACCAGAACAAAGCCATGTACTAGATTTGAGGTATATTTTGATCTATTAAAAGAAACTGTGTCCCAAAATTTTAAAGAAAAAATCTATATATATACAAAAAATAAGGCTTAATACAATGAAGGGATAAAATGTGACTATAATAATAAAAATTTTAAAAGATTTTAAAAAAGATATTGAAAATATAAAATAGCTTAAAAAATGTTAGAAAAGGAAAGAGGAAAAAAATTTTAAAAATAGAATAAGAAAAAAATAAAATAAAGTAAATTTAACTTTGCAAGACTAAGGGATCATGGGAAAAAAGCCATGAATTCTATGCATTGTGTTCCCCTACCTCTGGAGTTCCCCAGTTCTCAGTGATTGTTGAACTTAGTCTTGGCTGGATGTTCTTGATGTTCAGGAGGAGGGGCCTGTGGCTGTGATTCTCAAAAGTCTTTGCCTGAGGCAGAATTGCACCACCCTTCCCAGGGGCCAGGCTAAGTAATCTGCTCAGTTTTGGTCTCGGGAGCTTTTGTTCCCTGAATGCTTTCTGTACAGCTTTGGAGGACGGTAATGAAAATGGCAGCTTCCCAATCTCTGGCCTCTGTAGGAGCTGAGAGCTCATGGCCCCACTCCTCAACACACCCTCAGAAAAAGCAGTTAATCTTTCCCATCTCCCTGGTCTCTGGCTGTGCTCTGTGCTCACCTGGTCTGTGACCAAGCATTTCTATCTCTGGCACGGGGCCCTGTTTGGAGTCTCCAAACCCAGATGATTCCTGTAGTGCACTCCCACATCACTCCTCCCAGAGGAGGAAGGTGAGTCTCCCAGTTCTACTGCTTGTTGGGCCTTTGTCTAGAGAGCAGTGGCCCAACTGTGCCACAGATCACAGTTTAAAGTACTCTGAGCTGAAAGCCCATTTCTTAGCTTTGTCTCTATAGCTGAATTCCCTACTCTCATACCAGGCAGCTCTGCCACACTCAGGCACCCCTGGTCTTTTGTGACCCTGTGGGACCTGAGACCTCACTGTCCCCGTGAGGGCTTCATGCCCTGCTTAACCTCTGGAGCAATGTCGCTCAGTAGAGCAGACTTCTAAAATTCCAGTTTTGTGCTCGATCCTCTACTGCTTGGCAGGAGCTGACACCTTCCCCTGTGGTCTATCTTCCCAAATTTTGCCTTGCATTCATTTCTCCACACATCCTACCTTCTATAAAGTGGTAAGTTTTTTGTTCCTGGAATTGCTGCTCTCTCTTTCTCCTGTTGAGTTTGTAGGCGTTCAGAATGGTTTGATAACCATCTAGCTGAACTCCTGGGACCTGATGATATTTAGGTCTCCTTCTCCCCCACCATCTTGCTTCTCCCCTTTATTTCATTTCTGCTCAAAACTTTATTTTATCCTTTCTTCTACTGGTTTTATGTTCTGTTTTTCTTCTCTTTCTAGCTCCTTTAAGTGTAAATGTAGGTTGTTTATTTGACATTTTTCTTGTTTCTTGTAGTGGGCTTATATTCCTATAAATTTCTCTCAGAATAGATTTGCTACATCCCAAAGATTTTGGACAATTGTGTTTTCATTTTCATTTGTCTCCATGCATTTTTTTAAATTTCCTCTTTGATTTTTTGGTTTACACATTCATTGTGTAGTGGCATGTTATTTAACCTCCATATATTTGTGTTATTTCTGGACTTTTTTCTTGTGGTTGATATCTAGTCTCATAGTGTTGAGGTTGGAAAAATGCTTGATATGACTTCAGTCTCTTTTAATTCATTGAGACTTGTTTTGTGGCCTAACATATCTCTTCTGGAGGATGTTCCATGTGCCCTTAAAAAGAATATGTATTCTTATGTTTCAGGTTAGAATGTTCTGATATATCAGTTTGATCCATCTGGTCCTTTGGGTCATTCAAAGCCACTCTTTTTGTTGTTGATGTTCTCTTTGAGTGATCTATCCATTGATGTAAGTGGCATATTGAAGTCTACTACTATTTTGTGTTACTATCAATATTTGCTTTATATTTGTTGTAGATGGTTTATGTATTTGGGCCTTCTCATGTTAGGTACATAAATAATTACAGTTATAGTATTTTTTTCTTAGATTGTTCCTTTCACAATTATATTGAGTCCTTCCTTGACTTTTTTTACAGTCTTTGTTTTAAAGTCTGTTTTGTGTATTTAGGTATTCTCATATTAGGTACATAAATGTTTAAATTGTAATTTTGTTGTTGTTGTTGAATTGTTCCCTTCATAATTATATTGTGCTTTTTCTTGGCTCTTCTTACAGTCTGTTTTAAAGTTTATTTTGTCCAATGTAAGGATTGCTACCCCAGTTTCTTTCATGTTCATTTGCATGATAAATGTTCTGCATCCTTTCATTTCCAGTCTGCATCTGTCTTTTGTTCTGAAGTGATTCTTTTGTAGGCAGTATATAGATGGGTCTTATTTTTTTTTATCCATTCTATCATTTTATATCTTTCTTTAAAATTTTTTCAATTTATTTATTTTCAGAAAAACAGTATTCATTATTTTTTCACCACACCCAGTGCTCCATGCAATCCGTGCCCTCTATAATACCCACCACCTGGTACCCCAACCTCCCACACACCCGCCACTTCAAACCCCTCAGATTGTTTTGTTCATTAGAGAATTTTTCTATTTACATTCAAAGCAATTCTTGATTTGTATGAACTTATTGTCATTTTGTTACTTTTTATGGTTATTTTTGTACATCTCTGTTTTTCTCTTGCACTCTTCTCTCATAATTTGTTGGCTTTCTTAAATGGTATACTTTTATTCCTTTCTCTTTATTTTTTGTGTTATCTATTACTGGCTTTTGATATGCATTTACCATTAGGTTTCTATATAACACCTGCATTTAGCAATTTATATTAAGTTGATAGTTAAGTATGAACTAATTCTAAAAGCACTAAATTTTTACTCTCCCCCTGTGTTATGTATATGGTGTCATGATTTACATCTTTATATACATTTTTTTGAGTCTGTTGACTGATTTTTTAAAAAGATTTTATTCATTTATTTGAGAGAGAGAGAAAGAGAGAGGAGAAAAGGTCGGAGGGAAAAACAGACTCCCCATGGAGCTGGGAGCCCGATGCAGGACTCAATCCCAGGACCCTGGGATCATGACCTGAGCCAAATGAGGTCGTTTAACCAACTGAGCCACCCAAGTGCACCCACTGACTGATTTTTATAGGTATAGTTAATTTTGCTGCTTTTGTGCCTCCTAACTTTTTTTTGCTCCTGCTTAGGGTCTTTACTTTACATTCAAAGAATCCCCTTTAATATGACTTGTAAGGCTGGTTTAATTGTCATTATTCATTCTTGCAACTTTTGTTCTGAATGATAACCTTGCTGGATAGAGTATTCCTGGCTGCAGGGTTTTTTCTTTCAGGACTTTTAATGTATCATGCCATTTCTTTCTGGCCTGCAAAGTTTTTGTTTAAAAATCAGCTGATAGAATTATAGGGTTTCCTTTATATGTAACTGTTTTCTTCTCACTTGTTCTTTTAAAATTCTCCCTTTACTACTACCTTTTGCCATTTTAATTACTCTGTGTCTTGGTGTGGTTCTCCTTGGGTTGATTTTGTTGGGGGCTTTTTGTGCTTCCTGGATCTGGATTTCTGTTATCATCCCCTAATTTGGGAATTTCCAGCTATTCTTTCTTCAAATTAACCCCCCCCCCCTTTCTCTCTTCTCTCTCTGGGATCCCTATTTTGAGACTGTTATTATAGTTGATGGTATTATACTTGATGGTGTTGTCAAGTTCCCTTAATCTAGTATCTTTTTCCTTTCTCCTATTCAGCTTGATTACTTTCCATTACTTTGTTTTCCAGGTCACTGATGTGTTCTTCTGCTTCCTCTACTCTGCAGTATTCCCTCTAGTGCCTTTTAAATTTCAATTATTGAATTTTTCATCTTTGGCTGGTTCTTTTTTATGTTTTCTATCTCTTTGTGAAGCAACTCAGTGAGCTCCTTCACTCTTTTGTTCATTCCTATGAATATCTTTATAACCATTACTTTAAATTCTCTATCAGCATATTACTTATCTCCATTTTGTTGTTTCTTTTTTTTTTCAAAGATTTTATTTATTTATTTGACAGAGAGATCACAAGTAGGCAGAGAGGCAGGCAGAGAGAGAGAGGAGGAAGCAGGCTCCCCACCGAGCAGAGAGTGTGGTGCAGGGCTCGATCCCAGGATGCTGGGATCATGACCTGAGCTGAAGGCAGAGGGTTTAACCCACTGAGCCACCCAGGCACCCCATTTTGTTGTTTCTTTTGCTGTGATCTTGTTCTTTTCCTTTATTTGGGACACATTTCTCTGTCTCCTCATTTTTTATAACTCTTTGTGTCTGTTTCTGTGACTTCATTTCTCCTATTCTTGGAAGTAGAGGCCTTATAAAGATGTAGTGCCCTGCAGTGCAATGTCCCCTGTTTACCAGAATCTGGCCCTTCAGGTGTTTCTCCTTTGTGTGTTGTATGTACTCTACTATTGTGGCTGAGCCACATTTGTCTTCAGTTCAGTTTTCTGCAGTGGCTTTCTTTATTTGCTTAGGCAGAGTTTGGTCCCTTTGTTGTTAATGGACAAATTTGGAGCTTCCTTAGCCTTGAGTGGGCCAGACCATCCTTGCCAGAGTTACCATAGCACCAAACATCAGGGAAATTTCTCTTTGCTCTCCTTTGAGAAGCTTTCATTGGTGGACAGGGTCTACAGTGCAGACCAGCTGTCTGCCCCAGCCCACTGCTGGGGCCCAAGTGGGACTTGTGTATGTGGTTATCTATCCCTCTCCCCAGGGCTGGAATCACTTCGGAGTACTCCTGACCCCTATCAGGGCTGCTTGTACCATGCCATACTTGTGGATCTGTGTGAGATGGACTCCTGAATAATCCTTTGTTGGATGGGTTAGGTCTTTAGGAGAACACAGGGATGGGGGTGGGCTTCAGGGTGTTAGTAAGCTTTGGGCTAATTTGCTTTGTAGGGTGACCTCTTGATTTTAAGAACTGCTGAGGGTGGATTGGAGCAGTCATGTACACAGGAAAATGCTGGGGCAGGGGACACTGTTAGCATGTTATGTGGAAAGTGTGGAGCTGGTTCCTACAAGTGTTAGTATATCAATGCTAGGGACCTGGGGAGGGAAATGATACCTACCAGCCGCTTTGTTTTTGGAGATGGCTCCTAAAGATCTGGGCCCTTTCAACACATGCTGTGAAAATAGTAAACAAATATCCCTCCTATACATTCTACTCCTTTTTCAAATTACTGCTTTCATAGTGTATTTCAGTAGGCCTGTTTGTTGTACTGTCTCTTTAAGGGAGTGGGAGAGGGGGGTTTCAGTTTCCTGTTGCCCTCAGGATCTCCTGGAGCTATGCTTGCTGATTTTTAAAGTTCTATATGTTAAGCACACACCAGCCCCTATAATTAAGAACTTACAAAGTTAAGTCCCTCTGGTTTTCCAAGCCAAATGTTATGGGGATTTACCTTCCAGGGGTATGGTGTGGGGTCCCCTCCTCTCCCTTCTCAGTGCTTGCAGTGTCCCTTTCTCTTGTAGACAGTTTTGAGGGTCAGTTTTGTTCTTGACTGTGTCTTCACACTCTCATCTCTTTTTCAATGTGGTTTCTTCTCCAGGTTTAGCTGTGGCAAGTCTGTTCTGCCAGTCTTTGGGTCATTTTCTGGGGTGTTGTCTAGGCATATCCTTGGGATGAAGTGAGCTTAGGATCCTCCTACTCCACCATCTTCTCCAGAAGTCTAATAATTTCCTTATATATTCAATTTTACATGTTCTGGACTCTAACTTTTACCAGTTGTAAGTGTTAAATGTGGCTGATATTGTGTCTTAGTTTGCTTGTTTTCTCACTCTCTTCATGGTCTTTTATGAACAACAGAAGTTCTGCATTTTAATGCAGTACAATTTAGCTATTTTTCCTTATTCAGCTATAATTATTTTCATTCAACAGTATGTTGCCACCACTAAGGAATAGACACATTTCCTATTTAATCTTCAATTTTTTAAAAAAAGATATTATTTATTTATTTGACAGAGAGAGAGATCCTAAGTAGGCAGAGAAGCAGATTGGGGGGTTGGGGAGCAGGCTCCCCACTGAGTAGAGAGCGGAATGCGGGGCTCAATCTCAGGACCCTAAGACCATGACCTGAGACGAAGGCAGAGGCTTAACCCACTGAGCCACCCAGGTGCCCTAATCTTTAATTTTTAAAAATGTTTTTTGTCACATAATTCTTGATCAGTTTTGAAATTATTTTTAATTAACTCTTCAAAAACAAATCTCTATAATTTCATTTCTAGTCATATTTCCACTTATTTATGGTTTTTGTTTCTGGATTCTTTATCCATTGCATTCATTTATCTGTTTTTTTCCTATAATGTTGACTATATTAATTACTATTGTTATTTACTAAGAATTCCATGTAGAGGGCAAATTTTTCTGATCTAATTTTTCTCTTCAGGAGTAACTGGCCATTTATGGAGCTTTGTTCTGCATATATGATTTTAAATCTGCTTATCTAGTTCCATGAAAAACTATTTTGGAAATTTTATTAGAAATGGCAAGAATATCTGGATCATTTTGGGGGAAAACTGGCAAATTTATGATACTGAGTTTCCCCAATAAATATACATGGTCTAACTCTCCATAGGTGATCTTGGATATCTTTCAGTTAATATACTAGTCCTTATAACAGACTTGTATATTGCTTATAGATTTATTCTATGCTACATTTTTTGCTGTCATTGTACATAGCATCCTTTATTTGGCAATTTCTAAGCACTGTTTGCTAGTGCAGAAAATAAAAGTGACATTACTACCTTGAATCATTTATCCAGTACCTTGTTAAATCACCTTATTAATCTCCATGATTTGTAGATTTCTCTGGGTTTTCTCTTTAAGATAAGGATCTTTTTGGGGTATAGTACACCCTGGAAAAGGCTGGGAGAAATGTACATCCAATTTAGATCTGAGATGCATGCAGTGAGCTATAAAACACTGACATAGAAAAGAATGAGACCAGTGCACAAGTCACCCAGTATCCTCAAACTGGGATGTCTCTGAAGATGCTTGTGTAGATGTCTGAGTGATCTCTTTCAAGTCATCCGTTTCATTGCTCAAGTTTGAGCAAGAGGTTCTCCCATAGGTTTGTTACCCTCTGCTATCTTCTGGTTCAAAAATTAATCTTGAATAATTAATGAAAAACTTTTTTCCCTTATAAAGAGTAAATGAAATATAATAGAACATTGAACAAACATGATAACATTGTACATGAATGCAAAATGTTTTGAAAGCATCCCTCCACTACATTCACATTTCTGCAACAAATATTTATTGAGGGCCTGGTATATGCAAGACACTGACCCATTAAGAAAAGTATTTGTCTGGTCATCCCCACCCTAGGAAAATTAAGAGGATAGTAAGTTTAAGTAATTTAAGCCATCAATCTTAGAAACAGAAATAACCCCCACCCCTGTCTTTATTTTGTAATAGGTTTTTCACCCTGATTTATTGGATAATTGCCTAATCCATCTTGAATATGTAGACAAGAATTCATCAACCTGAAGTACTTAAATGTATTCATCTTTGAAGGAAAATTCCAACTAGCTAACCATTATGTCCTAATTCATTAACTATGGTCATCACTCAACACTTCCTAAGGAAAAGCCATACAAGGAAAATACTCATGAGAGTTCTTTTTCTTACTCAATGAAAATTCTCATATTTTTCAGTTCATGTCTAAAATACAAAAATACTATCGTGATGTGTAGCCAACCCAGATGCAGAAAGTTCTAGGGATATAATTCATGGCTCTACGGCTAGTAAAAAGTGAATCCTAGTAAGCATAGGAAACTCCTGTACATGGTATGGATCTTCAGTAACTGTTACCTTCTCACTTTCCATCTCCTTTATTCTTGTGATGCGGGTGGAGGTGGGGAAATGGCTTTCAGAGGAGGTAATACTTGAAGACTCAATTACATGTTAGGTATTTGAAAGATTTGAAATATTAAGTGTCCTTTTAATTTAGTTCCCTGTTTATTTGAATTCCTCAAGTTTTTACACTTGTTACCTCTGCTAGTAATACAGGAATGTATTTATATATAATAAATGCTAACAGTATTGATGTATACTTGGTAAAAGTGCAAATCCTTCCCTGTTGCCACTCAATCTCATTTCCCACTCAAGAGAGAATGAAAGCAACATACCTTGTAAACTTTACATTTTTCATACATAAATGCTCATATGAACAAAAAGAATGTATAGACTACATGGTTTTTGTTCTTTTAATAGAAATGAAATCATAAATAGTTTTATAAGATAAGGACACCTGGTGGCTCTGTTGGTTAAGCATCTGCCTTTGGATCAGGTCATGATCCCAGGGTCCTGCGTTTAAATCCCATATTGGGCTCCTTGCTCAGCAAGAACCTGCTTCTCCCTCTGCCTGCTGCTCCTCCTTTGCTTGTGCTCTCTATCTCTCTGACAAATAAATTAAATCTTTAAACATAAATATATAGCTTCAGATATTATCTGACCATTTTCTTTTGATGAAAATTTATATTTACATCTATGTATATATCATCCTGCAGTGAATATACTTATACATGGCTCAGGTTTCAGAGAAGGTTTCAGAGAAGATACTGGTACATCCTATTTTCCAAAAGAGGGAATAAATCCTACCAAGACCTCCCCACTTACAAAATCTTACATTAGCAAAATCTGACTCATGGTCCCATAAATTGATTACTTCCTCCTTTAATCCACAGTATACATCCAGAAGATTCCTTTAAATTCAGTTATGTGTTTCTTAGTATGTCACGCTAGTAAATTCTCATGTCAAAGTACTCTGTATTTTCCGAGGTCAATCACCTGTATAGATTCTGCAAGATTCATTCTCTGGATTAGTTATGACTTCTAGTACCCAAAAGTTGCCTTATATATGATGAAATTCAAGATGCATATGGTAGAAAACAATTGCTTAAACTTGGCTGAATGCAGGTTAGCTGAAACCCAGCTATCCAAATCAACAATTTATTCAAAAATTAACATATGCAAGAACGCTGTTAAAAATGAATATATCTAAGAACTGTTTTTTCAAGTATTAATTCTTTTGTTGCATATTGTATAACCACCACTAACCTTTTTAATATTTGTACAGATCCTTTCTAAAAATGCATAGTGTGTTTATTATATATTATCTAAATATTTATGGCCTACTTGCCAGCATAAATGAGATCACAACATTATTTTGTAGTTTACCATAATTTATTTAGACTGTTTTGTTGCATGTTTTGGAAAGTTTGAATTTTTGCTATGTTATAATTTTGTAGATATCTTTCTCTAATTTTTCAGTACCAGTTATCAAGAAATTATTCCTATATTAATTGCTTAATTACCTATTTTACTTGTATTTTTAATTCATTCTTAGACAATTATATCCACTGTTCCATTTTTTTAATTAAATTTTTTATTTTTTATAAACATATTTTTAGTCCCCAGGGGTACAGGTCTGTGAATCACCAGGTTTACACACTTCACAGCACTCACCAAAGCACATACCCTCCCCAATGTCCATAATCCCACCCCCTTCTCCCAAACGCCCTCCCCCCAGCAACCCTCAGTTTGTTTTGTGAGATTAAGAGTCACTTATGGTTTGTCTCCCTCCCATTCCCATCTTGTTTCATTTATTCTTCTCGTACCCACTTAAGCCCCCATGTTGCATCACCACTTCCTCATATCAGGGAGATCATATGATAGTTGTCTTTCTCTGCTTGACTTATTTCGCTAAGCATGATACACTCTAGTTCCATCCATGTTGTCGCAAATGGCAAGATTTCATTTCTTTTGATGGCTGCATAGTATTCCATTGTGTATATATACCACATCTTCTTGATCCATTCATCTGTTGATGGACATCTAGGTTCTTTCCATAGTTTGGCTATTGTGGACATTGCTGCTATAAACATTCGGGTGCACGTGCCCCTTTGGATCACTACGTTTGTATCTTTAGGGTAAATACCCAATAGTGCAATAGCTGGGTCAAAGGGAAGTTCTATTTTCAACATTTTGAGGAACCTCCATGCTGTTTTCCAGAGTGGCTGCACCAGCTTGCATTTCCACCAACAGTGTAGGAGGGCTCCCCTTTCTCCGCATCCTCGCCGGCATCTGTCATTTCCTGACTTGTTGATTTTAGCCATTCTGACTGGTGTGAGGTGATATCTCATTGTGGTTTTGATTTGTATTTCCCTGATGCCGAGTGATATGGAGCACTTTTTCATGTGTCTGTTGGCCATCTGGATGTCTTCTTTGCAGAAATGTCTGTTCATGTTCTCTGCCCATTTCTTGATTGGATTATTTGTTCTTTGGGTGTTGAGTTTGCTAAGTTCTTCATAGATTCTGGACACTAGTCCTTTATCTGATATGTCGTTTGCAAATATCTTCTCCCATTCTGTCAGTTGTCTTTTGATTTTGTTCACTGTTTCCTTTGCTGTGCAAAAGCTTTTGATCTTGATGAAATCCCAATAGTTCATTTTTGCCCTTGCTTCCCTTGCCTTTGGCGTTGTTCCTAGGAAGATGTTGCTGCAGCTGAGGTCGAAGAGATTGCTGCCTGTGTTCTCCTCAAGGATTTTGATGGATTCCTTTCACACATTGAGGTCCTTCATCCATTTTCAGTCTATATTTGTGTGTGGTGTATGGAAATGGTCCAATTTCATTTTTCTACATGTGGCTGTCCAGTTTTCCCAGCACCATTTATTGAAGAGGCTGTCTTTTTTCCATTGGACATTCTTTTCTGCTTTGTCGAAGATTAGTTGAACATAGAGTTGAGGGACTATTTCTGGGCTCTCTATTCTGTTCCATTGATCTATGTGTCTGTTTTTGTGCCAGTACCATGCTGTCTTGATGATGACAGCTTTGTAATAGAGCTTGAAGTCTGGATTTGTGATGCCACCAACGTTGGCTTTCTTCTTCAATATCCCTTTGGCTATTCGAGGTCTTTTCTGGTTCCATATAAATTTTAGCATTATTTGTTCCATTTCTTTGAAAAAGATGGATGGTACTTCGATAGGAATTGCATTAAATGTGTAGATTGCTTTAGGTAGCATAGACATTTTCACAATATTTATTCTTCCAATCCAGGAGCATGGAACATTTTTCCATATCTTTGTGTCTTCCTCAATTTCTTTCATGAGTACTTTATAGTTTTCTGAGTATAGATTCTGTGGATCTTTGGTTAGGTTTATTCCTAGGTATCTTATGGTATTGGGTGCAATTGTAAATGGGATTGACTCCTTAATTTCTCTTTCTTCTGTCTTGCTGTTGGTGTAGAGAAATGCAACTGATTTCTGTGCATTGATTTTATATCCTGACACTTTACTGAATTCCTGTACAAGTTCTAGCAGTTTTGGAGTGGAGTCTTTTGGGTTTTCCACATATAGTATCATATCATCTGCGAAGAGTGATAATTTGACTTCTTCTTTGCCGATTTGGAGCCTTTAATTTCCTTTTGTTGTCTGATTGCTGAGGCTAGGACCTCTAGTACTATGTTGAATAGTAGTGGTGATAATGGACATCCCTGCCATGTTCCTGACCTTAGCGGAAAAGCTTTCAGTTTTTCTCCATTGAGAATGATATTTGCAGTGGGTTTTTCATAGATGGCTTTGATGATATTGAGGTATGTGCCCTCTATCCCTACACTTTGAAGAGTTTTGATCAGGAAGGGATGCTGTACTTTGTCAAATGCTTTTTCAGCATCTATTGAGAGTACCATATGGTTCTGGTTCTTTCTTTTATTGATGTGTTGTATCACATTGACTGATTTGCGGATGTTGAACCAACCTTGCAGCCCTGGAATAAATCCCACTTGGTCATGGTGAATAATCCTTTTAATGTACTGTTGAATTCTATTGGCTAGTATTTTGTTGAGTATTTTCGCATCTGTGTTCATCAAGGATATTGGTCTATAGCTCTCTTTTTTGATGGGATCCTTGTCTGGTTTTGGGATCAAGGTGATGATGGCCTCATAAAATGAGTTTGGGAGTTTTCCTTCCATTTCTATTTTTTGGAACAGTTTCAGGAGAATAGGAATTAGTTCTTCTTTAAATGTTTGGTAGAATTCCCCCAGGAAGCCATCTGGCCCTGGGCTTTTGTTTGTTTGGAGATTTTTAATAACTATTTCAATCTCCTGACAGGTTATGGGTCTGTTCAGGCTTTCTATTTCTTCCTGGTTCAGTTGTGGTAGTTTATATGTTTCTAGGAATGCATCCATTTCTTCCAGATTGTCAAATTTATTGGCGTAGAGTTGCTCATAGTATGTTCTGATAATAGTTTGTATTTCTTTGGTGTTAGTTGTGATCTCTCCTCTTTCATTCATTATTTTATTTATTTGGGTCCTTTCTCTTTTCTTTTTGATAAGTCGGGCCAGGGGTTTATCAATTTTATTAATTCTTTCAAAGAACCAGTTCCTAGTTTCGTTGATTTGTTCTATTGTTTTTTTGGTTTCTATTTCATTGATTTCTGCTCTGATCTTTATGATTTCTCTTTTCCTGCTGGGCTTAGGGTTTCTTTCTTGTTCTTTCTCCAGCTCCTTTAGGTGTAGGGTTAGGTTGTGTACCTGAGACCTTTCTTGTTTCTTGAGAAAGGCTTGTACCGCTATATATTTTCCTCTCAGGACTGCCTTTGTTGTGTCCCACAGATTTTGAACCGTTGTATTTTCATTATCATTTGTTTCCATGATTTTTTTCAATTCTTCTTTAATTTCCCAGTTAACCCATTCATTCTTTAGAAGGATGCTGTTTAGTCTCCATGTATTTGGGTTCTTTTCAAACTTCCTTTTGTGGTTGAGTTCTAGTTTTAGAGCATTGTGGTCTGAAAATATGCAGGGAATGATCCCAATCTTTTGATACCCGTTGAGTCCTGATTTAGGACTGAGGATGTGATGTATTCTGGAGAATGTTCCATGGGCACTAGAGAAGAATGTGTATTCTGTTGCTTTTGGATGAAATGTTCTGAATATATCTGTGATGTCCATCTGGTCCAGTGTGTCGTTTAAGGCCTTTATTTCCTTGCTGATCTTTTGCTTGGATGATCTGTCCATTTCTGTGAGGGAGTGTTAAAGTCCCCTACTATTATTGTATTATTGTTGATGTGTTTCTTTGATTTTGTTATTAATTGGTTTATGTAGTTGGCTGCTCCCATGTTGGGGGCATAGATATTTAAAATTGTTAAATCTTCTTGTTGGACAGACCCTTTGAGTATGATATAGTGTCCTTCCTCATCTCTTATTATAGTCTTTGGCTTAAAATCTAATTGATCTGAAAGAAGGATTGCCACTCCTGCTTTCTTCTGATGTCCATTAGCATGGTAAATTCTTTTCCACCCCCTCACTTTAAATCTGGAGGTGTCTTCGGGCTTAAAATGAGTTTCTTGGAGGCAACATATAGATGGGTTTTGTTTTTTTATCCATTCTGATACCCTGTGTCTTTTGACAGGGCATTTAGCCCATTAACATTCAGGGTAACTATTGAGAGATATGAATTTAGTGCCATTGTATTGCCTGTAAGGTGACTGTTACTGTATATTGTCTCTGTTCCTTTCTGATCTACCACTTGTAGGCTCTCTCTTTGCTTAGAGGACTCCTTTCAATATTTCCTGTAGAGCTGGTTTGGTGTTTGCAAATTCTTCAGTTTTTGTTTGTCCTGGAAGCTTTTAATCTCTCCTTCTATTTTCAATGATAGCCTAGCTGGATATAGTATTCTTGGCTGCATGTTTTTCTCATTTAGTGCTCTGAAAATATCATGCCAGCTCTTTCTGGCCTGCCAGGTCTCTGTGGATAAGTCAGCTGCCAATCTAATATTTTTACCATTGTATGTTACAGACTTCTTTTCCCGGGCTCCTTTCAGGATTTTCTCTTTGTCACTGAGACTTATAAATTTTACTATTAGGTGATGGGGTGTGGGCCTATTCTTATTGATTTTGAGGTGCGTTCTCTGAACCTCCTGAATTTTGATGCTCGTTCCCTTTGCCATTTTGGGGAAATTCTCCCCAATAATTCTCTCCAGTATACCTTCTGCTCCCCTCTCTCTTTCTTCTTCTTCTGGAATCCCAATTATTTTAATGTTGTTTCGTCTTATGGTGTCACTTATTCTCGAATTCTCCCCTCGTGGTCCAGTAGCTGTTTGTCCCTCCTTTGCTCAGCTTCTTTATTCTCTGTCATTTGGTCTTCTATATCACTAATTCTTTCTTCTGCCTCATTTATCCTAGCAGTGAGAGCCTCCATTTTTGATTGCACCTCATTAATAGCTTTTTTGATTTCAACTTGGTTAGATTTTAGTTCTTTTATTTCTCCAGAAAGGGCTTTTATATCTCTCGAGAGGGTTTCTCTAATATCTTCCACGCCTTTTTCGAGCCCGGCTAGAACCTTGGGAATCGTCATTCTGAACTCTAGATCTGACATATTACCAATGTCTGTATTGATTAGGTCCCTAGCCTTCGGTACTGCCTCTTGTTCTTTTTTTGTGTTGAATTTTTCCGTCTTGTCATTTTGTCCAGATAAGAGTATATGAAGGAGCAAGTAAAATACTAAAAGGGTGGCAACAACCCCAGGAAAATATGGTTTAACCAAATTAGAAGAGATCCCAAATCGTGAGGGGGGAGAAAGGGGATAAAAAGAGGTTCAAAAAGGAAGAAAGAAAAAAAAAGAAAATAAAAGAATTTTTAAAAAAGAAAACAAATAAAGAAAAATATAAAAAAGAAAAAATATATAGTAAACTAGTTAAAAAATGTTAAAAAAGAAAAAGGTAAAAGTTAAAAAAAATTTTACCAGAAGGAGAGAAAAAAAACAAAAAATGAAAAAGAAAAAAATTAATTGCAAGACTAAAAAAAATCACAGGGAAAAAGCCATGAGTTCCGTGCTTTGCTTTCTCCTCTGGAATTCTGCTGCTCTCCTTGTTAGGTGAACTTGAAACCGCACTTCTTGGTAGGTGAACTTGGTCTGGGCTGGATTTCTTTTGATCTTCTGGGGGAGAGGCCTGATGTAGTGATTCTCAAGTGTCTTTGCCCCAGGCGGAATTGCACCGCCCTTATCAGGGGCCGGGGTGAGTAATCCGCTCGGGTTTGCTTTCAGGAGCTTTTGTTCCCTGGGCACTTTCCGTAGAGTTCCGGAGGACGGGAATACAAATGGTGGCCTCCTGGTCTCCGGCCCGGAGGAGCCGAGAGCCCGGGGCCCCACTCCTCAGTGCGCCCTCAGAGAACAGCGCCCAGTTACTCCTGTCTGCCTGACCTCCGGCCGCGCTTCGAGCTCACCGAGCCTGCCGCCGGTTCTAGGTAACCCCAAGCTGT
The DNA here is from genome assembly GCF_964662115.1 of Mustela nivalis. NCBI lineage: Eukaryota > Metazoa > Chordata > Mammalia > Carnivora > Mustelidae > Mustela > Mustela nivalis. The sequence continues at coordinate 15,992,430 of NC_139039.1, read as the reverse complement.
GAGTTTACTGTCGGCTCTGTCTCTGTAGCCGGCTTTCCCGTTCCAATACCCGCAAGCTCTGCGACACTCAGACACCCCCGATCCTTCTGTGACCCTGTGGGACCTGAGGCCACGCTCACCCCGCGTGGGCTTCGCCCCGGGTAGCCTCTGGAGCGATGTCCCTCAGCAGAACAGACTTTTAAAAGTCCTGATTTTGTGCGTGGTTGCTCCGCCGCTTGCCGGGAGCTGGCCCCTCCCCCTGGGGTCTATCTTCCCGTCGCTTTGGATTCACTTCTCCGCCGGTCCTACCTTTCAGAAAGTGGTTGTTTTTCTGTTTCCAGAATTGTTGTTCTTCTTCTGTTCGATCTGCCGATGGATTTTCAGGTGTTTGCAATCTTTAGATAAGCTATCTAGCTGATCTCCGGCCAGCTGAAGTAGTCTCAGCCTGCTACTTCTCCGCCATCTTGACTCCTCCCTCCCCACTGTTCCTTTTTTGATAGAAAAATGTTAGAATAACCTAACTGTCAAACAAAAGTGGTGAAATAAAGAAAACCCTGTTCCATTTTTTCCTTGCATAAAAATGAAAATATAGCCAAGTAAGCAGAATAAGCATAACTATTTTTGAATTGATACTTTTAAAGTAGAAAAATCCCATCCTTCAAAGCTGCAGTTCTTCTTTTATTAATAATTCACTAATTCATTATTTACTTCTCTTTCTACTTTTCCATGTTAAAAGAGAAATGTGGGGTTTTTTTTTTTAAGATTTTTATTTATTTATTTATTTGACAGAGATCACAAGTAGGCAGAGAGGCAGGCGGAGAGAGAAGAGGGGGAAAGCAGGCGCCCTGCGGAGAGAGAGCCCGATGCAGGGCTTGATCCCAAGGTCCTGGGATAAAATCTTAAAAAATAATAATAATAATAAATACGATTGATAAAAAGAGAACAGGAAAAAGCCTAGAATTTTATCATTCTGAACCATCCATTAACCTTTTTTTATCTGACCTAGACTTTCTTAAATATAAAGTATGTTTAGGGCGCCTGGGTGGCTCAGTGGGTTAAGCCGCTGCCTTCGGCTCAGGTCATGATCTCAGAGTCCTGGGATCGAGTCCCACATCGGGCTCCCTGCTCAGCAGAGAGCCTGCTTCCCTCTCTCTCTCTCTCTGCCTGCCTCTCCATCTACTTGTGATTTCTCTCTGTCAAATAAATAAATAAAATGTTTAAAAAAAAATAAAAAATAAAATAAATATAAAGTATGTTTAGTAAATATATATATTTATATTAATTTGTGTCTTTTTTTTTAAGGCTTTTTATTTACTCATGAGAGACAGAGAGAGAGGGAGGGAGGCAGAGGCAGAGGCAGAAGGAGAAGCAGTCTACCTGCTGAGTGGGGAGTCCGATGTAGGACTCAGTTCCAGGACTCTGGGAACATGACCTGAGCTGAAGACAGAGGCTTAACCATCTAAGCCACCAAGGCACCCTCATCTGTGTGTCTTATTTGTCAACAGAAATTGGATCATATAATTATTTTTTGACCTAAGATAATTTGTTTAGGCAACTTATAAAATGATAGATACTTATTTTATTCCAACATCTTAACAGAATGTGCAAGAATAATTTTTATAGCAATTGTAAGTGTGAAAAAAAAGTAAGGAATAAAAGAAATGATGGGTTAAACATGAAAAGAACATGACTGAACATGCTATTAGCTATTGAAAGGGAAAAGTAGAAAAATATCCATATATAATAGAATACATAGTGATGCATGTATGTCTTCAATGTGCCCCACAGCGTACCAAAGATGACTAATACTAGAAAAAAACGTCTAGGAATTTTCATTTAAACTTCATCATCATTTCAGCTAACATGACCTGTTGACCAACTTGCTTTTAACTAAATTGCTTTCAACAAATTATGTTCCATAAAATTGCATTTGTTCACATTCCGTTTTTTTTTTTTTTTTTTTTTTTTCTAAGTGGTCATCAAATCATACAATACTACCAAGGACAGAACTAGAAATCTAGAAGCAGTTTTTGTTTCCTGCTTAGTTCTTTTCTCTAACTCAGTGTCTGTTGGTGTTTCTCTATATCTTTCTATCTCTGATTATCCTTATTCTTACATTTTATGATGAATCAATCCCTATGGAGCATCATTGTGATTTTTTTTTCTGTGAATGTGGACACTCTTTGAAAGACCACCTTCTTCACACCATACCTTCAGAATACTGTAGAGTGATGGTTTTTTGACCGTATTATAGCTAACTCCAACTTTTAGTTTATTTTCTAGTTTGAGAATGTTCCTTCCAGTAATTTCAGACTGAATTTCATGTATCATCTTTTGCCTCTCCTTATCAGATGAAGACTAAACATTTCTAGTAAACTCTTGAATAAAACTTCTGGTGTTGTATAACCAATGAGCAAATCAACTAGGCTGTTCGATAGTGCATTGCAAAATTTTATGATAGCATGTTCTTTCCACATATACCCAGAACATTCTATTTCTTCACCCCTATAGCTTCATCCTCTAATTCCCAGAGCTATCTGCACAACCTTATTGTCACAGTAGTAATGTAATAGAAAAAACAAGTTATTATATACCAGCATTCACAGCTTTCTCTCCCCTGAATTCCAGAGATTATTATTTGAAAGGTCATGTATTGGCCTCTTCACCATGGCCCCAGATCCAAATAGCAGGCCCCAAATATCCCCATAGTCTGTGAGACTACACTTTCCAGTGACTGCAAAGGGCAAGACAATGGTGTAGTATGATAGTTTGGAAGAAATGTGGTTGTGTGGTGCATGACAGTATGTCGGAAAAGTTAAGAAAACAGTAGAAGCAAGTGAAAGAGAATGGCATAAAGGAATAGGAAAATTTTTATTTTATTTTAGGTATGTATGGTTTTCTTGAGTGTATAATATGGAAAGAAGAAATTCAATCTAGAAAACAGGTTATGTTAAACTTCCTATGTCATGCATAAGGCAAAATGCCTGGGCTAGAATTGTTAAGGTAGAAAGCAATGATGTCTCAAAGCTTCTGGAGTCAGATCTGTGTTTCCTTTTAAAGTGACTCTGCAGAGATTGGGTTTCTATGGGGACACAGTTATATATATAATCACCTGTTCAAGAGCTGAATAGCATGTCTTGACCACTTTCTCGCATAATAAAACCACTGCCTACCTGATGAGGAGCTGCTAGGGAACACTGCAGTACCAGGGGCAAGTCTGGCGCTCTTGCTCTTAGTTTTGCTCCATTCACCTAATAGAAATTTGCATAGCAATCACCAACTATATTCTATCTGAGATTCCTCTCAACTCTGATGTAAGTCCATATCCTAATTTTGCATTAATCCCTTTTAGCCTAACTACAGCACACTCAGCATCTTATTTGACTCTGGAACACAAATCTGTCAACCAAGCAATATTAAAGTCTTGCCATACAAGGCTGCTTCCAGTACTCATGAAATTGCATGGTTCTGAAGACAAAGCCTGAGAAAACATCATTCATCTGTACATTCCTCTGTATCTCATGGCATCCTTTTACCACCACCATGCCAAGACAACCAGACCTCACACTGGCAGGAGAGTGGAGGAAGTAACACTGGAAATATATCAGATGCTGAATTCAAATGCTATGACAGTGGCAGCAAGATTGTGCACATCATTTTGAAAGAAACTCGGGGGTGAGTTGTGGGAAATAAGTGATGGTGATTAAAGAGTGCTCCTGTCATGAGGAATACCAGGTAATGTACAGAAGTGTTGAATTACTATATTGTACACCCCAAATACATATTACACTGTATAAACTAGCTGAAATTTGAATAAAAACTTAGAGAAAAAAAAAAAAGACTAACTTCAAGATTTCGCTGGACCTGCCATGTAATCTCCCTGTGTTTCTCACTCTCCTTACCACCCTTGTCCTTACCACTCAGAAGCAGATCCTCATGTTGATACTTATTTGATTTGCCATTTCCTGTCTTGTGAGGATTGTATGGGTCCCTCACTTTGTGTTTCCCCTAAGTCTGCCTATTTTGTTCACCTTTGCATTCCTGACACCTGGAACAGTGTTTGGTATCTAGATTTGTACACATGACTATAGCCTTTATCACTTCTACTTCTCTCTCAGTTCCAGCAGCTCAGACTATGCACCTTAAGGGGGCATACAGAATCTGTGCCAACTTTAATTATCAAAGAAAAAAGGTTTGCTCATAATAGTCAAGCTAAAGATAGGAAAGAGAACACTTTTGGAAAGCAGAAAATCCTGTTAAGAAGAATAGTTAAGCTAAAATGATGTTTTGCAATTATTTGCAGTGTTCTAGAAACTTTTTTGAAAATATGAATATTTTATTTATTTGTTTGACAGTTTTACTATATACCTGGCTATGTTCTAAGCACTGGAGATAGAAGTAAAATGAAGAAATCCAGTGTCTTTCAGGCAGTGCCTTATTTTAAAAGTGGGAGATAGAAAATACATATGTAAATGAGCAAACAAGACTATTTCTCATGTTAGTAATTACTATGAAGTGATAAAAACTGAGTAACTGGATAAAGGGTTTCTAGGAAGGATGGTTACCTTTGTTTGTGTGGTCAAGAAAAACCTGTCTGAAGATATTGTAGTACAGAACAGAATAGCGAGAAGCAGGACCATGTTCGAACATGAGAGAGCATTCCAGGCACAGAAAAGGGAACGTGTTCAAAGTCCCTGAAGCAGGAATGAGCTCAGCGTGTTTTAGGGGTAGGACCAGTGAATGAAGTGATAGAATGTTAGGGCACCAAGTGGATACAAGTCCAACAGATCACATAGGGAAATGGAGGGTCTAGAAAAAAATGTTTTTATCCTAACTTTAAAAAGAAAATGTTCCTTGCTCATGGATTGGAAAAACAAATATTGTGAAAATCTCTATGCTACCTAAAGCAATCTACACATTTAATGCAATCCCTATCAAAACACCATCCACTTTTTTCAAAGAAATGGAACAAATAATCCTAAAATTTATATGAAACCAGGAAAGACCTCGAATAGCCAGAGAAATGTTGAAAAAGAAAGCCAAAGTTGGTGGCATCACAATTCCAGACTTCAAGCTCTATTACAAAGCTATAATTATCAAGACAGTATGGTACCGGCACAAAAATAGGCATATACATCAATGGAACAGAATAGAAGGCCCAGAAATAGACCCTCAACCCTATGGTCAACTAATCTTTGACAAAACAGGAAAAAATGTCCAATGGAAAAAAGAAAGTCTCTTCAATAAATGGTGTTGGGAAAATTGGACAGCCACATGCAGAAGAATGAAACTAGACCATTTCCTTACACCATACACGAAAACAGACTGAAAATGGATGAAGGACCTCAATGTGAGAAAGGAATCCATCAAAATCCTTGAGGAGAACATAGGCAGCAATCTCTTCGACCTCAGCCACAGCAACTTCTTCCTAGGAACATCACCAAAGATGAGGGAAGCGAGGGCAAAAATGAACTATTGGGACTTCATCAAGATCAAAAGCTTTTGCACAGCAAAGGAAACAGTTAATAAAACAAAAAGAAAATGGACAGAATGGGAGAAGATATTTGAAAACAACATATCAGATAAAGGGCTAGTATCTAAGATCTATAAAGAACTTCTGAAACTCAACACCCAAAGAACAAATAATCCAATCAAGAAATGGGCAGAAGACATGAACAGACATTTCTGCAAAGAAGACATCCAGATGGCTAACAGAAACATGAAAAAGTGCTCAACATCACTCAGCATCAGGGAAATACAAATTAAAACCACAATGAGATACCACCTCACACCAGTCAGAATGGCTAAAATTAAAATGTCAGGGGATGACAGATACTGGCAAGGATGTGGAGAAAGGGGAACACTTCTACACTGTTGGTGGGAATGCAAGCTGGTGCAGCTGCTTTGGAAAACAGCATGAAGGTTCCTCAAAAAGTCGAAAATAGAGCTACCCTACAATCCGGCAATGACACTACTGGCTATTTACTCTAAAGGTACAAACATAGTGATCCGAAGGGGCACGTGCACCCAAATGTTTATAGCAACAATGTCCATAATAGCCAAACTATGGGAAGAACTTAGATGTCCATCAAAAGATGAATGGATAAAGAAGAGGTGGTATATGTATACAATGGAATACTATGCAGCCATTAAAAAATGAAATCTTGTCATTTGCAAGATTTGTTGTGAACTTGTTGTGAATTCAGATACCTGAGGGTCTACCCAGAATTTAATTCACTAGGTTTGTTGGACCCAGACATCTGCATTTTAATAAGCATCTCATGTGATCTGAAGCATGTAAATGTATGGGGGAAAACACTGAAAAAACCAATCTAGATGGCCAATGTTTATCCCAGGACTATATATAAAGAGAGGGGCAGAGAAAAAGAGAGTGAGAGGGAAAATACTGTGTATTGTTCTGGTGGGTGGTTTCCAGTGAAATAAGAGTTCTAGTATTAAGAAATGATCAAAGAATTATAAGTTTTTGCACTTAAAAAGTTGTGCACTTAAATTTTATCAGTTAAAATATATTTTCATGTAAATTTTGAAAGGTACATTGTAATGGAAGAAATACTGAAAGAATTACCAAGTATATATACAAACAAATGTATAAGTTGTTAGGGATATTTATTTATAAATTATTGGTTAAAAACTTATTTAACTCATTTTTGGATGACAAAATACATCCTAGAAAATGTAAATTTAATCCTAGAGTTTTCAAGATTATTTGCAGCCATCGTGGGAAAACATGTTACTTAAGCTTATTTTGCTCTATAGATAACTCTCTTATGTCACATAGAGCTGCCCACAATTCTGTTTTAATAAAGGCTGGTGTGAGTGAGGAAATAAGTACAGTATTATTAAGGAGATATGAAGTATCATCAAAGGAAACACAGCCAATGAATGTTTAGGTATATAAAAATTGAACCGATTCTTGTAAGTTATAATAGGGTAATGATGTATGTAAATGACAGGGTATATAACAATATAGCTGATAAAGTCTTGATCTCAAACACATGTGTGTACACACACACACACAAATATATAAAGGAACCATCTACAATTTGATGAATAAGTAGTCATAGCTAAAAAACAAAACAAAGCAAAAAAACTTACCCATAAGGAAATAGAAATCATTAACCATACCAAAAAAAAAGAAAATTGCACAGAAACACAAAAACAGTTTTGTTACCATTAAAAATAACACAATGTAACCTAAATGTATCATGCTATGTACTGGCTCATTCTTACTTCAGGGCAACATGTTTTAGTGTAACAATACCATTGAGAATCCACCTACATGAGTAATATAATATCTATATTAAAATTATGTACATTTGGAAATATAAATATTCTATAAGTTGTAAAAGTCAAAATAAGAATGTTTTAACAAATTTTAAGTGTGTAAAATGAATAGTAGCAAGAATTGAAATATAAATTAATATTTTTGCTTCTCACGTTTACAGATTTTATTTTCCATGAAGTTTCTTAAGCATCTTATGTAATAGATAATTTAAATTCCCTGACACACCTCTTTATCAATGGAAAAAAGAAGGCTTATCTTATATAAGGAAGCATTATTTTTATTTCTCTATGTTAATGGACCTAGAATCAGCTTCCTTTGACAGTTACCTATTCGTTTCTTTGTGGATGGTACACTCTCTCAGAATAGCTTCTACCTCTTATCTTCCTGGCATCTCAACCTAAAATCTAAGACAATAAGATCACATTTCAGCATTTCCCTTACTAAGTATTTTTAGTAAGACTTACAGACACTTGCTGTTCTCGAAACAACTAATGGCACTCAATATTAGTGGTAGATTAGTGGTAAACACTATCCACCATTTTCTACATTTGGGAATCCCATTCTGTAAGCTTCACCAGATGCTGCACTCTTGCCTTCACTGAATTTACAGTCATATCCACTTGCCTGTTGATTACTTTTATGTTCCCAAAGAATAGGATAAAGGATATGCCCCAACAAACACAACTCATTGTTATAGCTGGCCTTCTGCCAAAATCCTGTTTGCCAAATGTTCATTCATCTGACCAACTGTGAATGCCTCAAGAATTGCATGTGTCCTTTTCCTGAAGGCCTAAAGTAGAATTAAACCTCCCTTTATAGTACTTATAACCTAACCTGACTTTTCTAAATTCTCCATAAGGAAAGAGGCTTCAAGAGCAAAGGAAAATTTTTTAAGAAAATGAATGCTCTCAGATATTCTTTTGAATTCTTTCATTGTTGCCTGATGACCTGGTTTCTCCAAGGGCACGGTCAAAGTGGGACACTATTCCGTGACCAGACTGCTTAATCTTAGCATCAGAATTCACCTTGATGATAGTTGTGTGAGGAGAGAAAGTATGGTCAACTTTTGAAGTCTGAAAAATATTTTCTGATATGCAAAAATGCCTATTAACTAGCTGAGCAGCATCTCTAACGTTTCTTTCCCAAGTATTTCACTTTCCCCCTTTTCTTGGAAAAAAAAATTAAAGATATTTACATAGTTTCTTTATGCCAGTTTATTAAGAAACTTTAGACTTGAGTATGGGGGAAGAGGTAAAAACAGTTTGTGAAATATCGGGGAAAGGCACCTAGAGGAAAAATTTAAAGGGCATGGCCAAATAACATTTATATGAAAATTAAAAAAGACTATCATCATTGTTTCCAGACCATTATATTGCTCAGCTACATAATTCCTTTTGGAACATAAGGAAGTAGGCAAGCAGAGAGAAAGCTTGAAACTTGAAATGTAAGTTATAACTTTGCACTGATAGTTTTCAAGAGGAAATTAATTATGTCTCTCTTAATAGAAAGATAATAAAGGGAAGTAGAATTCTACAGAAGATAGAGAAAAAGGCTATAAAATTTTTGATACTTAAGGTATTTTAACTCCCACATGAAGAGCCAGTGACAAGTACCATAAAATCAGTATGCCCCAGTCAAAATTAAGGATGAACTAATTTTACTCAAGAATAAGAAAAAACCAGCATGAATAATAATTGAAGATTAGGGAAAAGGTATTTAACCACACTTAACTTAAAAAAAAATCTGACCTAAATTATATATTATTCATTTAAATGCACATTATTTAAATGCACTAGATAGTAATTCTAGTAGACACTAAGTATAGCTCTTTTAAGCACTCTTGGTGTTTTAAAAGAATAGAAAAGGGGCATTGGTTTAAATCTCTCAGTTAATCATTCTTATAGAAGTCTTGAGTCCATATAAGGACTTAGCCCAGTTCTCTCCATATACACTGAAATATACTGCCCAGAAGATAATTTTTTTTCATCTTGAGTCTACAAAATACAAAATACATGAAGCCTACAAAATACATGAAGCTAGATATGTATCTATCTGTCTTCATACACACACACACACACACACACACATTTTAAATATTTTATTTATTATTTGACAGAGAGAGAGAGTGGACAAGCAGGAGAGATGGAGAAGCAGCCACCTCACTGAGCTGGGAGCCTGACTCAGAGCTCCATTCCAGGATCCCAGATCATGACTGGAGCCAAAAGAAGACACTTAACCAACTGAGCCACCCAGACACCCCCATAAAGGTATATATTTTTTAAAAATATCAGTATAAATATATCTAAACTGTTCTTTAAATTTTTGCCAGCTGATAACTTTAGAAAATTTAGAGAAATCTACCTAGTACTTGCCGTTACGATTATGAGTCTTCATCTTTGAAGCATATTTTCAGTGACTAATATTCTAAGCTCTATGTCAGATTGAGAGAAGAAAGTTGATTTTATTCTTGAACTTTCCTGGATGGATTCAGATGTTAGTCTTCCCCCCCACCCCCATTGTTGGGATCAGAGAAAGTCAGAAATATGTTCTCTGTGACCAATTTATATCTTACCAGTTTCTATTTTTAATACTGTTTATTGCTACTAAATAATAATTGGCCTTCCAACATGCTTCCACGTATGTATATGGGTATTTCCCCACTTTACAACATTCTTCATTTACGACGTACCCTATGCGTCTGTCAATAAGTGATGTTTCTATGAGCTCATCTGGAGTTCTCGTATTAGAATAAAGCCTTATTTTCAGAGTAACTTAATTTGTTACCAGTAGTAACAAATTAACAACCAGCAGTAACTTAATTTGCCTTGTGATACTGGCATTTTCTTTTTTTTTTTTTTAAGATTTTTTTTTTTTAAATTTATTTAGTCAGAGAGAGAGAGCGAGCACAGGCAGACAGAGTGGCAGGCAGAGTCAGAGGGAGAAGCAGGCTCCCCGTGGAGCAAGGAGCCCGATATGGGACTCGATCCCAGGACGCCGGGATCATGACCTGAGCCGAAGGCAGCTGCTTAACCAACTGAGCCACCCAGGCGTCCCGATACTGGCATTTTCTTATAGAAGAGTCTATCTTTTTTCAGAAAACATATTCCATACAACCTAAACATGCTAATTTCAGAGGATAGAGTCTTCTACTTCTACTTAGATAATCCATATACTTACTCCTACATCTGTGACCATTCTTATGCTCAGGTACTCATTCTTTCATATTCACTGTTGACTGTTTGGTTTATAAATTATAATTTCTGCCATGAATATACCAAAGACATCTTGTGTCCATTCTTATGCTCAGGTACTCATTCTTTCATATTCACTGTTGACTGTTTGGTTTATAAATTATAATTTCTGCCATGAATATACCAAAAGTACTTTGGACTCCATTTATGATGTTGGGACTCTCCTTGTAGCTAAATTATGAAAATGTTATTTGTACATTTATATTGAACTTTGAGTATTATGGGATTTTAATAATCAAAATCATGTTCCCCCATGACCTGATTAGATAATCTAGTGGCATTCTTTAATTTTTAAATTTCAAATCCAATTGAATAAAAAATGTGCATTTATTAGTTTCCATCAATGATGGTGATTGAATATATTTGGAATCTGTTTTTTTTTTTTTAGCAAGATTTTCTTTTAGCAATAAAACCAGACAAAATTCTAAGTGAGTCCCACTCCTTCTATTTACTAGCAGTTGAATCTTAAACATTGTTTAACTTCCTTTTTTTTAATGTTCTTACTTAAATTCCTCACTTTATGTTCTTAATCTCTATAATAAGTACAACACCAATGTCATAGCTGTTACGAAGATTGAGAGGCTACGTTCTGTAAAAACTAGTTCCCTTAAACTAACTTTTTTTCATAATTAAAAATTTTGAGATAACTGAAGATTCATGTGGAGTTGTAAAAAAAAAAAAAAAAAAAAAAAAAACGATACAGAAATTTCTTCATACCTTTTAACTAACTTCCCTAAATGGAAATATTTTGTAAAGCTATACTACAACGTCAAAGCCAGGTTATAACATTGATACAGTTTCCAGCTGTTGTTCAGATTTCCCCCAATTTTATCTGTACTACATTGTGTATACATTTGTATTTAAAAATTATTTAAAACTGGGGCTCCAGGATGGCTCAGTTGGTTAAGCATCTGCTTTTGGCTCAGGTGGTGATCTGGGGCTCCTGGTTTGGAGTCCCCTCCCGCCACCAATTCTGCTCCCTGCTCAACAGGCAGTCTGTTTCTCCTCCTCCCCCTGCTTGTGCTTTCTCTCACATGTGCTTTCTATGTCTGTCACTCAAATAAATAAATAAAATCTTTAAAAAAGTTTTTAAACTTAGAAAAAGTTTTTTAAAAAGTATGAAGAGCTTTTTTTACTCTTTCCTAAATCATTTTAAGATGTCAACCTAATGCCCTATCACCACCTACATAATGAATTTCTCAAAAGGCATTGTTCTACATAACTGAAATATAACCATCATAATGAGGAATTTAACATTGATACACTACTACCATTTAATCCATAGACTTACTAAATTTTCACCATTTTCCAATAGCATCCTTCATAGAAAAGGACCCAGTTATGTTCTGTTGGCATATCTGTTTAGTTCCATTCACAGTGGTTCCATTCCTTTGTCTTTACTTGGCTCTCATGACTTGACACTTTAAAAAATTACAGGCCAGTTATTTTGTAGTATGTTTCTCAATTTAGGTTTGTCTGGTTTTTTTTTTTTTTTTTCATGTCTAGATTTAAGTTAAATATTTTTGGCAGGAATATCAGAAAAAAATGATACACTATTATTCTCATTGCCCCCCATCAAGTTATAAGCAAATTCAATTCATGCCATTACTGGTGATGTTCATTTGAGTTGATTTTTGTGTGTAGTATAAAAGGTCCATAATTTCTTTGGTTTAAAACAACAAAATCTTTCCTTCCTTCCCTCCTTTGCTCTTTTTTTTATTTCCTCCTTCTCTCCACCCATCCATCCATCCCTCCCTTCCTTTCTTCCTTCCTTCATTCCTTCCTAATTTAGTAGACAAACTATTTAGTAAAGATGTGAAAAACTCATCCACACAGGGTAGCAATCTGGCAGGAGATTCCAGAATTTGAGTGAGGTAAGGAGACACCTATGGCAGCTGGTTGCTAATTAGGAAAGAATGTCCAAGTTGAGGAAGATGGCTGACAGAAGAAGTGGGTGGTGGTGGTCTAGTGTGGAGCAATCGAGACTGAGTTGGGTGAAGGTGTCTTCCATGAGGGAGAATCACAAAAGTACTTGCTATTACATATTGAGAATCACAAAAGTACTTGCTATTACATATTGAGGAACCAAGCAGAGTGAAGAATTTGTCTTCAATCTGGTAGTGGGGGATGGGGAGGGCAGAGAGGAGAGGGACGATGGCTTTAATAAGAACTGGGTACATGTGAAGGGACATGATAAAATAATTACATATCTTGAGAACAATTGGGTTAGATTTATTGCTGCTGGAGGCAGAAATTACAAATATGGAAAAAGGGAAAACTAGGATGAACCCTGAAATGTTGGACTGAAAATTGAAATATAAACGTCAATTCATAGTTTTTAACTGACAGAAGATAAATAGATATTTGTGGATATAGATATATGGATAGATAAAATAATTACATATAATATAATTCATATATATCCTAGCTCTTTCCTGAGAAAGCCTTGGAGCAGAGATACTCAAAGAGCAATAAGCATACCTTTCACTGAAATCTTGCCTTATAAATAACATTCTCCACTGAAAGAAACCAGGGCACCTTGGAGAAATTTCTGATTCCTCAGCTGGGGAAGAGAAGAAAGAGATGAGCCAAGAACAGTTTATTGTATCAGAAAATAAGAAAATGCTCCAAAAATGATGAAATCAAAAGTCAAAAGGATACATGAACCAGTGTGAACTCCCACTTGTCAAATGTAGAACATTTAAACATTGAAATAAATAGTAATAGTAACAGATTATAACCAACTAAAAAAAATCCACAAGTCCATGCAGCTATGAATGAATGAATGAATGACGAGGAGAAGTGACAGATTTTCTCAAGAGTGGAATGTCAAATAATAAATGCAGAAAGAACTATAGAAGAAGAAAATCATTTGGCTATCATTACAGTAATAAGTAACCCAGACAAAGATATCAATGCACATGATACATTTGGGTGAGTTAGATGTTGCACAGGAGGTTTACATATATTTGATGAAATTCTGCACTAAATATTTAACAATTAGAAAGGTAAAAGAGAGAATCTTTACAATGACTCGAAGCCATAAAAACATATAGAAGACAACATAGGTGTGAGAAACCTCCCTGCCATTGACTTTGGCAACAATTTTTTGTCTATGACATCAAACGTTCAGGCAAGAAAAGATGAATAAACAAGTAGGATTATGCCAAACTAAAAAGTATTTGCAAAGCAGAGGAAACCATAGCAAAATGAAAAAACAATCTATGGAATAGCAACCCATGGGAGGGAAGAAAATATCTGAAAACCATATATCTGATAAAAGGTTAATATCCAAAATATATAAGGAACTCATAAAACTCAATAGTAAAAGAGACAACTCTATTTAAAAATGCACTAAGAACCTGAGTAGATGTTTTTCTTTCCTTCCAAAGAAGATAGACACATGGATGACAGATATATAAAAAGATTCTTTTTTAAAAATTTTTTAATAAACATATAATATATTTTTATCCCCAGGGGTACAGGTCTGTGAATTGCCAGGTTTACACACTTCACAGCACTCACCATAGCACATACCCTCCCCAATGTCCATAACCCCACCCCCCTTCTCCCAATCCCTCTCCCCCCAGCAACCCTCAGTTTGTTTTGTGAGATTGAGAGTCACTTATGGTTTGTCTCCCTCCCCATCCCATCTTGTTTCATTTATTCTTCTCCTACCCACTTAACTCCCCATGTTGCATCTCCACTTCCTTATATCAGGGGATCATATGAGAGTTGTCTTTCTTCGATTGACTTATTTCACTAAACATAACACCCTCTAGTTCCATCCACGGCATCGCAAATGGCAAGATTTCATTTCTTTTGATGGCTGGATAGTATTCCATTGTGTATATATACCACTTATTCTTTATCCATTTATCTGTTGATGGACATCTAGGTTCTTTCCATAGTTTAGCTATTGTAGACATTGCTTCTATAAACATATGGGTGCACGTGTCCCTTTGGATCACTACATTTGTATCTTTAGGGTAAATACCCAGTAGTGCAATTGCTGGGTCATAGGGTAGCTCCATTTTCAACATTTTGAGGAACCTCCATGCTGTTTTCCAGAGTGGTTGCACCAGCTTGCATTCCCACCAACAGTGTAGGAGGGTTCCCCTTTCTCTACATCCTCGCCAGCATCTGTCATTTCCTGACTTGTTAATTTTAGCCATTCTGACTGGTGTGAGGTGATATCTCAATGTGGTTTTGATTTGTATTTCCCTGATGCCAAGTGATGTTGAGCACTTTTTCATGTTTCTGTTAGCCATTTGGATGTCTTCTTTGCAGCAATGACTGTTCATGCATTCTGCCCATTTCTTGATTGGATTATTTGTTCTTTGGGTGTTGAGTTTGCTAAGTTCTTTATAGATTTTGGACACTAGCCCTTTATCTGATATGTAGTTTGCAAATATCTTCTCCCATTCTGTATATTTTCTTTTGATTTTGTTAACTGTTTCCTTTGCTGTGCAAAAGCTTTTGATCTTGATAAAATCCCAATAGTTCATTTTTGCCCTTGGTTCCCTTGCCTTTGGTGATGTTCCTAGGAAGAAGTTGCTGCGGCAGAAGTCGAAGAGGTTGCTGCCTGTGTTCTCCTCAAGGATTATTATGGATTTCTTTCTCACATTGAGGTTCTTCATCCATTTTCAGTCTGTTTTCATGTGTGGTGTAAGAAAATGGTCCAATTTCATTTTTCTGCATGTGGCTGTCCAATTTTCCCAACACCATTTATTGAAGAGGCTGCCTTTTTTCCATTGGACATTCTTTCCTGCTTTGTCGAAGATTAGTTGGCCATAGAGTTGAGGGTCTATTTCTGGGCTCTCTATTCTGTTTCATTGATCTATGTGTCTGTTTTTGTGCCAGTATCATGCTGTCTTGACTATGACAGCTTTGTAATAGAGCTTGAAGTCTGGAATTGTGATGCCACCAACTTTGGCTTTCTTTTTCAATATTCCTTTGGCTATTCAAGGTCTTTTCTGGTGCCACATAAATTTTAGGATTATTTGTTCCATTTCTTTGAAAAAAGTGGATGGTATTTTGATAGGGATTGCATTAAATGTGTAGATTGCTTTAGGCAGCATAGACATTTTCACAATATTTATTCTTCCAATCCAGGAGCATGGAACATTTTTCCATTTCTTTGTGTCTTCCTCAATTTCTTTCATGAGTACTTTATAGTTTTCTGAGTATAGATTCTGTGTCTCTTTGGTTAGGTTTATTCCTAGGTATCTTATACTTTTGGGTGCAATTGTAAATGGGATGGACTCCTACACTTGATCTTAGCCAAAAGGCTGAGAAGCGAGGGGATGGACTCCTTAATTTCTTTTTCTTCTGTCTTGTTGTTGGTGTAGAGAAATGCAACTGATTTCTGTGCATTGATTTTATATCCGGACACTTTATTCAATTCCTGTAAAAGTTCTAGCAGTTTTGGAGTGGAGTCTTTTGGGTTTTCCACATATAGTATCATATCATCTGCGAAGAGTGATAGTTTGACTTCTTCTTTGCCAATTTGGATGCCTTTAATTTCCTTTTGTTGTCTGATTGCTGAGGCTAGGACTTCTAGTATTATGTTGAATAGCAGTGGTGATAATGGACATCCCTGCCATGTTCCTGACCTTAGCAGAAAAGCTTTCAGTTTTTCTCCATTGAGAATGATATTTGCAGTGGGTTGTTCATAGATGGCTTTGATGATATTGAGGTATGTGCCCTCTATCCCTGCACTTTGAAGAGTTTTGATCAGGAAGGGATGCTCTACATGTCAAATGCTTTTTCAGCATCTATTGAGAGTATCATATGGTTCTTATTCTCTCTTTTATTAATGTGTTGTATCTCATTGATTCATTTGTGGATGTTGAACCAACCTTGCAGCCCTGGAATAAATCCCACTTGGTTGTGGTGAATAATCCTTTTAAAGTACTGTTGAATCCTATTGGCTTGTATTTTGGTGAGAATTTTCGCATCTGTGTTCATCAAGGATATTGGTCTTTAGTTCTCTTTTTTGATGGGATCCTTGTCTGGTTTTGGGATCAAGGTGACACTGGCCTCATAAAATGAGTTTGGAAGTTTTCCTTCCATTTCTATTTTTTGGAAGATTCAGGAGAATTGGAATTAGTTCTTCTTTAAATGTTTGGTAGAATTCCCCCAGGAAGCCGTCTGGCCCTGGGCTTTTGTTTGTTTGGAGATTTTTGATGACTCTTTCAATCTCCTTACTGGTTAAGGATCTGTTCAGGTTTTCTATTTCTTCCTGGTTCAGTTGTGGTAGTTTATATATCTCTAGGAATGCATCCATTTCTTCCAGATTGTCAAATTTGTTGGCGTAGAGTTGCTCATATTATGTTCTTATAATTGTCTGTATTTCTTTGGTGTTAGATGTGATCTCTCCTCTTTCATTCATGATTTTTATTTATTTGGGTCCTTTCTCTTTTCTTTTTGATAAGTCTGGCCAGGGGTTTATCAATCTTATCAATTCTTTCAAAGAACCAGCTCCTAGTTTCATTAATTTTTTCTATTTTTTTTTGTTTGTTTGTTTCTATTTCATAGATTTCTGCTCTGATCTTTATGATTTCTCTTCTCTTGCTGGGTTAAGGGTTTCTTTCTTGTTCTTTCTCCAGCTCCTTTAGGTGTAAGATTAGGTTGTGTACTTGAGACCTATCTTGTTTCTTGAGAAAGGCTTGTACCACTATATATTTTCTTAGAAATGCCTTTGCTGTGTCCCACAGTTTTTGAACCATTGTGTTTTCATTATCATTTGTTTCCATGAATTTTCTCAATTCTTCTTTTATTTCCTGGTTGACCCATTCATTATTTAGAAGGATACTGTTTAGTCTCCATGTATTTGGGTTCTTTCCACATTTCCTCTTGTGATTGAGTTCTAGCTTCAGAGCACTGTGGTATGAAAATATGCAGGGAACGAACCCAATCTTTTGATACTGGTTGAGACCTGATTTAGGACTGAGGATGTGATCTATTCTGGAGAATGTTCCATGTGCACTAGAGAAGAATGTGTATTCTGTTGCTTTGGGATTAAATGTTTGGAATATATCTGTGATGTCCATCTGGTCCAGTGTGTCATTTAAGGCCTTTATTTCCTTGTTGATCTTTTGCTTGGATGATCTATTTCCATGAGGGGAGTGTTAAAGTCCCCTACTATTATTGTATTATTGTTGATGTGTTTCTTTGATTTTTTTATTAATTGGTTTATATAGTTGGCTGCTCCCACGTTGGGGCCATAGATATTTAAAATTGTTAAATCTTCTTGTTGGACAGACCCTTTGAGTATGATATAGTGTCCTTCCTCATCTCTTATTATAGTCTTTGGCTTAAAATCTAATTGATCTGAAAGAAGGATTGCCACTCCTGCTTTCTTCTGATGTCCATTAGCATGGTAAATTGTTTTCCATCCCCTCACTTTAAATCTGGAGGTGTCTTCGAGTTTAAAATGAGTTTCTTGTAGGCAACATATAGAAGGGTTTTGGTTTTTTATCCATTCTGATACCCTGTGTCTTTTGACAGGGCATTTAGCCCATTAACATTCAGGGTAACTATTGAGAGGTATGAATTTAATGCCATTGTATTGCCTGTAAGGTGACTGTTACTGTATATTGTCTCTGTTCTTTTCTGATATACTACTTTTAGGCTCTCTCTTTGCTTAGAGGACCCCTTTCAATATTTCCTGTAGAGCTGGCTTGGTGTTTGCAAATTCTTCAGTTGTTTTTTTTTTTTTTTTTTTTGTCCTAGAAGCTTTTAATCTCTCCTTCTATTTTCAATGATAGCCTAGCTGGATATGGAATTCTTGGCTGCATGGCTTTTTTTGTTTAGTTCTCTGAATATATCATTTCAGCTCTTTCTGGCCTGCCAGGTCTCTGTGGATAAGTCCACTGCCAATCTAATATTTTTACCATTGTATGTTACAGACTTCTTTTCCCGGGCTGCTTTCAGGATTTTCTCTTTGTCACTAAGACTTGTAAATTTTACTATTAGGTGATGGGGTGTGGAACTATTCTTATTGGTTTTGAGGGGGGTTCTCTGCACCTCCTGGATTTTGATGTTTGTTGCCTTTGCCATATTAAGGAAATTATCTCCAATAATTCTCTCCAATATACCTTCTGCTCCCCTCTCTCTTTCTTTTTCTTCTGGAATCCCAAGTATTCTAATATTGTTTTGTCTTATGGTGTCACTTATCTCTTGAATTCTCCCCTCGTGGTCCAGTAGGTGTTTGTCCCTCCTTTGCTCAGCTTCTTTATTCTCTGTCATTTGGTCTTCTATATCACTAATTCTTTCTTCTGCCTCATTTATCCTAGCAGTGAGAGCCTCCATTTTTGATTGCACCTCATTAATAGCTTTTTTGATTTCAACTTGGTTAGATTTTAGTTCTTTTATTTCTCCAGAAAGGGCCTTTATATCTCCCGCGAGGGTTTCTCTCATATCTTCCATGCCTTTTTCGAGCTTGGCTAGAACCTTGAGAATCGTCATTCTGAACTTTAGATCTGACATATTACCAATGTCTATATTGATTAGGTCCCTAGCCTTCGGTACTGCCTCTTGTTCTTTTTTTTTGTGGTGAATTTTTCTGCCTTATCATTTTGTCCAGATAAGAGTATATGAAGGAGCAAGTAAAATACTAAAAAGGTGGCAAAGACCCCAGGAAAATATGCTTTAACCAAATCAGAAGAAATCCCAAATCGTTAGGAGGGAAAAGGGGATAAAAAGAGGTTCAGGAAAAAAAAAAAGAATCAATTAAGAAAACGAATAAAGAAAAATATAAAAAAGAAAAAAAATATGTATATATACATAGGATAAACTAGTTAAAATGTTAAAAAAAGAAAAGGATAAAAGTTAAAAAAAATTAGCAGAAGAAGAAAAAAATTGAAATGAAAAAAAATTAAATTAACTGCAAGACTAAGGAATCATGGGGAGAAAGCCATGTGTTCCATGCTTTGCTTTCTCCTCTTCTGGAATTCTGCTGCTCTCCTTGGTATTGAAACTGTTCTCCTTGGTAGGTGAACTTGGTCCTGGCTGGATTTCTTGTTGATCTTCTGGGGGAGAGGCCTATTTGTCGTGATTCTCAAGTGTCTTTGCCCCGAGGTGGAATTGCACCGCCCTTACCAGGGGCCAGGCTGAGTAATCCACTTGGGTTTGCTTTCAGGAGCTTTTGTTCCCTGAATGCTTTCCGTAGAGTTCCAGAGGACGGGAATGAAAATGGCGGCCTCCCAGTCTCTGGCCCGAGGAGCCGAGAGTTTGGGGCCCCACTCCTCAGTGCGCCCTCAGAGAACTGCGCCCAATTATTCCCGTCTCCCTGTCCTCCGACCGCGCTCCAAGCTCACCGAGGCTGCCACCGGTTCAAGGTAACCCCAAGGTGGGAGCTTACTCCTTGGCTCTGTCTCTGTCTCTTCACTGTTCTAATACCTGCAAGCTCTGTGACACTCAGACCCCCCGATCCTTCTGTGACCCTGTGGGACCTGAGGCCACGCTGACCCCGCACAGGCTTCACCCCAGTTTAGCCTCTGGAGCAATGTCCCTCAGTGGAGCAGACTTTTAAAAGTCCTGATTTAGTGCTCCGTTGCTCTGCCACTTGCCGGGAGCTGGCCCTTCCCCTCGCATTCTATTTTCCCGTGGCTTTGGATTCACTTCTCCGCCAGTCCTACCTTTCAGAAAGTGGTTGATTTTCTGTTTCTAGAATTGTTGTTGTTCTTCTCTTCGATCTCCTGTTGGATTTGTAGGTGTTTGCAATCTTTAGATAAGCTATCTAGCTGATCTCCTGCAACCTGAAGTAGTCTCAGCCTGCTACTTCTCCGCCATCTTGACTCCTCCTAAAAAGATTCTTAACATCAATTATCATCAGGGAAATAGAAATCAAAACTTCAATGAGATATCAATCACCTTACAACTGTTAGAATGGCTAGTATCAAAAAGACAAAAGATAATGAATGTTGGTGAGGATGCTCACCAGAAAAGGGGACACTTGTGTACTCTTGATGGAATTATAAATTGAAACACTATGGAAAACAGTATAGAGCTTCCTCAAAAAATTTAAAATAGAGCTACCATATAAACTAGCAATCCCCCTTCTGGGTATATACGTAAAGGAAATAAAATAAAATATATGTAAAGTACTTTGAAAAAAAAAAAACTGTGCTCCTATTTTCATTGCAGCAGCATTCACAGAAACTGCTTAAGTGTCCACTGACGGATGAATAAATAAAGAAATTTGGGTATGCACACACAGTGGAATATTGCTCAGCCTTTAAAAAGAATGAGCTCCTGCCATTTGTGACAACACAGATGGAAATGGAGAACATTATGCTAAATAAGCCAGGCACAAAGAGAAGAATACTCCATGAGCTCATTTTTCTGTGGAACCTGAAAAAAAAAGTTTTAATACCTGGAAACAGGAATTGGAATGGTGTTTACCGGGGACAGCGAGGCAGAGGACATGTTGATCAAAGGGTAGAAAGTTTCCGTTATGTAGGATGAATAAGTTCTAGAGATCTAGTCTAGAGTATCGTAACTGTAGATTACAGTACTGTGGTGTATACTGGAAACTTGCTCAGAGAATAGATCCACAACTGAAAGTGCCAACTACCTGAGGAGATGGGTACATGAGTTAACCTGACTGCAGTAACCATTTTACCATGTATGTCTAGCAAAACATCACATCGTACACCTCACATAAATACGATTTTTATGCAAAAAGTAAAATAAAAATAGAACTACCACATAAAATAGCAATCCCATTTCTGGTGATTTACCCAAAAGAATTGAACTCAAGGTCTTGAAGAGATATTAGTGCTCCCATATACACTGCAGCACTAGTCACAAGAGCCAAGTTGTGGAAACAGCTTAAAAGTTCATCAGCAGGGGCTGTGGGGTGGCTCAGTTAGTTAAGCATCTGACTCTTGATTTTAGCTAAGTCTTAATCTCAGGGTGATGACTTCAAGCCATGCTGGACGTGGTACCTACTTTTTTTTTTAAATTTTATTTATTTATTTGACAGAGATCACAAGTAGGCAGAGAGAGAAAGAGAGAGAGAGAGAGAGGAGGAAGCAGGCTCCCTCCTGAGCAGAGAGCCCAATGTGGGGCGCAATCCCAGGACCCTGGGATCATGACCTGAGCCGAAGGCAGAGGCTTTAACCCACTGAGCCACCCAGGCGCCCCTGTGGTGCCTACTTTAAAAAAAAAAAAAGTCCATCAGCAGATGAATGGCTAAAGAAATTGTGGTGTGTACATATAAAGGAATATTCGTCAGCTTTAAGAAGACAGGAATTCTACAATATGTGACAATATTGATGAACCTTGAGGACATTATGCTAAGTCAAATAAGCCAGTCACAAAATGACAGATACTGAATGATACCACGTATATGAGGTCTCTAAAATCATCAGATTCATGAAATCAAAGACTGGAGTTCAGTTGCCGGAGTTCAGGTGTAGGGGAAAGTTGGAAGTTGGAAGTTACTAAGCAATGGGCATAAGGTTTCAGTTACACAAGAAGAATACGCCCTAGAAATCAGCTGTGCAACATTGTGCCTATAGTCAACAATAATATATTGTACATTTAATAAAAGTTTTAGGGGGTAAATCTCATTTTAAGTGTTATTTCCACAATAAAATTTAAAAATTAAATTTTAAGAATAAGACCGTTCTAAGCCTAGTGTCTAGCCCAGGGCTGCATGAATTGAAGATAAGTTTATACATATTTGAGGGCTAAGAAAAAATTAAAAAATAAACCAAGGGACTTATTTATCACTTCTCCCAGTAGATCAGGAAATTGTTCTCCATTTAAGAAGCAGTGTGTTTGTGTCAGTGAGGAAGTGTGCTGAAGGAAAATATTGAGTTAGGATATTTAAAATAGGCCACAAGTCATCCCCTGAAAAGTTTACAGCATGGTCGAAGTTTGGCTTTTGCGCCTACATCCTCCTCATTTTGTGCTTTTCCACTTCTCTCAACGTATTGTGGACACCAGGTACTGTCATAGACTCTCCCCACCTTGCATCCAACCAGGATCTGAAATGTGTTCAGATTGTAAATAAGCAAAAGCTGGTTTCTTCTTAGGTAATCAATACTCAGGGACAAGGTGCTAAGTATTCTTCATTTACTACAGATCTGTTTCTAAACAGATAGCCTCCCCGAGGCCCCAGAAATTCAACCTCCCCATGCATGCTTCCCCATTACGCTTAAAGCCAAGGTCATGACTCCATTCTTGACCCGCTTATCCCGTACCTAATTCCTCCCTCTCTAGACCAGACCATGGACTTGCTCCAGATAGAATCCATTACTAGTTCTTGATTCTTTAAAAGTAAAAAGATAGAAAGAAATGGGCTCTCTCTTGCTGAGTGGAAGAACTGATTGGTTGTAGGTTGAATAGGAGAAACAGGAATCAAAAATGGGGCCATTTGTAGTCATTCCTTCAGACACTGACGAGGTGGGCAGCCTGTAGAAGCCAAACACAGGGAAGACAGTTCGTAGGACAGTGAATCACAGTTACAAGAGGCAGAGGAGTCTGTACAAGGCTGAGGGGTGACTGTAGAGTAGTGGTTCTTGGAAGCCTGAATGTTTGTTCCTGCCTGCCTTCGCTGATGATTGTGGTGAGCAGACACTCAGAACTGCTGTCAGACTTTCTTTAGATTTTCCTTCCCTTATGGCTTCTATGTGGTGAGGTGTTTTATTGAACGTCTGGAGTAGCAGCATAGGAAAGTGTCATAAAAATGGAGGAAATTAAACGAAACATGCCCAGTAGGAGCCGAGCACAAATGCGCCAGTTCCTGTTCTTCTTTGCTGTTCTTTCCAGATGTGCAGAATTTTCTTGAAATGGAAGGGGGGAAAAAAAGAGGAATGGTTAGCAGTGTCTAAAAATATATAATTGGATTCAATGACTATTGTGCTGGAAAGGTGTTTTTCAGAAGTACTTCCTGGAGAGAAAAGCCATAGGAGAAATTATATTTTGGCTCACCCAGTGACATTATTTTCCACTCTGAGGATTGTGACTGTTTTATCTGGCCATCATCCTATTTGCCTCACTGACTATCAACCCTCGGAACACATATTAAGAATGGAGTGCCAAGGAAGGACGTCTCCACCTCAGCTTCTAGGTGGCTGGCAATGGCTACATGTTGTTTTTTTTTTTTTTAAAGATATATTGCTGTGGAATATGGGAAAATATTTTCCTTATGGATAGAACTTAAATGGAAATGTGGAAAAGGGTCACTAATGTTTTAAAAAGCTTTTTCTTTCTCTCGAAGTTGCTTGAAATCGTCTTCCCTTTCCCACACTTGCTGTGTTGACTGAGGCTTTTCCTCACGCTCTTGACAAGGTTTGCCTTTCTGAAGGCAAGTCATTTTCCCAGTACCTTTCTCAGTCGCTCTATTTGATTGCCTTATGTGATGAGTGAATAAACTTCACGTGGCCTTTTCCCTCTCCGACTCCCCTCACGCACTGTTTTGCTTATCAGAAAGGGGAAAAACCTGTAACTTGATCTTTGAAAGTGGTATTTCATGAAGTAACCTATGCCCCTGACAAACTTCCCAACTCTCTTCCCCTTGGATTTTCTGGATCCTGTTATTTTCCAGCACAAAGTCTGAGATAAAAGAACATACAGGGGAACTCTCAGGAAAGGGAGAGAGGCATCTGCAGCAGCTGGTCAACTTCGCCATTTTCCCTCTAGTCATCCTGTCCATTAACCCATTCATTTAATATCTGTCTGTTGAGATTTCTTAGCTCTAAGGTAGAGAATTACATGCATTAGGTGATTTAAGGATCTCTTAGATATAATCTCTGCCCACAGAAATTGAGATTCTAGTAGATGAGGAAGGATATTTTTAGGATAAGAGTAATAAGGAAAAGTAAAAGCTAAAGGTTACAAGAGAAGTAACTTCTAAGTGCTAAAATAATAGATGAAAAGATGGGAAGCATGTATCAGGGAATTATTATGTTTGTTTTATGAACCAGGAAATTGTTTTCTGGGGGAAGTTCCATTTGATTTGGGACAGGAAAACATGGGTTTCCATGGGTAATGCTAGAGTCAGAGGTGGGGGGATGGGAAGAATTCAAACAAGACCCATATACACACAAACGCAGACAAAGGCCTGACAGGGATTGTTTGCTTGTGCCGTGTGTTTCTCATGGAGGGGAGAGTGCAAGAGTTTCACCCACTGGCGATGCTCACTGAAACATTTATGCCTTTTGTTTCTCCTCTTGTCCCTCCTAGTTCTAATCCTGACTCATTGACAGTGCGCTGTGGAGTCCAGGAAAATATGAGAGCCTCCATTTGTTCCCACCAGCTTGGCTGCTTCTAGTCCAACCCATTGGCCCTTGAGGCCAGAGAATGACACACATGATGAGGTTGGATACAACCGGAGCCCCCAAATGAATTTTCAGAAATAGAGACTCCCAGCCCTGGAAAGTCACTTGGGCCTTCTGAATGTTTTTACAGTTTGATTTTTCTTTCCTTTTTAACAACCACCCAACCCCTGCTTGAATAACTCTAATCACATGGAACTTACTGTTCCTAAAGAGAGTCCACTCTTCCTTCTGAAAATCTTTACAGCTAGAAATTAATTTTCCTATATTAAGTAGAAATGTTATCTTCTCCTGCCTCCTGATTTTTTTCCCCAAGAGGACTGCTCCCAAAAGCAGTGAGGCACTATGTACATCCTCTTCTGCTACAACGACAACCTCTCTTCTCTTTGTATAAATTAATTGCAGGTTTCTCTCTATGGGATCACACACACACACACACACACACACACACACACACACACTACTTTCCGCTCTCCAGCCTATTATTTGGAATATTGGATGGATTATTTTGTGCATTTACTACCAAATTCCGAAGACCTCAGAAAACTTCTTACACATAAAATTCTTGCCATTCAAAATGAATCATGAGGAGAGAAAGAATACTTTCAATTTTCTGGGAAAAAACATGATGCCTTTATAAACCTCTTTTTTTGTTGTTGTTGTTTTTAATAGCATGTTCCCTCTTGGAACCTGATAGGTTGGGTTTATGGAGCCTTCCTTCCAGAATGTTTTCAACATGAGCTGGGAAGATGGCGATACCATAATGAAGGAGGCAAGAGTGGCAGTGGTTGTTATGCTTTCAGGAACCGTTGACCACAGGCTGGCTGTAAGAGCCTGTTTTGTGAAGGAAGATAATGTTAGTTAGGACTTGGGGGAAAACCGCTGATTGTCAGAAGTACTGTTGACTCTTTTTTTAAACAAAAAAGTAAACCTAAGCTCAGTGACCAAAATCCAAAATGGTTCCAAGTTTTTGCTTGGGCTCCAGGAACATGACTGTATCTCCAAATAAAATTCAAATAAACAGCATTTCTGTATTTCTCAATGGCTTGATGAGAAATGCTTGTTTGTTGCCAAATGTTTGGTGAAGCTGAATCCATACCTAGAGAATGTCCAAAATGCTTGGGTGCTTTTAAGAATGTGCCCCTCACTGGCTAGTGAAATTCCTTCCTTTAAGCTTTCAAAAAAAGTTACTGGATCCCGAATCTAATGGATGTTCCTTTGAAATCTATTTTCCTTCCTTGTATAGCGTCGGACGCCCTCTCTTTGAAAGTATCCTCCTCTTGAATGTAATTTGGGTGACACCAATGATAGTTTTAGAAATTTTTTTATAAGAATTGATAGCTATAAAGGCATATCTCATTAGCATTATAGATTAGCTTTTAATATTAGGTCAGCAGACCATCTGGAGTATATTTTATATGATATTAAGTAGGCTCATTCTTCTCTACATAGTGAACCAGTTTTTTCTAATATGATTTAACAAATATTCTATCCTTTATCATTGATTATTCTAATGCCAACTCAACTTATACCAAATTCTCATACGTAAAGGATTTGCTTTATAAACTCCTTTATTTGGCTAGTCAGTTTATCTGTTTCCATGTTAATGCCATACTCTTATTTTCTTAATTGAAGTATAATTGATTCACAACATTCTATTAGTTTCAGGTGTACATATTTTTATACATTTCAAAATGATAAATTTAGTGAAGTCCGTTAACTTGAGTTTTAATTTGAAAGATATAATCAACAACTAAGTTTTATATTTGAAAGATACAATCAACAGCTAAATTGAAATAGTTAATCTCAGTGGTTTCTATAAAATGTTCATCTCTATTCCCCTTGGTTCAGGATTATTTGAAGATTTAGGAAACAGTGACATTCTGAAGTTTTATTTATTTTTATTTTAAATTTTATTTTAATTTCACTATAGTTAACACACAGCATTATATTAGTTTCAGTTGTATGATGTAGTGATTGAACAATTCCATATATTACTCTGTGCTTATCAAGATAAGTGCACTCTTACTTTTTTTTTAATCTCTTTTTTCTTCTTTTGTTTCTTAAATTCCTCATATGAGTGAGATCATATGGTGTTTGCTTGCAATAACTGGCTTATTTCACTTAACATTGTGCTCCCTAGCGCCATCTACATCTAGCAGGATTTCACTCTTTATTATGGCTAAATAATATTCCATTGTGCATATATACTATACCTTCTTTATCCATCATCCATCAGTGAGCACTTGGTTGCAATAAACACAGGGGTGCATATAACCCTTCAAATTAGTGTTTTTGTATCCTTTGGGTAAACACTCTATAGCACAAATCCTGGATCATAAGGTAGCTCTATTTTTAATTTTTTGAGGAACCCTTATTTTTGTCTTCTACAATGGCTACACCAGTTCACATTCCCACCAACAGTCCACAAGGGTTCCTTTTTCTCCACATCCTCACCAATACTTGTTGTTTCTTGTGTTTTTGATTTTAGTCATTTTGGAAAGTGTGAGGTGATATTTCATGGTGGTTTTGAGTTACATTTCCCTGGTGATGAATGATGTTCAACATTTTGTCATGGGTCTGTTAGCTTCCTATATGTCTTCTTTGGAAAAATGTTTCTTTGTATATTCTGCCCATTTTTTAATTGGGTTATTTGGTTTTGGGGGTATTGAATTGTATAAATTCTTTACACATTTTGGATATTAACTCTTTGTCAAGCATATCACTTTGCAAATATCTTTCCCATTCAGTAGATTATTATTTTATTGTTTCTTTTTCTGTGCAGAAGCTTTTTATTTTGATGTAGTCCCAGTAATTGAATTTTGCTTGTCACTAAGGCTGATGTCAGAGATATTACTACCTGCATTCTCTTCTTGGATTCTTATGCTTTCAGATCTCACATTTACATCATTCATCTATTTTGAGTTTATTTTGGTTTGCTGCAAGAAAGTGGTCCAGTTTTATTCATTTGGTGTAGCTGTCCAGTTTTCCCAACATCATTTGTGGAAGAGACCATCTTTTGCCCATTACATATTTTTTCCTCCTTCATTGAATATTAATTGACCATATAATCATGGGTTTATTTCTGGGCTTTCTGTTCTGTTCCACACATATATATGTCTATTTTTGTGCCAGTACTATACTGTTTTGATTACTACAGCTTGCAATATAACTTCATGTCTAGAATCGTGATACCTCCAGCTTTGGTTTTTTTTATTTGTTTCCAAGATTGCATTGGTTATTCAATATCTTATTTTGATTCCATATAAATTATAAGATTGTTTGTTATACTTCTGTGAAAAATGCAGTTGTTATTTTTTATTACTATTTATTTATTTGAGAGAGAGAGAGAAAACAAGCACGAGCAGGGTGGAGGGGTAGAGGCAGAGAGAGAAGCAGACTTCCTGCTGAGCAGGGAGCTCGATGTGGGACTTGATCCCAGGACCTTGGGATCATGACCAGAGCTGAAGGCAGATGCTTAACTGACTGAGCTACCCAGGTGCCCTGCAGTTGGCATTTTGGTAAAGATTGCATTAAATCTGTAGATCGCTTTGGGTAGTATAGACATTTTAACAACATTTGTCTTCTAATCTATGAGCATGGAATGTCTTTCCATTTGTTTGTGTCACCTTTGATTTCTTTCAACAGTATTTTATAGTTTTCAGAGTACAGGTCTTTCACCTCCTTGGTTAATTTATTCCTAGGTCTCTTATTATTTTTGGTCCAATTGTAAACAAGATTGTTTCTTAATTTTGCTTTCTGCTGCTTCATAGTGTATAGATACGTGCTGGATTTCTGTACATTGATTTTGTATCCTGAAAACTTACTGAATTCCTTTATTTTCTAGTAGTTTTTTGGTGGAGTCTTTTGGCTTTTCTATATATAGTATCATGTCATCTGCAAATTGTGAAACCTTTACTTGTTCTTACCAATTTGGATGTCTTTTATTCTATTTTGTTGTCTATTGCTGTTGCTAGGACTTCCTGTACTATGTTGAGTAAAAGTGGTAACAGTTGACATCCTTGCCTTGTTCCTGACCTTAAGAGTAAAGATCTCAGTGTTTCCTGTTGAGTATGATGTTTGCTATGGGTTTTTTATGCGTATGTTATTATGTACAGATATGTTCCTTCTAAACCTATGTTATAGAGGGTTTTTATCACAGATGGATGTTGTACTTTGTCAAATTCTTATTCTGCATCTTGAAATAATCATATGGTTTTTACCCTTTCTCTTATTGGTGTGATGTATCACATCGATTTGTAAATATTGAAACATCCTACATCCTGAGAGTAAATCCCACTTGATCGTGGTGAATGATTTTTTTAATGAATCGTCGCATTCAATTTTCTAGTATTTTATTGAGGATTTTTGTGTCTAAGTTCATCAGAGATATTGACCTGTAGTGTTTTTTTTTGTTTTTTGTTTTTGTTTTTTTGTTTTTTTTTTTTGGTGCTCTTTATCTGGTGTAATAGTCTGTTTCTCTTGCCAATCTTAGCCTCTGGGTCTCTTCCTCTGATGGACAGATTTTCAGGTCCCTTCTGCTTTCCCCACTCCACCCTTTCTACCCACTTCAATCTGACCTTTTCTCTATATTTAATTGTTGGAGTTTGTTCTTCCAGTCTTTGGTTTATTTTCTGGATTATTTACACTAATGTGACTGTTATCTCATTATATCCATGGCATGAGGTGAGCTTAAGGCCCTCTTACTCTACCATCTTCTCTGGAAATCTGCAATATTCTACAGTTTTACCTCACTAATAAAAAAATTCAGACTTCAAGAAATTTAAGTAGGACAGCAACTTAAAAAATGGTTTAACATAATACTAAGAATTTTAAAAATCTAAGACACATTCCTTGCATTTAGTAAACTTCATATAATTGTTCTGAGTATGCAAAGATGATATAACTGGGCACTAACCCAAATTATGTAATCTTGAACTTCAGTTTCTAGAGTCATACATTCTTGTTTTTGATGGTGAGAGATTGGCGCAATCAGCTCCTCACATGATCCCTAATGATTTCTACCCACTGATATTCATACCTTCATGTAATCCCTCTCATTGAGTATGGGTAGGACTGTGATTTGCTTCTAACCAATAAAATATAAAAAGGTGATGGATATTACTTCCATGATAATGTTATATAAGACTCTGCCTTTGCAGACTGGATCAGTGCTCATTTTTGTGGGCTTGATGAAATAAGTGTCTATTTTAGAGAAGTCACATGGCAAGGAACTGTAGGCAGCATCTAGGACTTGAGGGTACCTTCCACCTGACTATCAGTGAAAAGCCAAGGAATGTCAATCAGTCATATAGCCTCAAGAAAATGAATTATGCCATAATCTCAATGAACTTAGAGGAAGATATTCCCCAGTTAAGCCTCCAGATAACAATGCGGCCCAGCCAAGTCCTTGAAACTCTGACCAAAGGACCCAAACAAGCTGTGCCCAGACTTCTGACTCACAGAAACTGAAATAGTAAATGTATGCTGTTCTAAGTTGCTAAGTTGGTGATGATTTCTTATGCAATGGTAGAGATTATATATATGATAAAGCTTACGTAGATGTGATAAATGAAACTAAAGTTTGAGGATTCTTAATTATTTAATTTTTTAACATAGAGAATGGCTAAACACAGAAGATAATCTTAAGATTCAGGGAAAAGAATATGTTAATAGGAACTGTGGAGAGTTACACAATTCACTAATCCAAAATGAAAATGAATTGCGTGACTTAGATCAACATCAAAATTGGAAGGCAGAGAAAGCTGTTCACACAGAGATAAAGAAGACTCTTGATCACTGGTATTTGATAAAAGCTTCCTAAAGTAGATCCATCTAAAAGAAACATTATAGTAAATATTGGGGGGGGAGGGTCAAGGCTTTGCTGAGATCTCTTCTATAAAATTCAATGGATTGTAAATTACAAAATAAGTTTACTTCATTTTTAATAAAAATGAAGTTATAATTGTGTTCTAAGAATAAAAAGTAACCAAATACATATTAATATATTGGACTTTTATTTTTTCTTATGATATTATATTGTAGAGATATTGGATTTCCTACTTCATGTTTGAGTTTAAAGCAAAATTAAACTTTATCACTTTTAAAAGAGTGTTTAGTTTTTATTAGATTTTCTCATAACTTTTCTTAGCTTTTTGGTGATTAAGCCAATCTGCTTTACCTACTATTATTCATCAGCTTTGTTTCTTTTCCTTTTCTTCCATTACTAGGTGGTCTAGACTATAGGCTTTCATTTGTCATTGAGTTTGTTGTGACCTGAGCATTTCTTTCCTTTCACTGTTATTGACTCTGTGTGAAATACTGTATCTTTTACAATATTCGCCCTTTTACTTTGCAGAAGTTTTATATTATTTTTCCATTATATTGTTGAATATCTAACAGTTTGCAAAACCACTCCCTGTCTCATGGCAAAAACAGATTATAATATTAAATCTTCAGTGTGAAATCTGGAAGAGCAAAGATTTGTCTGCTTTGTCTATCATAGTCTCTTGCAAGGCCTTAATGCAAAAACCTCAATTTTTACTGTGAAATCTGATTTGCCTTCTATTTCTAGCCTCATTCAGTCCAGAATTTCCTGTGCTTTTTAGTTCTAACAAAATAATTCTAGTCCTCTGAATAAATGTACAGATGTACATGCATGAACTTTTTCTTATAGGAATACTCGTAACTGGTGGTAGTGAGGGGGATTACTTGGTACCTTCTTTACAGTTTCAACCTGTCTTAAAGAATGGCCTCTGTCAACCAGGAGAGAAGAAAAAGCTTCAGTACTTTATTTTCAAGTGCTAACTAATAAAAACCAACAAATGTATGTATGTATCTATTTGATGTCTCTTGATGGTTATAGTTCAGATTTATCATACCTATAAATCCATCAAGATAAATCAATATAATACATGTTGAGTATGAAGTTATTCATATTTCCTCTGCAATCTTCCACTTTGTCCCATTTCCACATGTACCATTTTCTAGTATCTGGCACAGTGTCTAGTGCAAAATAGCCTTTTAATAAATAGACATTGAGTTGAATAGTCAGATATCTCCTAGCAACAAACCTAGCAATAATTTTTAAGTTTTAAAATACAAAATTATGTGTAAATGTAAGTAGTACTGAATTTCTTCATGCTTCCTTGTACAAATGCAAATGTAAGTGGAAAAAATAAAGACAAGGACTTGAGGGAAATTTTGCACTTTACCCTGTACAGGAGGTGGTCAATGTGGCATAAGTCTGTGGGACCCATTTGTATGAAGCAGGGAAATGACAGGCAAATCATGACATGGAATCAAAGTTTTGTTTTTTAAGTATAGACATGATTTTCTGATTATCAAGTATGAGCAAGGACAGGGCAAACTTGGTTGCCATTTGACATATTCGGCTCTAGCTCTGGGAAGAACCCAAGGCTTTCTAATAAGATAGTCTTACAGTGTACATAGTTCATTAGTTTCACTGATTAGAACACTGATTAGTGAGACTCAGATTAGAATCTGAATTCCTGAGGCAACCAAATTATCTTTACCCTATACCGTGGCCAACTCTTAACTCCAAACAGCAATTCAAGTTGTTGGTCTCACAATGATCTGAGTGAGAAGAGTGAGCAGTTTTAACTTAAACCTGTCATTATAACTGGAGAAACAATCACAGCTGTAACAGTTGTCATTCTGGGCTATACCGACTTCTTTTCTGCAATTATAGCTAATCCAAAAGAACAAAACAAAACATTAAGTAATCTTTTAAGTAAGATACTAGGATGGGATTTTTCTTTGTTGCAGTTAAACTGAAAATTCATAGCAAAGTGACATCTTTTTTTTCTTTTAAGATTTTTTATTTATTTATTTGACAGAGAGAGATCACAGGTAGGTAGAGAGGCTGGCAGAGAGAGAGAGGGAGGGGAGCAGGCTCCCTGCTGAGCAGAGAGCCCTATGTGGGACTCGATCCCAGGACCCTGAGATCATGACCTGAGCCGAAGGCAGCGGCTTAACCCACAGAGCCACCCAGGCGCCCGCAAAGTGACATCTTTATTAGACTCTAATTCTAACCCATTAGATTTGCTGCACAGGTGAAAAAAAGAGATTCCAGTGTCATATGCACAATGAAAATGGCAGCTATGTTATTGACCATTAGGCAAAATAAAAAATTGCAGAATAAAATTTCATTGCAGGAAGAGAGTTACAGTATAGTCTTATTCTCTTTGCTTCTATGTAACAATATGTGTTTCCTTTGTTTTGTCGTCGTTGTTTCTTTAGTTTTGTTTTTAATTCAATAGCAAATGGATTTTTCTCATCAAATAATATGAAAACATCAGATTCTAGTTTTTTGAGAATGAAAGCTATCACTTGATTTCCAATGGGATAATTTTTATTAAGAAAGAAAAATATACATTGCTGTCATTGTAAGCTTAATATGTTACAAATTGAGTTTCACTAAGCCAGTGGAAAAAGCCATGTAATGACCAACTATTTGTCCTTGCTAGAGTACTACTGTTCTGTCTTGTCCTGGAATGTTGACAGGGTTATTAAAAGATAATTAAATTTTCTGACAAACAAAAGCT
The DNA here is from genome assembly GCF_964662115.1 of Mustela nivalis. Taxonomy (NCBI): domain Eukaryota; kingdom Metazoa; phylum Chordata; class Mammalia; order Carnivora; family Mustelidae; genus Mustela; species Mustela nivalis. The sequence continues at coordinate 15,959,033 of NC_139039.1, read as the reverse complement.
ACATACAAGAGTAACTTGATTCATTTCAAGAAATTTTGTTTATAAAATACTAGAAAGGCAACGGAAAAATGTTAAAATGTTAAAATTAAGAATTTTGTAATAAAAATGGTCAATAAAATACTCACTGAAATTCAAAACTTTACATTTTCCTGACAAAATTCACATAGTGTATTTAGATACTGAATTTTTACTATAAAATAAAGTAAGTGATTATTTATGAAATTATTTTCTACCTGAACATTTTGTGAGAAGTGGCCATAGGTTAAAATTACAATCATTTTTATTAAGAAATGAGTTTTCTTTGAAGTCAGCAAATGTATACCAGTCCTAATAGGATCTATTACATATTCTTTTCTAGCCCAGAATCACACATTGCTTTTAGTTTTTTAAGGTCTCTTTAGTTTTTTAATCTAGAACAGAGCAGCATTCTTTTTTTTTTTTTTTTTTTTTCTTTCATGGATTTGAGCTTTTTGAAGAGTAGAGGCCAGTTATCTTATAGACTGTCCTTTATCTTGGATTCGTGGGATGTTTCCTTCTGATTAGATCTACTCCATGCACTTTTCACAGGGGTACTAACATCAGGGATGCTGTATCCTTGGTGCGCCATATTAGGAGGCACACAAATAAAGCTATCTTAAAGAAATAATTTTGTAACCATTCTGTCCTCTTCATGATGAGTTTCTTTTCTCTATGAATATAGATTTTCATCATTTTTAATACTTATAAACATAGATATATAGTTTTTATAGTTTTTTTTTTTAAGCAAAGTTCTTTTCTGTTCGAAGATCTTCAGCTATTGCTCCTCTATTCTCAACCAACAGACTTAGAGACAGAAGTTTTGCAACAAATGGGATCTGGCAGGGAATAAGGGTGGGTCCAATATACATTCATTCCCAATTCTAGAGAATAATTTTAAATGTAGGTCTTATTGACAGTCACCCAGCCATGTCATTTTTGTTAATGGGCCACAGAATGTTTTTGTGTATAAATCTCTTTGAGCGAAAATATAATTTAAGTTGGCTTAAGTATGCCTAAAATTGTCACTTAAAGAAAGTTTGTTATAGAAAGCTTAAGAATGTATCTAAAAGTTCTACTCATGCCTTCTCTAATTTTTACACTAGAAAACCCCTAAGGGAACTTTTTGCACATTTACACAAATAGAGAACGATGTATTATGTAAGGAAGCTATTGTGAATACAACCAAAATGTTGTCAAGTGATGAGAAAACAGTACGTTGAGGTCCTATAGTGAAGCCTTACAGATCCTCATACAATATGAGATTTTCTGTTATGCTGCCAGTGGACCATTTGGAATATCTCAAAAATTAGAACTGGAATCAGAATGCCAGGCATCCTGACACAATGCCAAACTCCCAAGACAGAAAGATAGAGGGAAAGAGGAAGAAAGGAAGAGAGGAAGATATTCGTGATCTCTACCAAGGCTAAGTTGTTGCCTAGGTTCACAGCAAAAGAATCATGACTACATTTCTAAAACTTGTCCAACCACCAGCCTGATAAAGGGCCTATCAGAGAATCAACTGCTGAGTGGGATGGAAAGAATTAGCGTGGCTCCCGCTGGTTACATCATTGCTTAATTTGGCTCTTCCCTATATCAAGTCAACTCATAATTATCTGCTCTAATGGGCCTCGGAGGGAGGGGTGGGAACTGTGGGAGCTGTGACACAGATCATACTGAATAGCAAAGACTGCAAAATATTTTCTATTAGGCTTATGCATATATCATATGCTTAGGAAGGAAGTATGTTTATCTTTCTAATCATGTTTTGTTTAGACTAATTTTTTGTTAATTCCCATGCCAATGAGAAAGCTACGTCATATTACACAGCGAGTGAGGAAAGCAGCCTAGGTTTTAAAATCTTCAAGATAAAATTCATGAAATTGGTAAGCTACAAGCTGGAAATGTGTTTCTCTGAAAATGTGGCCTCTCCAATGTCCCTGTAATTCAGTTCAAGCCTTCTCTACATCTTCACCAGGCTCCCCATTGCTCTCCCTCTCTCCAGGCTCCCTCTTCTTTAGCCCTGTAGCCCCAAGAAAACACACGGGTGTTGAGGGGTAAGTGCTGAGTTCCCACCACCATCCTGACTCACCCGCAGGTGCTGGGCGAGTGAGAGTATTCCCTTCCACATCACCACTAATAACTTAAAACTCTGCACTCTGTATCAAAAGGCCTGTTCGTATTTTAACCCAGATAAGCAAATTGCAATGGAAGGGGGGCGAGCTTCAAAGAATTATTTTGGAGAAAAAGAAACACCAGCTCTTTTTCTTTCACCCCCTCCCCTCTGCCCCTCACTCTGCCTTTCTCAGGTAGTAATCTGAACTCTCCTGTGGCAGGCAATTGGCTAGCTCCTCATCCAAGAGGAGGAGGTCACTTATAAAAACAGTTTAGAAAAGCATGGATGTAAATATTTCATCTGTTACTTTAGTAGGAGGGGTTGTTCTGCACCAGTGTTATGCCCCTGTTTAAACTAACCTCCAGGGAGCTCGCGTTGCTGGCGATTAGACTTCATGACCGGCAATTACCATTAGCCTTTCCAGTTCAGTTTGTGCCACTCCCCCAACACCAAACATAACACCAAACATAACAAACTATTTTCCAGTCATCAATGATATCATGGTTTCAAGATAATATACTTTTAGGTTAGTGACAGTGTTAGAGGAATATGGATTTGTAAGCCTGAATAAAGGTTCCAGATCCATATCAACCAATGCAATACCTTGTTCGAGGATTCAAACCATTACTCTTGAAAAAGACAAAACTTGGGGCACCTGGGTGGCTCAGTGGGTTAAAGCCTCTGCCTTTGGCTCACGTCATGATCCCAGGGTCCTGGGATTGAGCCCTGCATCGGGCTCTCTGCTCAGCAGGGAGTCTGTTTCCCCCTCTCTCTCTGCCTGCCTCTCTGCCTACTTGTGATCTCTCTCTGTCAAATAAATAAATAAAATCTTAAAAATTAAAAAAAAAAAAACAAGAAAAAACAAAACTGGTTGCCACCACTCACCCTGCCTTTTCAGTCTGTTTCATTGTGGATTGAAAAGGACAGTGCTGTCCTGGAAATTGCATAGTAATGAAGTGTTGTTCAAAAGATTTTGTGTATGTATACTTTCCACGTTTCTAACTTTATTCTGCTTTCCTAATGTTCCTAAATGCATATAAGAATAATTTTTTTTTAAAGATTTTATTTATTTATTTGACAGAGAGAGATCACAAGTAGGCAGAGAGGCAGGCAGAGAGAGAGAGGAGGAAGCAGGCTCCCTGCTGAGCAGAGAGCCCGATGTGGGACTTGATCCCAGGACCCTGAGATCATGACCTGAGCCGAAGGCAGCAGCTTAACCCACTGAGCCACCCAGGCGCCCTATAAGAATAATATTTAATCCTGACCCATATATGTGCAAACATGGCTTCCTTTATATATCTATACATATATATATTTAAATGCATGCAAACATATGCATATTTTCTTTATTATATGTGATGTTCTCTGATACTTTATATTCTACTTCTTTTCTATTTGTTGATGCTTGCTGCAAACCATTCCTTATCATGCCCCTGCATGGTCTTCCCATGACCACTGGTTGTAGCTTGCTAGAAGGTGCCTGAAATGTGGCTCCCCCGGCCAGTTCCCAATGGCTAGTTGGCCTCATACAGTGGAAGAGATCCCGGGTGCAATATTATCATGGTACCATCTAAGGCAGAACTAAGTTAAACTTGTTTTTTTTCCCTTTATATCCTCACATACTAGAAAACCCTGTTGGCTTCCCTCCGAATTATTTTGCAACTGCCCATCCCTCATCATCTCCACCACCACTCCAAACCAGTCCACTCCAAACCATGATCGGATCATGCCCAGACCCCAGCAAAACCCCAAAGTCCTCCTTTTCACTCCATTGCCCCTTTAGAGTCATTCTCACAAAGAAGCTGGAGCAATCTGGTTGAAATGTAAGTTACATTACATCCCATTTCAATGAGCCCCCTCCAATAGCTTTCTCCCATAACGCACTACATAAATCAAGTCAGATTCCATGCTGTATCTCATCCTACAAGGTGCTGCTTTCTTCATCCTGCCACCTCTTCAAGCCCCTCTTCTATTTATTCCCTGTCACTTCCACTTGCTCCAGCACTCCAGCATCAGACCGGCCATCTTACTTTTTCCTCCAAACACTGAGCCCTGCCATGGGGCATTTTCGATCGTCTGGAGTCTCCCTCCAGACTCCTCATACAATAATTTACTTATGTGTCATGCTCATTGCTTATTGTTCATTTTCCACCTGTTAGAATGTGAGCTTCCCATGGGCACAGATCTTTAAGGTTTTATTCACCGGTAGGATATCCAAAGTAGCTAGAAGCGTGTTTGACACATTTGGGGTGCTTCTTAAATAGTGATGGTTAATGCAGAAAATGTTAACTACCAGGTTAATAGTATCAAGAACACAAGCTTCTCTTGCCTCTGCGTGCCTGCGCAACAATCACACAGCTCCATTTTTTTCTCCAGCATCAAACCAACCACACCAGTCACAGATTTAACATTTTTTTTAAAGATTTCATTTATTTATTTGACAGACAGAGATCACAAGTAGGCAAAGAGGCAGGCAGAGAGAGAGGAGGAAGCAGGCTCCCCGCTGAGCAGAGAGCCCGATCCCAGGACTCTGGGATCATGACCCGAGCCAAAGGGAGAGGCTTTAGCCCGCTGAGCCACCCAGGCACCCCAACAGATTTAACATTTTGAACACCAACCATATAAAGTAAGAGTGGGAGGAAAAAATGATAACTAACTTCATTATCTTTGTATTGTTTTGGTCAGTAAGTCATTTGGAATAAATATTTCTCAAAAAAAGAATCTCTTTTTCTAGTAAATTATGAAGTCTAATACCTATATTTCGGGCTGTTTCCACCATAATCCAACAGAATATTTGTAACAGGTATTCAATACATGTTTTCCAGAACAGAAATTTTTTTTTTAAAGGCCTACTTACACATTTCAGAAAGTCATTTCTACACCACTAAAATTACAAACTCATGAAATAAATCATTTTATCTAACACTGGTGCAAAGATAATCAGTTTGCAGAGTGCGGTCTTTTCATAGCCTCCTGGATTGTCATTTTTTTGTTCAGAATATTCAGAAGAACCTGTTCAAAACCATGTAAGTTACATGTTTGTTATTAAACTGCAGACCAGGCAAGCATAAGAGTTGACAACCTGGGAACCCTTTAATGATAATTCTCTGTGTTAGCCATTGTTTTCCTATCCCTCCAACAATCGTCAACTGTGTAATCAGTTAAAATTTAATTCAGTGCAGGATTAATCTCTAAGTCCAGGCCTGAGCATTTCTCTAGTGTAATATTGCTGGGGATTAGCCAATGCTGGCTTCCGAGTTCAGATTTCAGGCACAGCACAGGAGAGAAAGAGGGTAAAAAGAGGACTGCCAAAATAAAGGTCGGTTTGCACGGGTCTATTTGCTTCATTCCCTTCACATCTATAAAACCTAGAAGACCAGGTTATTTGGGGAATTAATCTTTCCTTGAGTATACGTCACATTTCGCAAAAAAAAAAAAAAAAAAAAAAGGTTTATTTTAAAATGTCTATACAAAAGCTGCCACGGTGTGCCTTATAAGTACTTATATATTAATATGAGGCATAAGGAGCAAAATAAAACCCAGCTCATATTTCTTCCCCCCTTGAGCAGATTCCAACAACCACCCTGCCAAGCAATAAACCATCCAATCTCTGCTTTGTTTACCTCCTCTTGGAAGCAGCAAAATTTGTATGATTGACATTTAGAGTAGTCTTCAAGTGGTATGTGCATTTCAAGTACCGTTATTAGTTAGCTCTTCCTATGTGTGTTGTTTAATTAAGTGGGAAGTCATCCTTACTATAAACCAGTGAAGAATGCACACTATTCACCTGGGTTAGAAAGACACCATGCTGTAAGTCAAGAACGTAAACCCTGAATTAGGTTGCCTGAGTTCGAATCCCAACTCCACCACTTACTGACTTGACAAGATTGGTTATGTTCCTTAACCTTTCTCTGCCTCTAGGTTGTCCTCTAAGGATAGTAACACCTTCCTTGTAAGGATACTTTAGGATTTAATGTAATTAGTACCATGTTAGTGTTCTCAGGCTGCCCTAACAGAATTCTCCAGACTTGGTGGCTTATACAGCAGACATTGATCCCAGAAGTCTAAGTTGAATGTGAGGCTCTCTCCCTGGCTTGCAGGTGGCCATCTTCTGGTTGGGATCTCAGATGGCCCATTTTCTGTGTGCCCACACCCTTGGTATGGATTCTTCTTAGAAGGACACCAGTCTTAATGAATTAGGGCTCTATCCTTATGTTCTTATTTAACCTTAATTACCTCTTGAAAGGTCCTATCTCCAAATACAGTCACACTGGGGATTAGGGTTTCAACATATGAATTTTGTGGGGACCCAATTCTGTCCATAACAAGTCATATATACAGTGTCAGCCATATAGTAACTTCACTATAAATACTAGCTCTTATGTGATTGTTTTACTTTCCTCGCAGATGTGTATATGAGTCTTAGTTGCAACAGTTATTGTTTTGGTTGGTTAAAATTCCAGTTTATAAGCAGAGGCACATTTACGTAAGTAAACCCTAATTAATGCATTTAATTAAAGTGACAGTGAATGAAGTTTCATTCCATTGAGATGACTTAAATGCAGACATAGACACTTTACCTATTTTATGTAATATATTTTATTTTTTCGTTTTTTAATTTAAATTCAATTAATTAGCATATAATGTATTATTGATTTCTGAAGTAGAATCAATGATTCATCAGTCTTATATAATACCCAGTGCTCATTACATCATGTGCCCTCCTTAATGTCCCTCACCCAGTTACCCCATCCCTCTACCTCCCTCCTTTCCACCAGCCCTCAGCTTGTTTCCTAGGATGAAGGGTCTCCTATGGTTCGTCTCCCTCTCGGGTGTCATCATAATTTATTTTTTCCTCTCTTCTCCTGTGATCCTACGGTTTGTTTCTTAGCTTCCGCATATAAGTATCATCATATGATAGCTGACTTTCTCCAATTACTTATTTTGCTTAACGGAATTCCTTCTAGTTCCATTCACGTCATTGCAAATGGCAAGATTTCATTTTTTAATGACTGAGTACTATTCCATTTTTCAACGTGTGTGTGTGTGTGTCTACACACACAACCCTTATCATCTATCCATTTATCTGTCGGTAGACACCTGCACTCTTTCCATAGTTTGGCTATTGTGGACATTATTGTGGACATTGCTGCTATTAACATTGGGGTGCACATGCCCCTTTGGATCACTACATTTGTATCCTTGAGGTAATTATCCAGTAGTGCATTTGCTGGGTCAAATGGTAGCTCTATTTCAACTTTCTGAGGAATATTCATACTATTTTCCGGAGTGGCTGCACCAGCTTGCATTCCCACCAACAGTGTAAGAAGGTTCCCCATTTTCTGCATCCTTGCCAACATATGTCACTTCCTGACTTGTTAATTGTGCCATTGTGACTGATGTGAGGTAGTATATCTCATTGTGGTTTTGATTTGTATTTCCCTAATGCCAAATGATGTGGAGCATATTTTCATATGTCTGTTGGGCATTTGGATGTCTTCTTTGGAGAAATGTCTGTTCATGACTTCTGCCCATTTCTTGATTGGATTATTTGTCCTTTGGGTGTTGAGTTTGATAAGTTCTTTATACATTTTGGATACTAGCCATTTATCTGATGTGTCATTTGCAAATATCTTCTCCCATTCTGTAGGTTGTCTTTTGGTTTTATCAACTGTTTCCTTTGCTGTGCAAGAGCTTTTTATCTTGATGGAGTCCAGATAGTTCATATTTGCTTTTGTTTCCCTTGCCTTTGGAGATGTGTCTAGCAAGAGGTTGTTGGTGCCAAGGTCAGAGAGGTTGCTGCCTGTGTTCCCCTCTAGGATTTTGATGGATTCCAGTTTCACATTTAGGTCTCTGTCCTTTTTGAATCTATTTTTGTGTATGGTATAATAAAATGGTCCAGTTTCATTCTTTTGCATGTGGCTATTCTATTTCCCCAACATCGTTTGTTGAAGAGGCTATCTTTTTTTCCATTGGATATTCTTTCCTGCTTTGTCAAAGATTAGTTGACCATAGAGTTCTGGGCTCTCCATCCTGTTCCACAGATCTATATGTCTGTTTTCTGTGCCAGTAAAACACTGTCTTGATTATTTCAGCCTTGTAATAGAGCTTGAGGTCCAGAATTGTAATGCCACCAGCTTTGGTTTTCTTTTTCAACATTCCTTTGGCTATTCGGGGTCTTTTCTAGTTCCATACAAATTTTAGGATCATTTGTTCCAGCTTTGTGAAAAATGTTGATGAAATTTTGATAGAGATTGCATTGGATGTGTAATGTAGATTTTTCTAGGTAGCATAGGCATTCTACCAATATTTGTTCTTCTGATCCATGAGGATGAAACATTTGTGATCACCAAACCAGCCCTTCAATGTTAAAATAGATCCTTTAAGTGAAGAGAGAGCCCAAAAGCAACATAGATGAGAAAGGAACAGAGACAATATACAGAAACAGTGACTTTACAGATAATACAATGGCACTAAATTCATATCTTTCAATAGTCACTCTGAATGTAAATGGGTTAAGTGACCCAATTAAAACACACAGGGTATCAGATTGGATAAAAAAGCAAGACCCATTGATATGCTGTCTGCAAGAGACTCATTTTAGACCCTCCAGATTGAAAGTGAGCAGGGTCAAAATGATTTATCATGCCAATGAACATTAAAAGAAATCCGGGGTGACAATCCTTACATCAGACAAATTAATTTTAAACCAAAGACTGTAATAAGAGATGAGGAAGGATGCTATATCATAATTAAAGGGTCTATCCAACAAGAAGATCTAACAATTGTAAATATTGATGCCCATAACATGGAAACAGCCAATTATATAAGCCAATTGATAAGAACATTAAAGAAACATATTGATAACAATACAATAATAGTAGGGGACTTTAACACCACCCCCCTCACTGAAAGGACAGATCATCTAAGCAGAAGATCAGCAAGGAAACAAAGGCTTTGAATGACACACTGGACCAGATGGACTTCATAGTTATATTCAGAACATTCTGTCCTAAAGCAACAAAATACACATTCTTCTTGAGTATATATGGGACAGTCTCCAGAACAGATCACATTACTGGATCACAAATCAGATCTCAACTGGTACAAAAAGACTGGGATCATTTCCTGAATATTTTTGGACCATAATCCTTTGAAACTTGAACTCAGTCACAAGAGGAAAGTTGGAAAGAGCTCAAATACATTGAGACTAAAGAACATCTTACTAAAGATTGAATGGGTCAACCAGGAAATTAAAGAAGAATTTTTTAAAATGATGGAAACAAATGAAAATGAAAACACAACTACTCAAAACCTTTGGGATGCAGCAAAGGTGGTCCTAAGAGGGAAGTATATAGCCATACAGGCCTTTCTCAAGAAATAAGAAATGTCAAACACACAACCTAAACTTATATCTAAAGGAGCTGGAGATAGAACAGCATATAGTGCCTAAACCCAGCATGAGAAGAGAAATAATAAAGACTAGAGCAGAAATCAATGAAATAGGAACCTTTTGGTTACTTTTGGTAACTGTTCTTTTGAACAGAGCAGATCAACAAAACAAGAGCTGGTTCTTTGAAAGAATTAATAAGATTGATAAACTCCTGGCCAGACTTATCAAAAAGAAAAAAGAAAGGACCCAAATAAATAAAATCATAAATGCAAGTGGAGAGATCCTTTCCAACACCAACGAAATACAAACAATTATAAGAACATATTATGAGCAACTAGATGCCAACAAATTAGGCAATCTGGAAGAAATGAATGCATTCCTAGAGATGTTTAAATTACTAAAACCGAAACAGGAAGAAATAGAAAACCTGGACAGACCAATAACCAGCACGGAAATTGAAGCAATCATCAAAACTCTCCCAACAAGAAAGAGTCCAAGGCTTGATAGCTTCTCAGGGGGAATTCTACCAAACATTTACAGAAGAATTAATACCTATTCTTCTGAAGCTGTTTCCAAAAAATAGAAATGGAAGGAAAACTTCTAAACTCTTTCTCTGAGGACAGCATTACCTTGATCCCAAAACCAAAGACCCCACCAAGAAGGAGAATTACAGACCAATATCCCTGATGAACATGAATACAAAAAGTTTCATGAAAATACTAGCCAATAGGATTCAACAGTACATTAAAATGACTATTCATCAGGACCAAGAGGAATTTATTCTTGGTCTGGAAGGGTGGTTCAACGTCCACAAATCAGTCAATGTGATACAACTACATAAATAAGAGAAAGGACAGGAGCCATAGGATCCCCTCAATAGATGCAGAAAAAGCATTTGACAAAGTACGGCATCCTTTCCTGATTAAAATTTTTCACACTGTAGGGAAAGAGAGAACATACCTCAATATCATAAAAGCCATCTATGAAAAACCCACAGCAAATATCATCCTCAAAGGGGAAAAACTGAGCGCCTTTCCCCTAAGACCAGGAACAGGGCAGGAATGTCCACTATCACCACTGCTATTCAACATAGTACTACAAGTCCTAGTCTCAGCAATCAGACAACAAAAAGAAATTAAAGGCATCTGAATCTTCAAAGAAGAAGTCAAACTCTCACTCTTTGCAGATGGTATGATACTTTATGTGGAAAACCCAGAAGACTCCACTCCAAATCTGCTAGAACTTGTACAGGAATTCAGTAAAGTGTCAGGATATAAAAATCAATGCACAGAAATCAGTTGCATTTCTCTACACCAACAACAAGACAGAAGACAGAGAAATTAAGGAGTCAATCCCATTTACAATTACACCCCAAACCATAAAATACCTAGGAATAAACCTACCAAAGAGGCAAAGGATCTGTACTTAGATAACTACAGAACACTCATGAAAGAAATTGAGGAAGACATAAAGATATGTAATGTATTTTAAAAGTCATTCCACTGTAATCATGTAAGAATACATCATTGTCAGCAAACTGTGGTCTGTGGACCAAATCCAGTCTGTGGCTTGCTTCTATACAGCATGTGAATTAAAATTGTTTTTTTCCATTTTTAAAGTACAGCAAAAGAAACAATATGTAACACACAAAAGAAAAATATGTAACTGAGGTCTTCTGTGGCTCATAAAGCTGAAAATATTTACTATTTGGCCCTTTACTAAAAGACTTTGCTGACCTCTGCTCCATGGATGGAGTTTAACCTGAACTCTTCAAATATATTCATTTTTTTGGTAATGTGAGCACCTCAGCTTTCCTCTATCTTAACCAAAGTCCCTTCCCCCATCCCCTACCTCACTCCCCACCAAGCATTTTCTTTCTATCTTATTAATTTTGGGGAGAAGTAGTCTACAGTCCCTGTCATGTCCCATCAACACCTGAGAAAGATACTGGTACAATTTCACCTTTTCTTGGCTCCTGGGACCCAGTAGTAGCCTCAGAAGTGAAGAAGAATCATTGTGTTACTTTTTCAACTTACTATCTTATTGTTAGGCAGGGCCTATTATTTCTTGTTATTGATGTCTCTCCATCTTTGAAACCTCCCTCTCTTCTTCTTCCTATCTGCCTTGGTCTGGGAAAATAAGGAGAAAAAAGAAATAACTCTTGAATACTACTTTAGCTATAATATTTCATATGATTCTCTTCATATGTTAGCTTCTTTAATTCTTATATTATGACTTTATGGTCAAATGTTATCATTTCTACTTTACAGATTAAGAAAAGGGTTAATTTGCTTGAATTCAAGCCCAAGTCCTTCCAGCACCAAAATTCAAGGCCTTTCATCAAAGAAACCTGAAAACCTGACTGACTGAAACTGTAAGTAACATTAGAGTAAACAAACTAAAATGATGGTTTTGTAAATAGTTCCCAGTGTTGAGGTGTTCTAAGACATCTGTTTTGCTTTCTTTCTAGTATTTAGCTATGTTCTAGATGGTTCAGTTGTCTGACAGACAACTTCCAAATTAGTGAGGTGCTGTGATAATACTTTGCTTGTTCAAATATATCCTTGGACATCATTCATTCAGCGAATGTTGACTGTTTTCCAAAAGCAGCTCATATCTGAAAGTATGTGAAAGGATATTTATCAAGAGGCAGATTTACTTGAGCTCTTTTTGAATATTTCTTCTCCTGTGAAGAACAAGTGGGTCTCATTTTTCTATCTTGTCATAGGAAAGGATGGGATTCCAGGTGGAAAGCAGAAATGGGTCAAGAGATTTCCTTCTTGGGTTTGTAGTTCCAAAAGCCTGAGCTCCTTTAGCATCTAGGGTGAACTAGTGAGGTGAAAGTGGAAGACAGCCCCAGCAGCTAAGAGGAAAGAGAGAAGATTCCCTGTTGTGTAGTGGGAAAAGGGGTTAGTAGTGTTTTTGTTTGCACATGTTATTTGAAAGATCAGGAAAACTAGATTTTTGTTTGTGTGTGAATTTAGAGTTAAGGGCTGATGGCCACACAAAAGGATTCCCTTTGCAACCACATTGATGTTGTAATGGGAATTGGAAAGCACAAAGGAGATGGTGGTGTATCATCATGCCAGGCAGAAGAGATGGTTGCACCTTGGGGGCCACTCTGAGATGTGAAATGTGTCACTTAAGCAGTGGTGACCTTCTCTGGCATTAATCATGGGGGACTTCGTTCGGAGCAGCACCCACCCCATCAGAGGTTGGAAGAGTCATTTGATTTGAACATTGGAGAGAACTCTCCTTAGCAATGTGTTTCTATGAGACTTTGGTCCACAAACCCAGACTTACAAGATAGATCATACTGCTTTCTTGCTTTTCAGTCAAAGTATTTTGTCTTTGAAACTCCATCTCAGTTATTATTGGGAGCCTCTCTCCTTCTCTGGGTTCATAAGAATATGAATATATTTTATGCTATCTAGAAATTTTTTTGTAGTATCCAGAAATTAAGGAAAGAACTCTCTTATCTGTAGGTTACCATGGTGAGATCCAGTCTCCCCTTGGATGGCTACTTTTCTAGTAGTCATCTTAAGAGACTTCTGTTGCTTTTGAGCTCAAAGATACTTTTGTAAATACAGATTTAAGAACTCAAGATTCAACCATAATAACAGGAATACTTCTAAAATTATTATTTATTGGTCTTTATTTTTCCTGTTTATAAACATATAATTGATCAAAGCTGATGATTAGAAAATCCAGAAAAGGGCGCCTGGGTTGCTCAGGGGGTTAAGCCTCTGCCTTCAGCTCAGGTCATGATCCCAGGGTCCTGGGATTGAGCCTGCTCAGCAGGGAGCCTGCTTCCTCCTCTCTCTCTCTGCCTGCCTCTCTGCCTACTTGTGATCTCTGTCTGTCAAATAAATAAATAAATAATCTTTAAAAAAAAAAATGAAAATCCAGAAAAGTACAGAGAGAATAAACATTAACACCTGTGATATGTATTCTTCCAAAAACTCTTCCCCATTTAGATTTTTTCTTAATATGCAGGGGTGATATTCAGAACACGGAACCATCTGCTAAGTTTAGAGGTACCAACAAATCAGAAAAAATGTTCTGGCTGACAATGGAGAAGGATCTCGAACCCCCCCCCCCTTCCAAGCTCTCTTTTCAAACTTTACATCATAACTTCTTTATCTGGAGGAGGTCCAGATTTGCCATATTTGGGGGAAACTATGATTGGGGATGGTGGTGGTGGTATTGAGTTTGTTGGTGCACTGGCTATTTACCACTGTCTATTTAACTGAAGAGAAGTCCCTTAATAGCATAACAACTGATATGGATATATGGCCATCTGTACCAATATGTACTCTTGGAATTGTTAGCCTGGAATATACTATAATCCCTTATAGTTTGGGTTTACGCCACTTAGCAAAATCTAGTATTTTCCTGTAGCTTAAGTATGGTCCTATAAAGGAGAACTTTGTAACTGCAACTAATCTCTGGTGATGAACTTACAGGCATACCAAGATGATGGATGATTCCATCTCTCCTTACAGTGGCTAGGTGGACATGTGCTACCAGATTCCAGAACCTGTCACCTCCAGCCAACCTTGACTGTTTGCCCTAGTGTGATATAAAAATACTGTCATTTTCTTCATGTGTCATGATGTGAAAAGGGTTGGAAAGAATCACTTTACAACAAGGCTTTCAATGGGAACCTATCTTCTCATTATATGGCTCTAATATGGTTAACTTAATCATAGGCATTATCAGTGGGCTTCCTCTTGTTTCTCATTTTTTCAACATTTTATTTTACTTCTAATGGACATACTTAAACATATAGCTAATTATTTTCTTAAAATGAGTTCAAAAGAGGAATTTTAGTATATTGGGTCCTATTTAAGACTTGGATACAGAATATCAACTAACCCTAAGTTTCTCAGAGTACCAAAGAATACAGGCTCTAGATCTAGACTACTGGTGTGTGCATCCCTGTTCTATCCCCTCATGAGATGTGTGACTCAATGCCTCTGTGCCTTGGTCTCCTTAGTAAAAATGGGGATAATCATAATATTTATCTCACTTGATTTTCATGAGGATCAGATGAGTTAGGGGTACTTAGAATGACTTTTGGCTCATCATTACCCCTGATTAAATCTCAACTATTTTCTTTAGTAGTTGCAGTTTTTGTTGTTGTATTTTATAGATTTTATTTATTAGAGAAAGCACAAGCAGGGGTTGAGGGGGTAAGGAGCAGAGGGAGAGGGAGAAGCAGACACACAGTACCAGCCCCCACCCACATAAGCAGGGAGCCTGATGCAGGCTCAATCCCATGGCCCAGGGATCATGACCTACACCAAAGGCAGACGCCTAACCAACTGAACCACCCAGGTGCCCCTAGTTTTTGTTATTTTAATGTTTGCCAATTTTCACTCCCCTAGAAATGTAGAAGAGTATCTTTCTCCCATGATCCCAAAGGCACTGGGAATTAAGTTCTTTATAATCTTTGCTATAATATCATAGGTACTTAAAGATCTTCCTTTTAGAAAAATGCACTTGAGTCACTTATGAGATTAAATATGAGATTACCAGTCTCTGATAGACATGTTTTGTCTTTTGGTCATTTTCTTTTAGACTGTTTGTCCAGTTCAAAGATATGTTTAAAAATGGGAAGCATTAAAAAAAAAAAAATGGGAAGCATTCTGGGAGTGCTAAGCAGCCTATTATGCCATTCTGGGTAAAATAAAAAATAAAAATGACAAAGTAATCGGAGCCTCGTGGATGTGCTCTAGATAGGGAGTTTCGGTTTTACAACCTTGGCTGCCCATTGTAATCACCTGGGAAATTTTAAAAGCTGCTCCTGACTGGGCCACACCCCCCAGAGATGGTAATTTAATTGGTCTGATTTAATTACCTGGCATAGGGATTGTTAAAAGCTCCCCAGGTGATTCTAATGTGCAGCCAAGACTGGTGTAGGTGGGTACTGATTAATTCAGGGTCAGTTGGGTGTGTCTGTGGGGCCCAGGTCTGGAGAGAATGACTTTCATCATCGGCTGACTCTCCAGGCCATCTGAGTCAGTTGCCACCGTGTAAGTTGGCTACAAAGCCTTCTGACTAAGACTGAAAACAAAATATCCAATTCTGCTAGACTTTGCAATATTTTAAAATTTCTGCCCTGGCCAGTTACTTTCACTTTCAAATTTTTCTTTTTCTTAAGAATCAGCCCAAATGTTACACTTTTACTTCGGTGGTTAAAAAGATCACTACCTAGCAGATATTTCATGTTCTTGACTATGCTTCTTCTGTGTTGCGTTGCTCTTGATGAAACAAAGAATCACCAAAGGATTGAATGCATACAAAACAGCCTGGATAATAGGCACCCTGTGTACAACAGCTTTGATCTTTTGTCTACTTTGAGAGTAAGCGTCTTGAGATTCAGTATTTTAAGAAGAATACTGACCTTGGACTAAAAACTATAAACTGAATTTGTCCTTCAACTGGGAATATTCAACCACAATGTGTTTTCAAGGAAAGGCTTTAAGAGTAGCTTCAAAGGAGTCAGAAACTTAAGAGAAGGACAAGATGCTGATGTGTTAGGAAAGTCTAGAGTATTTGCTTCTGTGGTTTTGAAGATGTAAATAGAAACAGCTATGGCACAGAAGTTCTATAATTAGCTTTCATCCTGATTCCAAAAGTTGCTTATTTTGGAGCTATTAATAGTATGTAAAAAACCACTGTTTAAAAACTCTTGGTTTGGATTTTCTGGTACTTTAATGAAAAAATTAGTATTTTCGAGCTTTGTGGTTTCTCTAAAGTCATGTGCTAAAGAAGTAGAAGTCCTCTATTGCTGAAAGGTTTTTGGGAATGGTGGAAGCTCTGGTAATTTTCTGCTTCCCAGGCATTGTTTTCCCTAAGAGTCAGAACATGAGTCTAAATCAGAAATTAAATAAATTACTGATCTAAACTGTGGGTCTAGTTATAGACAGACACTGGTATTTAGACCAAACAAATGTGCTCTTTAAATACAGTGACCTTACCCAGTTGTTTTTCCAAAACCACAACAGAGAACAATCTTGCTCAGTTAATCATGTCTGCCTGGAGAAACCACCACCTAGAAGGGTGTATTTCAGAATACACTCCACAGCAGGATAAGGCAACCACATCCTCCCCTGAAAAGCAAATCCTTAGTATCTCCCCTCAATCCAAACCATCAGTCAGCATCCAAACCCATCCCTGAGCACACCAAATGTGTTGTTTCATTAATTGATTTTTTTTTTTCAGTTGGGTAAATTCCTTGTAGGTCTGAATCCTATAGGATACAAATTGAATCTGGAGAGATTCCTCCACACCCCCAACTGAATCTTACCCGGGTGCAAAGTAGATCAGGTGGGCATAAGAGACTAAGCGGTGTCCACAATGGAAAGGATGGATATTATGGAATAGTTGAGTTCCCATGTAACGTTTTGCTAAGTTTCAGGGGGAAATAATGTTAAGCAATGCTGACTAATAGAATCAAAGAAGTGAATCAAGTCAAGTTACAATTAGGTTACTCTTTACACATCAGAAAAATTAAAAAAAAAAAAGTTCTGGATTAGCCTCTCAGACACAAGATAGGGAAAATGTAGCCCAGTATGCCCCGTCCTATGCAGAGACAGCAGGGAGCCTTAGAGATACCTCCTACAAATAGTCAAGTAAGATTCATTCTGTGTTCCTTCAAGAATTTGGGACACTGTTTGATAATCACTGTGTGATTTTCTGGGACTTGCTTGAACCCACCCAAAAGGGATTGAAGACTTCCCAGCAGTGGTTCTCAATATTTATTTCTCAGAATTACATTTAGAGAATTTTTTAAAAATTACCCATACCTGTACCCTATCCCAGAATGTCTGAAACAGAATCCCTGGTGGTATGTATTTCTGATGCACAGCAAAGTGGAGCATCTCTAAATTTAAGCAAATAGAAAGGATCTGGTTTCCCACAAGAAACTAGCTTTTCAAGGGTTAGAGGACTAAGGATTTTTGAAGACTGGTTTAGATCATCTCAGCAGTCCCTTCAGGGGACCTCAAGTCCTTCTAAGTGTTCTAATGAACAAGATGGTCACAGAAAGGACACTCTTTCATTGTAAGGGGTCTTTGAACATCAAAGAGCTTGTGTACTTGAAAGCAGAATTCTAACCAACTTTTTCTGTAAGAATTAAGTTTGGAGATGACTTTTGTTTGTACTGTTTGTAATTTTATTAAGAAAAGTAGGATAACTCCTTCAATTAATCTAGACAAACTTCTGGTTTTTTATACACATACAGATTATGTAAATATTTTCCTGTTTTCATATTTTGCCATATTATACATCATTCCCAAGAATGTTTCCGTTAGAAATTGTTTTCCAAAATAGTATCAACAATTTATAAATAAATTTTATACAATTTATTTGATGAAAAGGAGTGCATAGAGGAGGATATTAGGTGAATTTTTATTGAGATCTTCATATGTGTTCTTTTAATAATGGATTGGTCATCCATCTTCTCCTTTTGCTGTTGAAAACTGAAGTTCAGATTAAGAGAAATCTTCAACACCATACAGTTAGTAAGTAATAGAGTCAGGATTTAAACTCAAGTCTCCTGATCCCGTAACTCATATTTTCTGAATTGCATTATATGAAGACAATCAATAGAGAGGCAAATGTCCTTTCTTGGTCCTTGAAAAGCTATCATTTAATGATTTGTATCCTGGAGGACTAATTCTATATTCCCAGTACAGCCATAAAGATTACACGATTGCATATCTAATAAGACTTTTTCATCTTTCCTATTTTCCTATTTTTTATGAAGGAGCTTGTAGACATTTTAAGGACTCTTTAAGGGGGCCCAGTATTTTAAAATACCTACTATCTTCTTAACCAACTAAGAAATAAGACAAAAGAGTAAGGTAGATGAGAGCCCAATTATTATCTTTATTATGGACCAACTTTAGACTGAAGGCTGTGGCTTAAATCTGAAGGAAAGTGGGCTTCCTAACATTGAATCCCAGTTTTAAACAGACATGTCTATCCAGGCACAGGCAGTTCCCATAACACTGGAAGCTTGACAGACCAGAGACACATGTCTGCCTTCTCTAGCCCAGCTTGCGGTTAAGAGAGAATGAATAGGAAAAGTCTAGATCTCTCCAAAGTTGCCTATCAGACCAGTTACTCTACGAGCAGTAGAGAAACTCTAGCATTGTTATAACAGTGGATCTTCCTGCACATGGGAAGAACAAAAAACAGAAACCAAAAACACCAGAAGTGAAGAAAAAGTGCTTCTCCTGGACAGAAGACAAGGCTGGAAGTTTTTCATATGCTTAAGATAAATGTGTAAGGACACAACTAAAGTTAAAATTTATTCTCTGAGTTTAAGGAAGACACAAAAGGTGACCAAAATTCCCACATTTCCAGTCCAGCTCACTAAAGAGGGAAAGTGAAAACGTTGAGGTGGAAAATCATTTAATATCAGTGTTACTCATATACACCAGTAGAGCAAATATTGAAATTAAGGGTTTGAAATAATAGCATTCAGTGTTAGAGAAGTTAATAATTGGGATATTTTTACTATCCTTAAAAAAAAAATCCCATGATTGCTTTTTGTTTCCTTCATCTCTTTCGTTAAACTTACTTTAAATTAAGATATCTTTGAAGAAACATACTTCACAACAGAAACTGAAATTCCTTTTCACTCTAAACCCTCAGTTGTGTATGAAGATGGAGACCCAGGGGAATGGACAACATTGTCTACGTAGCTTTGGATGTTCTTTTGATTCTTCTTTGGTATGTTTGAAGGAAGTAGTTCCCCCATTTAATATTTATGAGCATGTGGAGTATTATTTGATCAGGTGACAGTCCACTTACACCAGGACATAAAAAGTTAATTCATAATTAATATACACTTAATTTGTTAATTAAACTTAATTTCTAACAACATCTTTACTCTTCATGAGTTTTTAGCTTACACTTTACGAAATGATGTAAAGTGTAAGCTAAAAATTTTCTATCAGTTTCCCTAAATTTGAGCCAATATTTGTCTGATGTAACATGCCAAAAGTTATAGAATTACTAGAGCCAGAAGCCACTAGGTCCAATGCCCTCATTTCATAGATTAAAAAAAAAAAAAAAAAAAAAAAAACCCACCTTGGACTTAAACAGATTAAATGATCTGACAAAGATTGTGAAATAACTTATTGAGTAGAGCTGGAGCTAAATTCTTCTAACCCCTGAAAAGAGTTTTCAACAGGAGTTGCCTTATTTTCCAGTTTATTTCTCTACTACTAATACCTAGAAAGAAAAAAAAAAAATTACCCTTGGGATATTTCTCAATCCTTGCAGCTTTGTTTAGTTTGATTGTACAGTTTTTTTTTTTTTTAATTTTTAAAACATCTAGTGTGATACTATAGAAGGATGGGAATGGTTTTTATTGCTTTGATTGCTCTTTTTATAGCCACATACACAGAGATCACATGATATCAAAAATCTTACAAAGCATGTGGTTTAGCTCCATCCGGCTCTAATTTTAGTCCACAATTCTAACTTCACGAAAGATATGCATGAAGCACTTTCCATTCATTGAATGTCTCACTGCTTGCATTTGTTTTCCCAGACTTGCTATTTCATTTGGATCTCACTCTCATTACCGCATTTTGTGGGGGTCCCTTTGCCATTTCCAAAGGTACACGTCAGATTGGGAAATCAGCTCGGGTTGCAGAGCTGGGTATGGGTATGTTTATTTACTGTTCTTTGGTAAAAAAGCTAAAATGCTCCGGCCTGTTTATTCCATTAGAAGATGTTTAAGTGAATGTTCTAAATAAGAAGAGCCTTGTTTTCCACTTGGCTTCAGGTAACTTTGAAATCCCTGGGGGTGATCACGTCTGTTCTTAGAGGTTCTCTTTGCAGTCTGATCATGTAAAACGAATCTGCTCCTTCTCCAGCTGCACTTGGAAGTCTCTCCTTTCTCTTTTTTATACACTTGATTTAAAAAACCTGCTGCTCCAGATCAGAAGAAAAACACTACTCTCCAGCCAACGATTTTTGCAAGTTTACCTTTCAAAATTTGAAATCAGGTTCCGTCCATCTCAGCAATGATTTCCATCAATATTAGGCAGCCACTCTACTTTTGCAACAGATAAACCCATGAATAAGGGTACCATGTTTAGAAATATCTTGATGCAAAACGCAACCTGACATAGCATATGTCAATGCAGTGGGAAACCACCAGCTCCAAAAGAAATGAGCCTGATTTTCTGACCCACTGGTGTGAGAAGTGGACTTGGATGAACTGTGAAAGAAGCCATCAGAGGAAAGGGATGTTTTGATAATCCTACCCTGCCCAGGAGCACATCTGCTCTGATATAAGAGCACAGAGGAGTGCTGGAAATGGACCGTCAGTTTCCCACCGTTCCTCATGCCTATGGCACTAATGCCCTATGTACAAAGAGAGAGTCAACAACCTCCAAGCTCGGGGTGCCTGGGTGGCTCAGTGGGTTAAGCCTCTGCTTTTGGCTCAGGTCATGATCTCAGGGCCCTGGGATGGAGCCCCACATCAGGCTTTCTGCTCAGCAAGGAGCCTGCTTGCCCCTTTCTGTCTGCCTCTCTGCCTACTTGTGATCTCTCTGTCAAATAAATAAATAAAATCTTTAAAAACAACAACAAAAACAACCTCCAAGCTCTCAGGTCCAGGAGAAGTTGGAGTCATCATCTGGGATCCAGCTCTGCTCCAGCTTAAAAACATCACATAATTGAAGTAAAATTACATTGTTAACATTGAATTACTGATTCATGCCTCCCTTCCATGTATATGGTCCCAGCCTCGCAATCTGAATTGGCAATGTAAAGGCACTTCCTTCCCTTCTCCCTTCTTTTTCTTTCTTTCTTTTCTCTTTTCTCTCCCTCCCTCTCTCTCTCCTTTTTTTTTCTTTTCTTTTCTTTTTTTTTTTTTTTTTGCTCTTTTCACAACCTTCATCCAAAAATAAACAGAGTGGAATTTTTCAGGAACTGCTAGGGAGCCAAAATGTATGCTAGATGCATTAGGTCTATGTCGGATCTAGGATCTAAGGGAAACAAGAAATCCAGGAAAAGTTTCAAAATCAGACTGAGTCTAAGAGGAAGCAGTCTTTGGCTTGGTGCCTTAATGGACAGCAGGAATGATGCAAAGAGGATTATAAGTCACTCATTCCCCAATTAGATCTCATTTTCCCTGACGGCACAATAAAACCATGTCTCCACACAGCAGTAAAATTCATATTCCACTGATCAGTCAAGTTCTTTATTGCTGATTAGGTTTCCTGAATAAAGAAAGTTCAGTAGTAGCCATAATGAAAAAGCTTCAAGTGTGATGAATGGTGAGAGTTGAGCCTCGCTTAATAGTATTATTTCGGTTAAGGTCTTCAAGACTGTTGCCAAATTGAACTTGAAATAGAGTTTCAGCATATGCACCCTGGCCATTTTTGCAGCACAACGAGCTATTGGACCCAAAGCTCCACGGACAGAGCGGAGTCACGTGGGAAGGTCACCGGCAGCATGGCATGTGAGAACAGACGACAGGCCAGTGCTGTGGCCCTGATCTGTCCAGAACCATTCACATCATCATGTGGTGGAGAGAGTTTCCGTCTCATGGGAGTGGGGAGTTGAATTGGAGTTCTCTGGGTAAAACTGCTATGGCCGTAGGAAGAAGACAAAGCAAATGTTCTAATTCTGTGGAATCTGGCTTCCCTCCTGAGGACACTTCAGCCAAGGCAACAAAAACCAAAATAGAATAGGAGAAAGGAGTGTTTTGGGTGCAACCTCTCATTACACGTCCCTCCCCTTCTCACTGCCAACATAGGTTTTGCCAATCTCATGACTGTGGTGTCACAGAGGCTAGGCGAGAAAGACATTAGACCAGTTACCTTCTGCTTAGACCCATAATAGTTCTCTCCTGCAAACAAGAGATGGGGTAAGAAGTTTTTTAGGAAAGCAAAGGTACAAGAGCCACAAGAATTGAATGTTAGATTTCTTCAAGCTCCTCTCAGCTTAGTGTCATGGACAAAGAAAGCTATGTTTCCACAAAGAAATTCCTGAAATTCCCAAGCTTCAGATATTTGCTTATGGTGTGTTTATCAGAAGATGAGGTAACCCTGTCCCTCCAGAACTATATTTGTTCATGTGGAATGGGGAGGACCCTTGGCAGTCCTGCAAGTAAGCATCGAGACAGCAGGGATTCTTGTCACTTTTAGAAAACGGACTTGGAATCCCATTTCTAGAATATTAGCCAGCTATAAGATGAAAACTACCCACATATAGGGACTGCTGGGCCAAGAGGGACTGAGGAGACATGCTAACCAGGTTCTGCGTGCTGTGCAGAGAGGGGGGCACCCCAGGGAGCATGCCACAGGTGTGGGAGCAGCCAAGCCATAGGCAGATGCGTAGACAAAGCTCTTTCCAGGTCCTGCCCAGCTTCCTCTATGAAATCTCCTCTCCTGCTCTCTCTCTCAGTACAAAATCCCCAGATGCCAGTTCCAAGGAAATCTGCTTCCCCTATCACCAGGACCCCCACTGACAACTACTCTCCCCTCCTTTTTCATTAGAAAACGTTCCAGAGATCCTCTGCCAGTTACATGTTCATGTGATAAAAATACTTTGCCCATGAGAATGTGAAAAATAATCTTTAATCCTCCAGTCAGCGGATGTTTGTATCCTAAAGGACATCTGGTGTTCAACTCAAGAGGAATTCTCTTTCGTAACTCATGAGGGTGGTAACCGTGGCACTTTGGGTTTAATGGCACCAGAGTCTCCCATTTACCCAAACTCTTGTAGGGACTGAAACATAATAAAGTAAACCAACTTTATTTATCTCATTTAATCTTCATAAAATGGTGAGGTAGGCTTTGTTATTTTTATAGTAAACTGAAATTCAGAGCGGCTGACTCACCCAGAGCTCAGTAACTACATTCCAAATACACAACATGTTTTTGTACTCTGTTACAACATAATTTTTAATATGTCTACACAGGAGTTATTAATCTTTAGAAGTAAATGAAATGTGTCTTTCCAACAGTATGATGTTAGAACGTAAGACTCCTAAAATAGCAGGTGCTTTTAAGCTTTTAAGCTAGAAAGACCTGAGCATGAATCCCAGCTAATCCATTCTGAGACTAAGGGAAAGGCCTTCAAATGTCCTGAGTATCATTCTTATCTGTCCAGTGAAGGGTAGTGGATGTTTAAATGAACTAGTGTATTTAAAAATTTGGTACCAGTACACATAATCTTTACTTAATGTCTCATACTTTTGAGAAGTGGAGAAGTATCCCATCTTTAAAAAATCATCCTTAGATATCAGAAATTTATTTTTTTTAAAAAAAGGGTGTTCACAGTTATTATTATAAGGGCCCGCTTTTTACATCTTCATTTAAGAATATGTGCCAAATATATAAGAGTAGTATTTGAAATTCCTCTTGGAAATCTATAAAACACAAGGCTAGTGTTAAAGGAATAGATGAATTGCTCTATAACTGAGAATGTTCTCCCAAATAAGGAAGGTGATTGTATCAGTATTCAAATACAGTTGAAATCAAGAGGCGATGGAAAAGAAATGCCAAGGCCTTTCAGCTGACCTGGAGTCTTACCTTTCAGTGATGGAAAAATGGACCTAAAACGTTTCTTGCGTTCGGTGGTTCCCCACAGGTGGCATCAATTTATGTAATTGTCTGATACATATAACTTCTGAGCAATTAATAAAAGTCACCACCTGATGGGCTCAACTATTTTTTTTTTTTAGATTTTATTTATTTATTTGAAAGACAGAGATCACAAGTAGGCAGAGAGGCAGGCAGAGAGAGAAAGAGGAGGAAGCAGGCTCTCCGCGGAGCAGACAGCCCGATGCGGGGCTTGATCCCAGGACCCTGGGATCATGACCTGAGCCGAAAGCAGAGGCTTTAACCCACTGAGCCACCCAGGCACCCCATGGGCTCAACTATTTACTTTAAGATCATAATTCCCTTGCAGAAACTTCATAAATTTAGAATCCATCCCAGTGAGGACATATTTTTAAGCTTCTCCTATACTTAACAACTTTTGCTGGACATTAAAGAAGGTGCAAGAGTGACTAACTTCTGGTCACTTCAGGGAATTAACATGTGATGGGAAAGTTAGCCTAGCAATATATTTTCTCAACAAGGTTGGAGATCTAGCCAGGATAAAAATCCTCCTTATAAAGCAGTAAATAATAAAATTCACAAGAGATTCCTGCTCTTCCCTTTGAATGTCAATTAATCAACAGTTGTGCGAAAATGCCTGTTCGTGTCCCTGCTTTTTTTTTTTTTTTTTAAATACATAGACCAAAATTCCGGAAAGTGCACCAACCTGGAATAGGTGATATGAACAAAGTGGTAGGGGAGGATAGAAGCTTTGGTTCTGCTTGAGGCACTCAGAAAAGGCTTTGGAGAGAATAACAGTTGCATGGAGACGTCAAGAATATACAGAGAATGGGAGGAAAGTGTAATTCAGAGAGACATCGAAAACAGAGAAAATGTGAGCAACACAGACATGTAAATGTGAATGATTCTTCCAGTCACAGAAAACACTCTGGTTTCACTAGAGCATGAAGCACATGGTTACCAGGCAATACAGAGTATTGTCTCCCTTACCCCAGAGATGCCAATGTCCTAATACCTAGAAGCTACAAGAATGGCATGGTTTGTGGCAAAGGGGAATTAAGGTTGCTAATCCACCGACTTTAATGCAGGGAGATCCTCAGGCATTGTCTGGGTGGACTCATCTACTCAAAAGGATCTTACAAGGGGAGGACGGAGGAAGACCTCAGAAGGATGCACTTGTGAGAGGAGCAGGACCTGCACTGCTGCCTTTGAAGACAGAGGAAGCTGCTACAACCCAAGAGATGCAGGAAGCCTCTAGAAGCTGGGCTCTGTCTCCAGCCCTCAGAATTTAATGCAGTTCTGAAGGCACCTTGAGTTTAGCCCTATGTGACCCACACCACGCTTCTGAACCCCCAAACTGCAAGAGAAGAAATTTGTGTGGAAGCCACTGAGTTTGTGGGGCTTGGTTACAGCTTCAGTAGGAAACTCATCCAGAGGGGAGATGTGGAAACATGGACAGGGGTCAGGCTGAAGAGCTTCATTGCCTCCCAGAGATAGGTGGCCTCTGCTCTAGGAATGAAACGCCACCAAGAGAGGATCCTACGATCAGTTCTTTGCTTTGGAAAGCTGAATTTGGAAGCAGTATTGAGGGGACAGGGGAGCGAGGTGGGTCAGAGGAAGGGAGATCGTTTGGGGGCATTGCAAGAACAGGATGCTGAGTTAGGGCCGTGAATGTGGAGATGGAAATAAATGGCAAGGAGTCGTAGTAATCCAGGACACTGAATCAGTGCCACAGAGCTAGTGTCACAGATCCAGGGTGGGAAGTAAAGTCTTGGTAGCCAGTCTGGTGGCTGGTTTAAGGTTATTTCTCAAAGTTCAGAAACTGAATTAAGGGAACCAGTTAGAGTCCCCCTCTTCAGGTTTTATCATTGATAGCTTTTATGTGATATTTTATATTTATTTGTTGCCATTTTGTTTCATGTCTTCCAAGAGGAAAAATCACATGGCGGGGTGGGGGCAAGTTAAGAAATAATGGGTTTATAAGTGACTTTTAATCTCACAAAACAAACTGAGGGTTGCTGGGGGAGGGGGTTGGGAGTAGGGGGGTGGGGTTATGGACATTGGGGAGGGTATGTGCTTTGGTGAGTGCTGTGAAGTGTGTAAACCTGGCGATTCACAGACCTGTACCCCTGGGGATAAAAATATATGTTTATAAAAAATTAAAAAAAAAAAAGAAAGAATGGGTTTAACAGGCAGTTCTGTGTGACTGAGCCCTGGGGTGGAAAAATCCCAGCAGAGGACTGGTGCAGACAAGAGTTTTTTCCCAGTGTAACCACCTTCTCAGGCACATCCCACCCGGATTTGTGTCGATGCAGGGATACATCTCGTCTATCTGAATACACTCAGTTCCATCAAGGAATTTGGGAATAAGTAAATGACATATGGTACATTATTTCTATTCATTCCCTCATCCAAACATAAAATAATAATCATCATCACTAAAGATCAGGACTTAAGTTCGTCTGTCCCTACCCTGCAGGTAGGACCAGGGCGCAGTCAGAGTTGAAGCAGCAGACTGATGGAACAGAGCGTGCACTGGGTACAGTGGAAACACAAACCAAATTAAGACCAGCAAATCAGCAAAGGCTTTTCAGAGAAGTTTTGAGAGTTATCAAGGCACTACCAAGATGATAAGGGAAGACTATCAGAAGGTAGGACATCGGCAGAGAGAGGAAGAGTAAAATATATATGTATTTATTACTCCACTCTTAACTCTGTCTAGAGAAACAGAACCAATAGGATAGAAAGAGATAGCAAAAAGCATTCTTTTTTTCCCCCAGCTTTAGTGAAGTATATATAATTGACTTGTACAATTGTAAGATATTTCACCCATCTATTAAATATAATATCTATATTTATTTGTGTGTGTGTGTGTGTGTGTGTGAGAACATTTAAGTTTTACTTTCTTACCAAATTTGAATGATATAATGCATTGTGAGCAACTATATTTACCATATTTTAGATCAGCTTCTCAGACCTTATTCATTGTATAGCTGAAAATTTGTACCTTCTTATGCACCTCTCCCTTTCCCCCATCTTCCTGCTCCTGAAAACCACTTTTCTATTATTTATGATTTTGACTTTTTTTTTTTTTTTTTTTTTTTTTTTTTTTTTTTTTAGATTCTATGCTCAAGTGATACTATGCCGTATTTATCTTTCTCTGTTTGGTTTATTTCATTTAGCATAATACTCTCAATGTCTATCTGTGTTGACACAAATGTCAGGATTTCCTTCTTCCTTGTGGCTGAATGGCACTCCATTGTATGTGTCTACCAGATTATCTTTATCCATTCATCCATTGACAGACATTGAGGTTGTTTCCATGTCTTGACTACTGTGAATAATGCTGAAATTAACACAGAAGTGCATATATCTCTTTGATATCCTATTCATACTTCCTTTGGATATATTCTCAGAAAAAAAAGATGACTGAATTACATGGTAGTTCTATTTTTTTTTTTTTTTTTTTTTTTTTTTTGAGGACTTACCGTACTGTTTTCCATAGTGGCTATACCACCAACAATGTACAAAATTACCTGAAGAAAAACCACCCTTATTAATTTTCATTCAGATCTTATCATGTCAGAAACTAGTCATTCTTGAATGTCCTAGTTGGAGAGCCTACACATATCCTTTTTAAGAAAAACAATATTGTTTCATTTCTAATGTTTACCATTGAGGGATTCTGGATTGATACACATGTAACCCAAGCTAAAAAAAAAAATATGGATGGTTTATTCTTTCATAAAGTACTTTCTTCTTTAAAGTACTGAACGTGTTGAAGTCGGGAATCCATAAGGGCAAAAACAACAGTCATATACACATACACCTATATAAACACTACTTCTATATTTGAAGCTGCCAAAAATTCTAAGCAAATAGGACAGGTACCCCTAGGTCTTAATGTACCAGAATTGTTTCAATTTGTTGCTTTTCATAAGAAAGGTTTTATTTCCCCAGTTGACCAGAGAGCATACTTGGAAAAAAAAAAATCTGTTGATATTCCCCTTGCTGAGTTTTAAATAGCCTGAATATGTGTGATATATCTTTTGTAGTGAGTACTTTAGAGAAAAAGCATTGCTTTTAAATCCCATGCATGCCCCAAATGTAATGTGAAATAAATTCTACTGTGAATGAGCTCCTGCCATGTCTAAAAACTGAGTTGTAATATGCAAGGTTTCTCTGAGACAGGTCATTTTTTTTTTGTGGTCTTAAAAGCAGCAAAGCTAAGAGGATTGATAAATTTTAAATCTCTCTAGCAGATTTCATGTAAAGCAGGAAGTTTATGTCTCACGCAACTCCAGTAGTAGAAGCATGAGTAATTCATTCTGAAGTTTCCCAGGAATTAAATTCCATTCAATTAAGAGGGGGCGTTATACTCAACATAGTAAAGTTGTGAATAATAAGAATAATAATAGTAATAGTAATACCAACAACCTTGGGTCTGCCCTCCAGGAATTTTTACTAAATCTCTGAGATAAACTCACTTTCAGAGAGTGGTCTCTGAATGTTTTTCATCTTGTTTTCTGCATCCTGCTGAAACTATCAGCAAAATAGTTTTTTCTGAAAGCTCCAAATCAACCAAATCCCTGTTCAGCTAATCACTTCTATAGAGACTAAAGAGGAAACATTTTATTTGAGGTTCTCTCTTTTAAGGGTGAGGGGTCCTTTTTGAACTCTGAGGGAACATCTTCCCTTCCTTAGACATCCTTCTCTAACTCCATCAGAATAAGTCAACATGGCGGTGTCAGCCATTATTTACTGAGCACATACTACATGCTGATACTTTCAGCAGCTTTTCATGCTCATCATCTTTTAATTCACATAATAATCCCCTAACTAGGGGTCTTGTATTTCTGACTCAAAGAGAAATAGCCTGGGGCGCCTGGGTGACTCAGTGTGTTAAGCATCTGCCTTTGGCTTAGGTCATGATCCTGAAGTCCGGGGATCAAGCCCCAGATTGGGTTCCCTGCTCAGTTGAGGAATCTGTTTTGTCCTCTTCCTCTGCACCCCCCACTAGTATTCTCTCTCTCTCACCCTCAAATTAATTAATTAAAGATAAGGAGACTGAAGATCAATGAGGTTAACTGAACTAAGGTCAAAGTTCTTAAACAAGGAGCCAAATTCAGAATTCGAGGTGTCATTCACAAAAGCCTCTGTTCTTTCCACTCTGCTCTCACCTGAAAAATTGCCTCCAGGGCCTCCTATTGAAGCTATGAGGTAGTACATTAGAATAAATACAGTGACAGGACTTCAGCTTGCTTTCTTCTTACACAGCTTGCTTGCTTCTTACACGCCTCAGATCATTTCACAAAATACTAAAGCTCAGTCTGTAATCTGAGGAAAAGACTTCCCAGAGGCACCTCACCTGCCATCACTGAAGACAAGAGAGCATTCTACACACCACACCGGTCTTAACTAACCCCCAGAGCCCACCCTTTCACTGTTTACCAGGGTTTCCTGGCCCCACTGAATGGTAACCAGTGGACCGAAGGGCCATTGATGTGTAAAGATAAGACTTGCAAATGTTGGCACCTGAGTAACAGTCACGTCCCATGAACCACTGTTGGGCAAGCCCAGTATGAACTGAAATATGCAAAATAAATAGCTGAACATACAAAGTTTTTTTAGAAAAGGTATTTGCAATTACAAATGCAAATCTAGGCTGAACAGGCATGAACTGTGCAAAGGAAACATGAAGACATTCGTGTTTCATCTTTTCAAGTTCCAAGATTTTTACAGCTGCTCTTAATGTGTGCATGAATATTTTATTCATGTGCTTTGAAAGAAGGAATGTATTACCTTTCTGCAATTCTCTATGAATGGCAAATTACAGCAGGAACTTTTTTCCCCAACACTTAAGTGTTCCTTAAACACTGAATTTTATTCTCCAAATCCAGTGTATTAGGACTGAGGTGTCATTTCTTAAGTTTTTGTTTTTCTTTTAACATAATTTATTGGCTTCTGAAAAACATTTATATCAATCATTGGTTTTATAGTATTTTTTTTTCTATTTTCCTCTTCATGATCTTATCAGTTACATGTTGTTAAAACTGGGCAATTTTATTGGTCAAGATGACAGGAGAAGAATGTTTTATAATGTTAAATCCCACTATAGTAAGCCATGTATTCTTTTTAATTACGGCAAAATACATGTAACAAAATTTACCACCTTAACCATTTTTAACTGAATAGTTAAGGAGTATTAAATATATTCTCCTTGTACTTAGTCACCACTATCCATCTCCAGAACTCTTTCCATCTTTCAAAACTGAAACTGTACCCATTAAACTGTGACTCCTCCACCCCCCACCCCTCCAGCCTCTAGAAACCACCACTCTACTTTCTGTTCTCTGTGACCACTCTAAGTACTTAATATAAGTGGAATTACACAGTGTTGGTCTTTTCTGGCTTATTTCACTTAGCATAATATCCTTCAGGTTTATCCAGGTTGTGACATATGTCAGGCTTTCTTTCTACAGCTGAATAATAGTCCATTGTATGTACATATCACACTATATTGGTTCACTCATTCATGGATGCTTGTCTTTGCTATCTCATTTTGGCTATTGTGTATAATGTTGCTCTAAACATGGAGATACAAATACCTCTTTGAGATCCTGCTCTCAGTTCTTTTAAGCATATACCCAGAAGTAGAACTACTGCATCATGTGGTAATAAAAATTCTATGTTTAATTTTTTGAGGAACTGCCGTACTCTTTCCATAGTGGCTACACCATTTTCCATTCCCAACAAGAGTAAACAAGCATTCAAGTGTCTCCATATCCTCATCAACACTTACTGCTTTGCGTTATTGATTATTAATAGAACCATCTTAATGGGGCATGAGGTATGTCATTGAGATTTTGATTACATTTCCCTAATGAATGGTGAAGTTGAACATCTTTTCATGTGCAAATTGACCATTGTGTATTTTTTTTCTGAGAAATATCTATTCAGGTCCTTTTTTATTCAAGCTGGTTTTTTTAGATGTTGAATTGTAGGTGTTCTTTGTATATTCTGGATATTAAAACTTTATCAAACATATGATTTGCATATATTTCTCCCATCCTATGTGCTGCCTTTCACTCTTGTTGATTGTGTTCTTTGATACGCAGAGGTTTATAAACTTCGATGTAGTCCAGATATCTTTTTTTTCCTTTGTTGCCTGTATGTCTGGTGTCTTCTCCAGGAAATCCAATGCCAAATCCAATACCATGAAGCTTTTTCGCAATGGTTTCTAACAGAAGTTTTATAATTTTAGCTATTCCATTTAGTTTTTTGATCCATTTTGAGTTAGTTTTTGTCTGTGGTATAAGGTAACTGTCCAGCTTCATTCTTTTGTATCTGGATATATAGAAGATATGTATATAGAGAGGATGTGTGTGTGCTCATGTATAAGTATATATAGAATATATACATATATTTTATACATACACCATTGATTCTCATTATTCATGATAATTATGTTCTGTAACAGTCTTTGTGAATACTGAATTAGGGAATACAGAATCACTGCTCTAGAAGAAATATGAAGTTAATCTATTACAAGCCCCTGGTCACATTTTCATCAACTAATCAATATATAACCTTATTTTATGTGTATTTATGTTTGAAGACATCCTAGTCAATGTACATTATTGATTTTTTAACATCGAACTCACAGCCAATAGCACTCTAGTCATGCCTAAACAAAGCTTATCTAACACACTTATTTTTCTCTGTAAGATAGGTCAACCTTGCACTTGGGAGTACTGGACAGTGTTTCAGCATCCCCTGTTTGTGGGCCGTTTTAAACAGTAAAATCACCAATCAAAAACACCCAAGTGGTAGTAAGTACATCATGAGAAGGACACTTGTTTACAGGATGAGAGCAGTAACCAGAAGGCCAAGAATCTCCTTGGTCTGCTTCAGTTGAGAACCTGTGCATAGATCGGCTTGAATGTTTTGCTGCTCTGTGTCTGTCCAAATGGCTATGAAAACACAAGTATTGAATTCAGGATTATAAATATGCTTTAGTGAGTAGGTACATTTGCAAATATTGAACCGAGAAGTAATTAGGATTGATGGTACAAATGCACACGTACATACATACATACAAGTGTATTCTACTCCCCTCACAGATCCTTGTTTCTCTGGCATTCACTGAGAGAAGAATTGAATGTACATAAACTGTGGAGGATAAAGGCGTGGTGTTTCATCTCAGTCCCCCTGTCAGGGCCTTTGAAATCAATTATTTATTTATTTATTTAGTAAAGATTTTATTTATTTACTTGACAGAGAGAGATCACAAGTAGGCAGAGAGGCAGAGAGAGAGGAGGAAGCAGTCTCCCTGCTGAGCGAGAGCCCGATGTGGGGCTCGATCCCAGGACCCTGGGATCATGACCTGAGCAGAAAGCAGAGGCTTTCACCCACTGAGCCACCCAGGTGCCCCTGAAATTATTTATTTATCCCTGCCCCACAAACTCATTTACTCTCTCTCACCCACAGATATTATTTCAGAAATCACTGAAAGAAAAAATAATGTTTATTCTAATTCTGAAATTGTGTTCTCCATGGTTAATTTTGTTCAGTTCATTGAATTTTTCCAGAGAGGTCAGGCGGACTCCAGTACCTAGACCACTCCACAGATAGCTCCCTATTGTGCTTATTGTGTAGGTTCATGTGACAATCAAAACTCCAGGTCCTTAAATCTTTGCAGATCAAACATCTGGCTGCCACAGAGCTTGCCATAGGGCGAGCCTATCTGGCCAACTACTGTGAGTTCTTGTTGGCTTGGCTGTGAGGGGTGTCACTGGAAATAAACAGGGAGACTCTGTCATGTTCACTTCTGAACTATGCTAATCTGAGAGTTCACAGGAAGGCAGGCAATTCTTTAATACTAGTAAGATCCCAGTCTTGGAGAATTCAAGGCTGAGTAGGAGCCTGTAGTCAGTGCAAGTTCAGATAATCTTCTGAAGGCTCTTGTGCTCTTCAACTAGATCTCTCCTGTTGAGACTTCCATCATTCCTTCAAACAAATGAGTTGATTTTATTTAAAACTAACCCAGGTTTTCTGTTTGTTGTTGTGGAATTTTGTGTCCATGATATATAAAATATATTCAGATTGTGTGTCTGTTTTTCTTCTCTGTGTAGATTGCAGGTCTATGCCAGTAATTTCTTGGAGAGTTGTGCTTCTTCAGCAGAAATAGACTGTGCCTTTGTGTACTTGTGGGATGAATTTTGTCTCCCAAAAAGATATAGTCAAGTCTTAACCCCTAATAGCTATTAATGCAAACTCATTTGCGAATACGGTGTTTGCAGATGTAACCAATTTAAGTTGTCCTACAACAACGAAATTAAGACATAGAAACTTGATACACGGGGGAAAAAACACATGAAGACGGAAACAGAGATTGGAGTGATAGATCTATAAGCCAAAATATACCATGGATTGCTGCCGACTATTGGGGTTAGGGAGAGGTAAGAAAAGATCTTTCCCTAAAACCTTCAGAGAAAGTGTAGCCCTCCTGTACCTTTATTTCCAATGTTTAGCCTTTAGAACTGTGTGAAATGATAAAATTTCTATTATTTTAAGCCACCCAGTTTGTGGTAATTTGTTACAGCAATCCTTGCAAACTAATACAGATGCATTTCCTGGAACCATTACTGATTGTACAATGCTCTTTTGTATTCCAGAGAATTTTTTTTAACTGAATGTATCATAGAGAACATCTATGTAATTTTCTCATTTTATGGATTTGGAAACAGAGATCCAATGACATTATTTGTTGGAGATCACAGAGATACAAAGGGAAGAGTCAGAAAAATCACACAACCTCCTGACTACTGGTTTTGTGTTCCTTTCCAATGCACACTCTTGCAAAGGAATTTAAAATTAATGGTTGAAAGAACAAACACATAGTTCTTTATCATCCTTTTAAACTCTAGTTATAGATTAGCTAGAATCATGAAATATATTCAGAGCTACAGGGACTAGCATTTTACTGTTCCAAATGTAGACTCTGCTTGGTCCAATAGATATTTAAGAATAACCTATCACATGGTCCTGGGTTTTGCTCATTTTTACACTATTGTCTGTAACCAGATTCAGACCTGCATCAGTTAACTCATGACGCTACCAATAAACATTTTCTACTTCCCTTTGCCTAGACATACCCTTTACATACGTCACGTACAAACCTACAGTAAGATCTAGACCTTGATTTGTATATCAGGTATATGGGGGAAATCTATACAGTAATATATTTGTCTGTGAAATAAGATCTGTATTTCCTCAAATTAATGTGTTCAAGGTGCAAATATTAATCTTGGAAGGCTCAATATCAAAGGTGAGGAGACCAGCGATGGCAAGAGTTGCCACATATGATCACAGCGCAAGACAGGAATATCAGAACTAAATATTAGTCATTTTATTGTCTTAAAACTAAACATCAAGTCTTATTTTACAGGGCTGATCAAAGATAAAATTTGAGGAGTGCCTGGGTGGCTCAGTGGGTTAAAGCCTCTGCCTTCGGCTCAGGTCATGATCCCAGGGTCCTGGGATCGAGCCTCGGCTCAGGCTCTCTGCTCAGTGGAGAGTCTGCTTCCTCCTCTCTCTCTGCCTGCCTCTCTGCCTACTTGTGATCTCTGTCTGTTAAATAAATAAAATCTTAAAAAAAAAAAGATAAAATTTGAGTTGCTAATATTTGAGGTTAAAATATACAGCTATCATAATTAAAAAGTCATAATTATTACTCTTACTTGCCTATTAATAGTTTCATAATAATAATCAATGATATATTTACTTTTCTCAGTGCCAGAGCATGACAACAAGTTTTCAAAAATCGCTACTTTATGTCTACTTATTACTGCTTTCTGATGGATTGCCCTCATGAATTATGGTTACCTATTTTTTTTAAAGATTTGATTTTATTTACTTGAGAGCAAAAGCGTGCAAGGTGGGGGGCGGGGTAGGGGCTTATGGGGGAAGAGGCAGAGGAAGAGGGAGAAGTAGACTCCCTGCCAAGCAGGGAGCCCGACATGGGGCTAGATCCCAGGACCCCGAGGTCACCTGAACTGAAGACAGATACTTAACTGACTGACTGAGCCACCTACACACTCCAAATTATGGTTATCTTAAGAGGAATTTAATCAGAGTTATTTTATATTGCCTTACTTTTTAGTTAGCAAGATTCAATGAAATGTGGTCCCACCTATACTTTTTGGTATTGCATATATTCGGGGACTTATTTAAAAATAAATCCATTGTTTAATTGCTACATATATATCAATAGTTGTTGACAGCATGTGTTTTTTAGCCATGTAACTTTATAGAAACTTTTGTAGTTACTGCTAAATAACCAAGTCTTATTGTTTCTTTCTGGAGGGAGTGTGTGTGTGTGCACACATACTGTTTATTTATTTATTTATTTATTTATTCATATCATTTTATTTATTTATTTATTTTTATTTGTATTTATAATATAATTTTATATTATATATTATATATTATACATAATATATATTTATTATATTACATCTCTATATTTATATATACTTATATGTATTATATTATTTATACTATATTATTTATTTATGTTTATGTTTATTTATGTTATTGTATTATTTTATTTATTAATATATTATTTAATTTATTAATTTGTTTATTTTAACTTTTCATAAAAATCTGTTCTTGCGTAATGAAGAAACATCTTATTACTTCAACTAGTCTGAAACACAGGCAGATTGATACCTTGAATAGTCTATTAGTGTGTTAATATGGTAGCTGTTAACCACATGTGACTATTAAATGTAAAAGAATTAAAGCTAAACAGAAATGAAAATTCACTTCCTCATTTATACTAGCCACATTTCTCGTGTTCAGTAACCATTTGTAGCCTGTAGTTATTTTATTAGATTGTGTAGATATAAAGGATGTTTATCATTGCAGTAAGTTCTTTTGTACAGTGCTAGTTTATAGCATTACATGTTAGAATTTAAATATATATATAAAAAAACCCAGATTCTTTAAGAAGAAAATGAATGTGGCCCACTCATGTATTCCAAAGATGAGATTTTATAACTCTGTACAACAAAGTCCAAAAGAAAAGGGAAAATAAAGGATTTAAATGTTTTTGCATAAAACGCTAAATATCCAGATGTCCTACACCAAATTCCTTCTGTTTCTTCAGTTCTGGCTCCACTAAATTCTCAATCAACTTTTTTATACTGAGTAGCTATGCTTTCCTTTGCCTTTTCTCCTTCTTTCAATAATCTGCTTGCTTTCTATCATATACCCAGTCTATGCGCCATAGAGTGATAATCCTTAGTGACTTGCTATTAGAGTGTTCATTTCTTTTATTTAAATTTTATTTATTTATTTATTTATTTGAGAGAGAGAGAGCACCAGTAGGGGGAGAGCAGGCAGAGGGAGAAGCAGGCCCCACTGAGCAAAGAGCCTGATGTGGGGCTCAATCGCAGGACCCTGGGATCATGACCTGAGCCCAAGGCAGACCCTTCACTGACTGAGCCGCCCAGGCCCCCCGAGGGTTCATTTCAATTAGGGATTTAGTGAACCTTCTGCAGATATCCAGATCTAATTTTAAATTGCCTGGTACCTTAAATAGTAACATGTGAGCATCACATATAGTCTCTTTTCACTTGTATTATTGATGAATGCTAAGTCAACAGATAGAAAGATGAAGTATACATAATTTATATCATAGCATTCCATGTCTTAAAAAATGATATATAAAAATTTTTAATTAATGGTTTACCTTTCTTATATGTTAATTTAAGGTGTACATTCATTTTCATACAAAGTTTGAATCCATATTCTGGAACAAAGAAGACTGTGAACATTGACACAAAATAATCTTTGTTAATGGAAAATAAGCTATTGAACCAGTAGAAAGGGGTCCATTTAAATTTCCCAATTCCTGTCACTGTTACTTTCTTGCTTTTAGTTTTAAAATGAATGTTAAGTAAGAAACAAGATTAAAGCATTCCTTTAACAATTCTTAAATAGTATGTCACCAAAACTGCTTGGGGTCAGGGCTTAAACACCAGAGGGGAATGCTGCTGGCTGCCCAAGGAGCTTCTAACTAACGAAATACTAGTTTCAGGGACACATGGCTGCCTCCAACCAAAACAAGAAAAAGAGTTTACCTCCAGAGATTATTGTTGTAATGCTGTGTGCTACCGAGAGAGAGACTGACTTGAATAATGCAACAGTCTGTCAGAAACCTACAGCCCCATCCTACGGTGTTTGGCCAGAGAGATGTATTCTGTCTAACAGGGAAGATACGACTCCCTCCTGTCTCTTTTCCTAGTCATCACAGTGAAAGGAGTTTTACTTCACTATCTCAGTAGACCGTTCTTGGTTATAAAAGTAAAAAAAAAATTAAAAAAAAATAGTACATAGAACATGTTCAAATTGTAAAACTCATTAAAATTATGTTAATTTAACAGGATGGGCTGTGAAATTGCCTAAATATTAACACAATGCTCATTCAATTATATCGCATACCAACCAACCATTGAATGTCAATGCTCATTGTTGCACAAATAAAGATAAACACAATTCATGAACACAGTAAGGAAGGGGAGAGGGGCCTAGTGGGAATCAGCTATCAACCTTTTAAAATTCTGCTTCTACTTTCTCTTAAATCTCTTCTGATTTGTTTGACTTCTTTAGCAATTTCCCCTGTGAGATTTAGAAAAGGGGAAAAAAAAAAAAGATGAGCAAGATAATCAAAAAGAAAGTGTATATGGGAAAGAGACAGAATGAGTCGATTACTGGGTAAATTTTATGTAATCAATAAATTGTAATGTTTGTATTGATATTTTTGCCGTACCTCCAGCACCGTGCTCCCACCTGAAGGAGACACTGATTTTAGCAAATTAAATCTAATTGCAGTGAGGATATATATGGCTTGCCTCAAATATCTTATGGAATCGAGTAGGGCATTAGTTCACAAAGGAGGCCAGATAAGTAATTACAAAATAATTGTCTTATACAGAAACACATCTCTATCATGTGATAATTGTTCAATTATAGTTCTAGGAAGGGGAATAAAACCACAATTACCTGGATTCACCTTGATGAAGGTAACCTGTTGGTGCAGTCGTTCTGCCGAGAATTCAGAGGGTATTGAAGGTTTTCCCAGTGTGACCACCTTCTCAGGCACAGCCCACCTAGATTTATGTCAATACAGGGATATATCTCATCCATCTGAATAGACTCAATTCCATCAAGGAATTTGGGAATAAGTAAATGACATACTGTACATTATTTCCATGCATTCCATCATCCAAAAATAAAATAACAGTAATATTCACTAAAGGCCAGGCCTTTGCTAGTATATTATCTAAATATACCTGGGACTCCAAATTTACCGGAAAATCCTTTTTAGTTTTATTACCCACCTTCTGCTTGAGACTTAGTTTCAAAGCTTTATTCTCCTCAAACCCCTTATTCCAGTCCCTCCTTACCTCTGCTCACCGGGAATTCACCTTCTGGTCTTTTGAAACTTCTTT
This sequence comes from Mustela nivalis, assembly GCF_964662115.1. Classification (NCBI taxonomy): domain Eukaryota; kingdom Metazoa; phylum Chordata; class Mammalia; order Carnivora; family Mustelidae; genus Mustela; species Mustela nivalis. Next base: position 15,920,387 of record NC_139039.1, on the reverse strand, counting down.
TCAACTCTTTTCTTTTTGTATATGGGATAGTTACTCTTCATTCCTTTATAAGCATTCCCAAATTTCTCTAATTAGAGGAAGAAATGACCCTTGGCCCTCTGTATCCAATTCTTTCTTTCTTTTTTTTTTTTTTTAAGATTTTATTTTATTTATTTGAGAGACAGAGAGAGCATGAGCAGGAATGGGGAGAGACAGAGGGAGAAGCAAAGTCCTGCTGAGCGGAGTTTTCCAACCTGGGGCTCGATCCCATAGTCCTGCGATAAGACCTGGGTCAAAGGTAGGCACTTAAATGACCGAGCCACCCAGGCATCCCCGTGCCCTTTCATTATACTCTTTCTTTTCCTTAGGACCAAGCCAGCCTTTCTGAAGGACACCTCTCCACCCCCTGCCCCTCCCACTGTAGCTCTGGAACCAAACAGCTGGGGTTGAGATCCAGGGTCTTATTGCTTCCATTTCTGTGACCTTAGACAAGTGACTCAACCCCTCTGTACCTCCGTTTCTTCCTCTGGAAACTAGGGAATGTAGCCGTACTTCTCTTGGTCATGGAGTTAATGCAGTTAGACCAGTGTCACACACATAGTAAACAGCAAGTATTAGTCGCCTGCTGTGAACTATTATTTCCAGTTACCTCGCTGCCCTCATTCAATCAGGTCATCAGAGAGACTCACTTGCCTCAATCTAACACATGTGTTTCAGTCTTTGTTATCAGACTTGTCTGCAGCAGTTGACATTCTCTGCCAATTGCCCCCTATTATTGGAATACCCCCCTCTCCTTGGCTTCCAATGCCATCCATGCCAGACTCACTTTTGCTCCACTCATAGGTTGTGTGCTCCTTTTTCTGAACTGCTGGTGTATCCGATTAGATCTATTCTTCATTGACTCTGGGTTCCTCGAAGAAGTTCTAAATCAATGGGTTCAGTAATGTTGCTTTTTAATTATTATTACTCTTATTAATAATAACACTTGCCAATAGCAGTGTGATGACAGGCTGAAAACAGTCCTCGCTCTGCCTCATGTGAGCTAGTGTGCAACCCCTGCTTCCTAGCCTGCCTGCTGAGATCTTACCTCTCAGGAGAGGTTCACCGCAGGCAAAGAAACCACATGTTACAGCTAAGACCCAGCCCATATTATAGTTGGCATCCTCTTAAATAATAATTGGACAGAGACTCATTAATAGGTCTGGCCTCAGGCACCATCCCTAAAGCATCAGGTCATATGGATTGTGTCATATTTTCACCATGTTCTTATGAGGATGGGAATGTCTCCAAAATGTTTTTTGCCTGTGCACATGTGCTGAACACCACTGTCTCACCAAAGTGAGCCTATTTCTAACATTTGTAGGTTAACATTCACCCATGAATGTCTAACTTCACCCATGAAAACTCATTTCTAAGGTTAAGTATACTAAGTAATAAGCTCCTTTGGTGTTGATGTAAGACAATAAAGCTGAAACACTTGTAGGAACTTCTGTACAATTGACTTCCATAATCTACACTAGCTGAATGCCTCGGTGGTGTATGTTCCTGGTTTAGAGCAACAGACCCTGGATCTCAAACCCAGCTCTCTGGATCCAGCATGACCACAGTAGACACAGTGGGCGGAGAGGTGTCTTTCAGAAAGATTGGCTTGGCCTTAAGGAAAAGAAAGAGCGTGTAATGGAGGGATATGGAGACGTGTGCTGCAGACCACCCTCACACAACCCAGGTGAAATCACCCTGTATCCGGTGGTGTTTTGTAAAGTAAATCGGAGGCATCATAACAGGTCTTATCCTAGCCCTCTCCAGCTTGAACCATTCTTCTTACTCCTCCTCCCCTCATCCCTCTTCTCACAGAGAACTTGCACAAGTGTGCCAGATGTCCACTTAGATGGGACTTTCTCTGAGATGCTTCCTCATCTCCAAAAAATGTCTAGCCTGTGAATCATCTGTGAGCTCTGCTGTGGTGTTGCATTTTATTGAAATTGTTTATATACTTGTCTTTGTCTCTCTAATAAGACTGCACGTTCCTGAGGAGCAGGGACTGGATCATCGTTCACCTGTTTATTCCCAGGGACCACCATACAGTGGTATAAAGCAGGTGCTAAGTGAGTGATATCAGAATTGATGGAAGGGAACAAGCTTAATAGTGGCTTATATTGGAAAGCTGCTATTTTGTTCATGTTGAACAAACGTTTTGAGTGGCTATGATGTGAAAGGAAATGTACTGTGATCTGGAAAGATGGAGAAAAATAAGTCAGAGGCCCGATCTTGGGAATTCACATACTGGTTAGATAGATACAAAAAATAGGCAGCCATAATAGGACATGGATAAATATGTACACCCCACACTCCCTGGGGTAAAAACTGCTCAAACTAATCAGTGTAATGCCATCCTCCTTTTCTTACAGTAGATTCCATGATTTGGGCCTAAGTCTGTCAGTTTTGGCATTGCCCTACTCAGACATTGTTGTAGAAAAGGGCATAGGACACGTTTAAGAGCAAAGAGACCCATGGAAAGTTTTGCAGTGATTTCCAGAATATAAACTTTCACATTCTTTTAGACCTACCAAAAGAAACATTTTCTCTTCTAGTCTGTGTGATGTTCTGATCAAAGCCTGGAACGGTAGCATTTTTGCTCTCATGGAGGCAGCCAGTCTTAGGGAAAAATGAATACCATGGGAGGCCAAGAAGAGAGATGGGGAGAATGAGTTCTTTCACACACAGAGATGAGTTGCAGAATCAAACCAACCCTGAAGCTATACATTACATGGGCTTTCCATTATAGCTGAACTTTCCCTTACTGTGGTTTTTTTCCCTTTTCTCTATTATTTATATCTAGAAGCAATTAATCATTAAGTGTAAAAATAGGACACTGAATCTGGATTTCAGGATTTGTATTTCATTTATTCCCCTGTAGGCACTGGCTAATATAGCTGCTGTTTTGGCTAGTATGACCAGTCACTTAAATGATATTAGTTGTAATTAGTACATCAATACACTCAGAGAGTAGATTTATCTAGGGAATTAACCAAACCACCAGTAGTTTGGGCTTTGGGTAAGCACTCAACCTAATTTGAACTACCAGGCATTCCCTTATAAGATATTGAGTTGTAGAAGAAAGAATCAAGGAGGGAAGAAAAATATCACATGAGTACTAGGAGAAAACTGAAAGGGAATAACTAGCCCTCATAGGTGGAATGTTCTGAAAAAGAAAGAATTTTTATACAATTTATACAACTGAGCAGAAAAAAAAAATCACAATTGCTATAAAATCACTACAAGATGATTAGGAGCCAAATGTTTTTAAGGCAGGATTGAAACATATCTACTATGGAATGACCTATCCTCAAAGTGCATGAGATTTTGCCAAATTCCTTAAATGATGTGAAGTCAAACAAAATATATTTTTCAAGCACTTTGAGAAGTTTGAGCACAAATCCTCATGCTTGTTTGGAAAATTGAGCATAGCAGCAGCATTCAGAAGTAAATCCCAGCCCTACAACCTGCATAGAAAGAAGGAATAAGCTGCATCTCATTACTTCTGTTGCTTCTCTGTTTTCTACAAATTCCAAGGTAACTGAAAAGAATTAGTATAACCCTTACAGATAATCAGTTTATTTCACTAAATTTTCAGAACATTTTGTATTGGGGTTATTTTAGAATATTAATGTTTGGCAATTACTCCATCTATAATAAATGGCTGATTCTACAGTCTCAATTCAAAGTTCTGAAAGGATTATTCTTTTGCATTAAATCCCATTACCAACCCCACTTGACCTGTTACCCTAGCGAGTCGTACAGGCACAGTATGAGAAGAGGACAGTGCGTACCATTACAGCAAAGAAATGATGTGCTCATATAGAAAGGCTGATAATAATCTTAAAACATGGTTCTTCAATCTCCACACTATTAACATTTAGGGTTAGATATATCTGTATCTAGACCTAGATCTAAATCTAGATTTAGATCTAGGTCTAGATACAGATTTTTTTTTATTGTGGCCAGCTGTTCTGTGCATTATAGGATGGTTAGCAGTATCCTGGGCCTTCACCCACCAAATGGTAAGTAGCCCCCAGTTATAACAACCAAAAATGTCTTCAGGAATGGCCCCTGTCCTGTTTGAGAACCACTGGTCTAATGTAAAATAATTTCCAAAGGAAATGATAATAAATTGGTGCTCAGTGAACATTTTAGAGTACCTTGCCAAGTAGATATTGTTAGTTTATCTTAAACGGAAATGGAATTAGTATAAGAAGGAGCAAGCAACGGCCAAAGGCCCCCAAACAGTCCTGGATTCAAATGTCAATTGTATCTGGCAGAGTGCTAGGCACTGGCCATTCAGCAGTGATCAAGGTATAAATTTGTCCTCAAGAAACTTCTAGTTCTTTGGCATCTGGCTGAGTGGTGGTACAAAGACAGAGAGTGTCCTGAGCTGTCATGTAAATGCAGTTGGGAGAAGAGGTCAGAGGAAACCTAACAGAGAAAGACCAACGGTGAATAGAAATTAACCTGACTAATGGAGGTGAAGACGACATTTGGAGGTGAGAGCAGAGACGAATAGCTTTCCAAGGAACAGAAACAAAATTTAGAAATGCCAGGAATTTAAAAAGAACATGGCACAGTTCAGCATGGCTGAAGAAGAGGATGAGCAAGAATTGATTGCACCCCTGAAGGTGTCTTAGAGCAAAATGATGAGCTGGGAATGACATTAGTATTTTTCCAGGACCCTCATCACATGTTGGAAGAAGCTATAGCCTGCCTCCAGAAAGTTGATTATGATCTACGTCTGTGCCTCCAAGGAACTCCATCCAGCTCTACATATGCGGACCAGCCAAGGTGTTTGTTAGATAACAGGATTAATGCTGTGTTCTCAACCAAGCATAGAAATGGAATAATAATAAAACGCTGGGTTTAGGTTGAGATGCTCTTAACCTCTTGCAAATAGGAAATAGTAGGTACTCAGTAAGTGTTAATATATTTAATTTAATCCATGTTATTCCTTATCTCCATATCGCTTTTTTTTTTTTTTGGAATGTTCCCACATATGCACAAATCCAGTGAAAAAATATTCCAGTATCATCAAAGTGCAAGGGCTGTCTCCATTCGTTACTGCTCATCTTATTAAACAAGAAGCACAAGGGGGCTCAGATGTTTTTCAGAGCCTGAGGGCTTGGCTTTCCAGGAGTCTGTCTCCAGGGTTGATTGAGGTGAACTGTACTGAGAAGACAGACCTTTGAAAAAATACAAGAACGGTTCCTGACAATGCTGGACACCATGCTGAGGACACGGCGTATGAGTGTGCATGTGTGTGTGTGCTTCGTGAGCATACTGTGTATATGGTGTTTGAAGTAGTTTCCTTCCAAAAGAAGTAAAGCAAAGTGTTAACTTGACTTCAAGATGTGAAGGAGCCAACTTCTCTTTGGTGTTGCCTTCATGGTCTTTAACGTCTATTTTCAAGCTATGGACTTTGTGACGATACTTAACGGATTTAGAAGACTAGGCGGACATGGCACAGTTTTTTAAAACTGTACTGGCATGACAGTCAAGAGATCTGGGACTCTTGATACTTTATAAATAGCAAGATTGACACTGGGTTGCCATAGATAAGTCGCATGAATTGATTGGCGTGTGTCCTGACAACCTCACCAGGTTGTCGTGGGGATCGAAATAATGAATTCATATAAAAGTACTTGAAGAAGTGAGATGAGTAATGATAATATCTTTGGGCATGATGTTTGCACTTCTTGCATCCCCAACTCTAAGCATCCACATTCTTAAATATTTTAAAGATTCTCTCTGTTTGCTTGAAAGAGAGAGAGAAAGGCCACCAGAATGGGACTTACAACAGGCCCTTAGAGGAGATCCATTCTTTGCCAGACTTGTGTGGGTTTTTGCCAAACCTCCTCCTCAGACAACCCCCACTGTCAGCCTTCCTCCTTTTTCTCTATAAAATCACAATTGTTATATGTCAATAATCATTGTCTTTCTCATATTCGAAAAAGAAAACCTTTTCTTGGCTTTATTTTTTTCAGCTACCAACTTAATGCATTTTTTTTTCTTTATAGTCATACATCTTTTAAGATTTACTTTTATGTGTGGTCTCTGATTGCTTTTCGTCCCTTAATTTGTCAGTCCCCTCCAAGCTGCAAAGTCCGTCCCTAGGCTTAATCATACCTGGGTCACTAAATACTGAGGTGTTTTTCACTCCTCAACCCATCTGACCTTTTACCTCATTCAACACTGTTGCCCCGCCTCCCCCTCCATCTGGACATGTTTTCTTCCCTTGATGTCCCCTTGACTTTCCTTCTACCTCTCCAGTTGCTCCCCTCAGTGAACCTTGCATCCATTCTCTGTACTTGATCATTAATTTGATTTTTTAATTCATCAAGGTGCTTTCCTAACCCAATTCTCATTCTCTTTTTATTATATAATCTTTCACAAATGGATGTCACTTCTGACTGCAATTTCAGTAACCTCTGTGGCAGACTGCTCATGGATCCCCACTGATGCTTTCTTCTCTCCAAGGAAAACGGCTCATCTATTTTCATCCTAGGACTTGTCATGGTTTACAATTATGTATCTCAGTCCTCTGCTAATTAACACTGAGTTCTCCATTCTGTTCGAAAACTAAGGGTAGAAGACACTTTAACTGGTTTTTTTTTTTTTTTTCACTCTTAAATTCCCAGTGCCTAGTAGAGGGCTAGCCACAGAGTAGACACTCAATAATACTGGTTTAACCAAATGACTAAAAATTGGATATAGAAAGGAAAGAATGGTAAAGTGTTCATGGGTCATCAGATGCAATGGGAAACCCAAGCTCTAATTTTTGTCTCTGTTTCTCTGATGTAAAAACAATACATGCTTCTTGATTTATTCAGGTCTCTATTTATACATCATTGCCCTAGTTAAAAAATACCCCTTCCTGTCATGCACCATCTTCTAGACTCTGCTATATTTTTTTTATAGAATTTGGCACTATCTGATATACTTATTTATATAGGTAAATGAATAATATTTTTATTTATGCATATTTATGTATATATAAATAGAGTGTGTATGTGTATGTGTGTGTACATGGGTCTGTTTATTTTCTATGTCTCCAAACTAACCAAATGTTGAAAGAGAGGGATGGTGGGAGTGACGCACTCCAGGAGCAAAGGGTATTTTATCACTGACATTGTTTAAAATTGAGTGATATTGGGGGCCCTTGGGTGGCCCAGTTGGTTCAGCGTCTGCCTTTTGCTCAGGTCATGATCTCAGGGTCCTGGGATCAAGCCCCGCATCGGGCTCCCTGCTCCATGGGGAATCTGCTTTCTCCCCCTCCCTCTGCTTGATGCTCCTCCTACTTGTGCTCTCTCTCTCAAATAAATAAAATCTTTAAAAAAATAAAATTTAAAAATGGAGTGATATTTGAAAGATGACTGACATTTGTGTCAGTTTCCTTTTAGTTCTCCATAATCTCCCCTTTATTGTCTGTATTCAGGGTGGACCTTTTCCTCTGCCACATCCTTGGTGCACTAGTGAGAACTAGTGTTCTCCATGAGAACTGAGATTCTTCTGTTTTATTCATGGCTTCTTCCCATGTGAGACAAATGAAAGGTCAATGTATTTTGGAAAATAAATATGAACATATAAAGAAATAGAGAAAGGTATCCATCTCTAATCCTTTCATGCTAAGATTTGTGTTTTTAATGTTCTAACATATTTTCTTCCACCTTTTTCTATGTATTTTCAAAGATAACAAAAGTCCTAAAATGTGTTCACATATGTGCAACTCACTTTTCCCTTGATATTTTCCAAGTAGTTAAATAGACACAATCTGAGAGCAGATAGCCACATAGCCAATGCCTGATCAACCACTTATTGTCTTGTGAGCTCTTATGCAAGATGCTTAACATCTTTGAGCCTCAGTTTCCTGATTTTAAAAATATAGGATAATCACCTAACTGCCTCAATGGGCACTGACCAAGATTAAATGTAATCATCTGTGCATACGGCTTGTGGTAAATGTGAGTTTGGGAGATGTACAGCCTCTAAATGGTCCTTAAGAGATCTCAGCCTCTGGCATTCACTCCCTTGTGTGAACTCCTCCCTTTGAGTGTGGGCTGGACCTAGTGATTCGCTGCTGGAGAATAGAATATGGCAAAACAAATAAGGATGCAGCTTCTTGGAATTAGTTACAAAGAGACTGTGGCTTCTGCCCTGCTCACCATCTCTTGTGCCCTTAACTCACTGTGAGGAAAACCAGCTGCCATGTTGTCGGCTATCCTATGAAAAGACTCACATGGCAAGAAGCTGAGGGAGGCCTCCAACAGCCAACAAGAAACTGAATTCTGACAACACAAATGGGCCTGGAAAGGAATTCTCCCTGTTCAAGCCACCGGATGAGACCACAGTCCTGGCCCAAATGCCTTTGCAACCGATGTAACAGACCTTGAGGCAGTGGCACTCAGCTAAGCCATGCCTAGATTTCTGACCCACACAAAATACAAGAAGAAAAATGTTTATTGATTTTAAATCACTTCCACATTTGGAGGAAGTCATTATGTAGCTTTTATTAATGGACAGTTTCAAATGTCGGCCTGTCGGAAGAGTCCTCTGGAATAGAACACTCTTCTTTCTCATCAGGTTTTTTAAAAAGAGATATAAAACAGAGTGAGGAAATGGGAAATCAATATACCACTTCTATTAATAAAAACTAAGCTTCAGTAATGGGCTTAGTGTGTGATTGTCAAATAAACTTTTTTTTTTTTTTAAAGATTTTATTTATTTGGCAGAGAGAGATCACAAGTAGATGGAGAGGCAGGCAGAGAGAGAGATCAAATAAACTTTTTAACTGAATCTCAGAAGGAAGGAGACATAGTACCCTCTCTTGGGCAGCACTAGATGGAACAGGCTTTCTTGTGTGGGTGGAGAAGTATGTGGCTCTGGAGAAAGATTTTGTTGCTGGGGAGAAGCAGAGAGCAAAAGCTCCCTGTAGGCAGCTAGATTCCCAAAGGGAAAATGGATACGAGCAGATCTTGTCCAGTTCTCCATCCTGAATTTACCAGTCATGGAAGGGGCAATGTGAGTGATGGGAAACCATAAGACTGGGAGTACTGCCCAGGGAGTTCCCTGCACCTGGAAGGAACTTAATCAGCACTAATCAGTAGTACACCCTGTCAAATGTGAGTCATTGGAAACTGCTTATGAGTATCACTGTCATTTTTCATAATATCCATCTTGACATGTTGGGCTCTAATTTATTAAATTAATCTCCTCTTGTTGGAAACTTGGGTTAGTTCAAAATTTTAGGGTTATAAATACCGTTGCCATGAATGTCTCTTTATTTCCTTAGCATAACTCCCCAAAAGGAGAGTTAGTAACTCAAAGGTCATGAGCATTTACATGTTTTCTCTCTATAGCTGAGCTGCTTTGAAAAGGTTTGACTAATTTCCATTTCCATCAGCAGTGTGTAAAAATGTGCTTCTGACCCTGGAAGCCTCAGGCTTTCACCTTTGTTTGATCATCTTTGCTAATTTGATAAGCGGACCACATCTTACACTTAATTTGCAATTCCTTGATTATTAGTAAGGTTGGAAACTTTTCATGGCTAATTAGCCATTTGTATTTTCTTTTTCCTGAATTATCTGTGTCCAGTCCTCACGGATCTGCTGGCATCGTTCACCTCTGTCTCCGGGCAAAAGGCTCAATTTTACCTGGAGCAGTGTAATCCCACAGAGAAAAGGCCCAGGGGGAAGAACCACTGGGTGTTTTGGGTTGTTTTTAAGGTTTCTGTACTTTCCTTTTCTTATTTTTTCTACAATATTTCATATTCTACTATGGCTCATAATATGAATGACGATCATATTCAATCTTTGTAAATACCCAATGAGGCAGTTACGTGTGTCAGCTGTTGTTCTGAGGGCTTTGTGAAGATCAACAGGTTGAATGCACACACCAACCCTATAAGGTAGCTACTATTTATTTTTACAACCCTTTACAGAAGAGGAAGCGGAAGAGGAAAGACATTATCTGTTTCACCCAAGGTAAAACAGATAACCAGCAACAGAGCTGGGATCTCCACTCAAGCCCTCCACTCCATGTGAGGATCTATGAGCTTACGTGCTAACCCACTCAGTACGATACTGTAGTTAACCCTAAAGGACCATGCGCTTAATTTTTCTAACATGTCATCCCTAATGAGTCATGTGTCTGCAGCATTAAAAATGGTAAGGATTCTCCATCACTCTGATAAGATTTTAGTAATAAAATGTTTATTTTTAAGATAAAATTGCTTTGTTTTCTGATTATAAATAATGTGTATATTCTGGTGTTTGAAACATTTAGGGAGTGCAAAAAAATAAATTAAAAATTATATATTCTCATCCTCCAGAAGTAGAAAAAAACGCAGTGTAAAAAAAAAAAGAGTAATCTCAAATTCAATTTTTATATTATAACAAATATATCTGATGGGATGAGGGAGGGGACTAAAAGTATACAATTCTACTTCCTTTAAAAGAATTTCACACTGGATGGGGTAACTGGGTGATGGGCATTAAGGAGGGCACGTGATGTGATGAGTGCTGGGTGTTATATGCAGCTGATGAATTACTGAATCCTACATCTGAAACTAATGATGTACTGTACATCAAATGTGCTAATCAATTTTAAATTAAAAAAATTAATAAAAGACTTACATACCACCTTTTCACTATATATGTTACACTGTAACATTTACATGTTTCCAAAGAAACATGTTTGGGGGAAATTTAATTATTCAGGTACAACCATTTTAATTCAGTTATACACAGGTGATATAACTTAATTAAAGTTAAGAAACAAAGCATTGAGAAACAGCCCAGATAATCCAGAATATTTGTGTTGCTACCTCTTCTTTATTTCTCCCTCCATTTAGAACACTGATTATTCCATTTATATTAACAAGAAAGAACTTACCATGCACTTAAGTTAATCAAACTTATGTAGTAAATCATGGGTGGATATAATTGAGGTATACACTATATCCCAGAAGCTAAGCTATTAAAAACTGATGACCTCCATTTTACTCAATGCTCTTGAAATTATGACAAATATTTGAAATCAACTAAGATTGATTTTTGGTTAACGGGGCCATTCAAATCCAAAAGCAAGAAGGAAAATAGCGCTGTTCTAAATGTCACATTTATGTAATTTTTGAAAATTTAAACAACAGTAATTTTTAAAGCCCAAAATAACCTTTATTTCAAAACCCTTTTAAACTAAACATTGATTACTCTTCTGAAGTCATTAATTATCTCATGCCTTAATTGTCAGTGTTACAAAGTAAGAATTGATCCCTGATATATTTTTTTCTGGTCTTAAATTAATACGTATTTCACCTGTTTCAAAACACTGTGAACTATTATACTTCACAACTCAGGGACATAATATATTCAAGTATAGGCAAGCACCGTATCTTTATTCTCATGTGTAATGATGCACCTGGTTCATAGTAGAACCAAGAATTGTGTGTTTTCTACTTAATGATAAATATATTAGGGTACCTTTTCTTTTTTCATGGTAGTGTGTCTCTAATTTCCTTATCACTGAGTGTTTTCAATCACAGCCTTAAGAAAAACAAAACAAAACAAAATGATCAATTATTTTGATAAAAATAAAATGATTCCTCTGTAGTTGATCAGTTTGGACTCCCTCTGATTAAAAATCAGAAATTTGATTGAATTTAAACTGTGGTCCTTTTTTTCTTTCTTTGTTTTTTTTTTTTTTTTTTTTAACCCCCACCTGATATGGCAAGCACTGAGCTATAGTAGATTGCATGACTTAAGGGCGGAGCTAAGTTATCTCCCAACTTCACCTCTTTCTAGCAGGTTACTCTGACCAAATTACCCATTTGCAAAATTATTACTTCATAACACCACCTAACAAAATCATAATACTGCCTAACATAATCATATTTAATGGCTGTCACAGTCTCTGTCTATTCTTAGGTATTCTATAATTTCTTTTCAATATTATTTTTATTTCTAATTATGCAAAGTAATCAAAGATGTGTCTTTCAAAAATAGACTTCCGCAAAAAATGGAAAAAAATCTACAAATGTCAATCGGAAAACCCCCAAAAGATAAAGATTTTGGAAAAGGTTGAAGAAGAGTTGAAATGCTCCAAAATAGATGACATGATGATAATAAGATAGTAGGTGACAGTGAGCAAATCCCACCTTTTCTATTTCTGGTTTTGTTCCAGCCCAGCCAAAGAATATAAGGGAATCAGTAGCCGATGTGATCTCAGACTCCTTAGCTGTTCCTGGGCCTGAAGACTCTTTGCTATGTCTTTTGTTTCCTAGAGAAGCTCCATGAGTCCCAGCCAGTTTTAGGCTAGCCTATAACTTGGTGTGGAGAGAGGCTCATTCCAGCCCTAAGTATTCTGGGTCAGCCATGGAGCAAGCTCTCTGACAGAGCCAGCACCATGATGTGTAGAGAGCAGCCATGTGCAGCCTGTGCTGCAGATTAATCAGAGATGGGACTGTGCCTCGGAGTAATCAGAGATGGGACTGTGCCTACTGCATTCCTTCCTGGCCCCTTTGTCCTCTGTTGGATCTACACTGTATGTTGCCTAGCGGTGATGTCGAACTCAAGTAGCACAAACCCTAAGATTTGCTATTGTTGTTTAACTAACTGTGGTTAACAAATCATAATAATCTGATGGACAAAAAAACCTAAACTCCGGGGGCACCTGGGTGGCTCAGTGGGTTAAGCCTCTGCCTTTGGCTCAGGTCATGATCTCAGGGCCCTAGGATTGAGCCCCACATCGGGCTCTCTGCTCAGCGGGGAGCCTGCTTCCTCCTCTCTCTCTGCCTGCCTCTCTGCCTACTTGTGATCTCTCTCTGTTAAATAAATAAATTTAATCTTAAAAAAAAAACCTCTGCCATATATATATGTGTGTTTGTGTGTGTGTGTGTATACTTTTTTCCTTTAAAAGTAATGAAACCAGAAAATTTAGGCAGAAGCACAATTACATATTCTAAAACTATTAAGCCCGTTAGACTACACCTACGCTTCATTTGGTCTAAGTCCTAGATAACCCAAGGATAAAACGCTTGGAAGAGCATTAGGAGAGAAAGCAAGCCTGTAGGCTTGAGGGGGAAGCGCCAGATAGTCACATATCTCATTTGCTCTCCTAGTTACCCTGAACCTCGAACCATTCCTATCACCCATGGGCAAGGGTTTGTTCCCTCAGAATGGAATTCTGTTGCATGCCCTTCCCAACCTTTCCATACTCAAAGAAGGAAAACCCATCAGAGTTCAGTGGGATTGATCTCTCTGCCATGAAGTCTCCCACAATTTTCTCAACTGGGATTCTCTCTCCCATCTGGGAACTTACTGAAACTTATTATCAATACCTCTTGTGACATATGTCATTAAAGTCTCGTTAATAATTCATGGTGCATTAACAATCTCTGAATCCTGACTAGGTGTGGAGTTCAGCTGAAAATATTGGAATATCCTACCAGTAGTTCTGAAACAAGAGGGGCTTCTTCCCCTCAAACAGTACATCTGGAAGTAGGCAGTTGCTGGGATCTCACCTGACCTCGCCTTTTCCATCACTAGATGCAGGAGCAATCCTAAAGTACCATGGTCTCATACCATTGTGTGCAAAGACAGGAAGCAGGTTGATGGCCTAAAAAATGAGTCTCCTTGTCTTCTTCCCTAGGGAGTCCCTAGAAACCTCCTCTTAAATCTCCTCTTAAATCTCATTGCCCTGGAGGTTATGTCTACCTCTAGAACAGGTGTTTGGTCCACTTACCCTCAGATCAAAATACCTGGATCAAATGAGGGTACTGGTGGGAAAGAAGAGGGTCAGGGATAGGACACCATGGGGTAAACAATACACCATATTTAATTTAGATGAACATACGTAGATAACAAACCTACACAATGATTTTGACCTTCTAACCAAGAAAAAACCAAGGCTCCAATATAATACGTGAAGTGTCCTAGACCATAAGACTAGATAGGAATGGAGTAAATCATGGGTGGATATAATTGAGGTATACACTATATCCCAGATTAAATTCAAGATTAAATTCAGGTCTCTTTAACTCTCAACATTAAGTGTTAAGAGTTTGTTATTTCCCCTTTTGACTGTTAAATAATTTAACGAAGTGGGTATGTTTGCTTTGGCTTTGTATATGTACATATTTATTATATAAATTAAAAATATCTCCCTGAACTCTATTCAGAAAGGTATTAATTTCCATAAAGATATTGAAAGGCTTAAGTAGAATTTACAATAGAAAGAGGAGTGGGATGTCAGGAAGTAGTAGAATTGTTTATGAAGTGGATGGGGAGCAGTGGGGCTTACTGTTTGTTAAAATACAAGGTTGGCTACCTCGTATTTGGTGAGAAAATTATTACTATTAATAATGAATGACAATACACCAGCAGTTACTGCAGTTCACACAAATAGTGTTTTCTTATTACCCTAATGATGTAGGCAACAAGATATTATGTATTCTGGTTTTGCTGTTGTTGACTTCTACATTTTACTAGAAATGTGTTGCACAAGTTTTATGGTCATTCCTGTTAACTAAAAGACAGCAATGTCTATGTAGCGGAGGGTGACTCAGATACTTTACAGTGGAGTATTTTTGAGGTAGGCTTGTTTGGCTTATGCTCATGTTAAAATGAGTCCGCTTTCCTTAAGCACCTTCCAACGGAGAGCCCTTGAAGGAAGCCAGTATTAACAGACTGTCCTTTGTATAACTTCTTGCATTGACTATTTGATTTTGTGACTTTTAAGTGAGGGCAGGTAATTCTGTGCCTCAAAATATTCTGTTCCAAATTGGCCCTGTTTTTATACCTGCAAGCATTTACCCAACAATTCTCGGTGCATTTTTTAAAATATATATTTGCTAAATAAGAGGTCTGTCTGTTGAATACATACTTATGCCCGGGACCACCATCATTAGAATTAATTAAACATCAAGGGAAAAATAGTTGTGTATTCACAAAGAACCAGTGGCTTCTTTGACTTCCCCAAGGTCTCATGTTCAAAGCTTGGATTTGCGTAGAATTTCATTTAGAAACGCATCTATAATCACTGTTTTCCTACCTTCAAACTGAGCATGGGGCTTCAGACTCCAATATCTCACACACACACATTACAGCTGCTGAAGTACTCCCATCAGTTTTTTTAATTCTCTCCTTACCTTTAATTAAAATGCATTAAAAGAAGAAAAAAGAAACAAATGGTTGTAGAAAGTAGCATTTAAATGGAAATGATTGCTCTAAATGTTGCTGTTTAGGAAATATATGGCATGGTGTGCAGCTTTGCAAGGCGTCAAAGAGTACACAGGAGATAACATAAGTATTATTTATGACGGTGTTGGACAGAGTCAAAAGCACTGCTCCTGGGCTCTGACTTCCAGATGGAGCTTCTCAGACTGCATACTGGAGCAGCTCCTGAATTTTTCACTTTGGGAAATCATTTGCGTTTTTATAAAATTTAAAAATGCATGTCACTACATGGGTCTGCTATTGCTGCTGTAAACCATCGCCGCAAATTCAGTAGTTGAAACAATATGAATTTGATATCTTACACACTTAGAGGTCCAAAGTCTGAACTGGGTCCCCTTCAATCTCAAGTAAAGGTGTCAGAGGATCCCATTCCTTTCTGGAGGCTCCGAGGGGAGAGAACATTTCCTTGCCTTTTCCAACTTCTAGAAGCTCTCCTTCCTTGGCTCATAGCCCATTGTCATCTGCAAAGCCAGCAACAGCCAATCGTGTCTTTCTCATGGCCTGTCACTGACTCCGACTCTTCTGCCTTCTTCCTCTGCATTTACACACCTTGGAGATTATGATGGACCCACCTATTTTAAAATCAGCAGATTAACAAATCTAATGTCATCTGCTACCTTAATTCCCATTACCATGTAATGGAACATATTCAAAGCTTGCAGGGATTAGGACAAGGCCATAGTTTATAAGCCACTGTTCTGCCAAACACAAACACACTCAGATAAACCCACTCTGACACACTTACAAATGTAAATATTTAGTGATCAAACATCTTTACCATTAGAGGTAGATATATTTAAGATCTATAAATGGTGCATATTGGAGCATATACGTGACCCATGGTATACAAAGGAATCTCACTTTTTATTATAGCTGTGTATGGATACTGATAAATATCTCTAAAACAAGTTGCATGGTCCATGCACAAGAGTAAATATAAGCTCCTTGGCCTTACTGCCCTGGTTTTTCCCTTATTCCAGCTTTTTCTGAAGAGAGGTTGGTCAGCAACCTCTGGTCCAAAAAGCATGGGCATACTATCGCACTTACACACACACACGCAGACCTACATACAGATATACATCCACATGCCCCATCAGGTTTCTGCATCAATCCTGAGGGAAGGAAACCTTTTTCATCCTGATTCCCAAGAGTTTAGCTTTCAGTTGCTGTGGCTAAATCCACTCCGGTTGTTTCCTGGGCTGAAGCCATTTTAATCCCAATGGTGCCTAATTCTGATAAGGTTATTTCAAAGCATGGGCACCCTCCTCTCCCTTAGGCAGACACTGCACAGCCTGGTTTAGCTACAATCACAGGTTCCCGTTCTGAGGATCTTGTCCTGTCAGCTTCTCTGTGGCGGATTCTAATGGACTTTTGAGAACTTGAAGGTTTCTTGCCTCTCTTTCTAAGAACTAGACTGGTATCTTCTTGCCCCTAAGCTCAGAAACTGGGTCTCTGTTCCCTGTGAAGACAACCCCCTCATGCTAATGCCTGGTTCGAACTATAAAATATCCCCAAGGGGGTACCCCATCACTTTCTCTGATCTTCCTTCTGAGGACAAGTGGTGAGAATTTCAACTTATGAGAAGCTTAGAAATGGTAGACTCATAGCAAAAGGGGGGCTTGAGACCTGCTTTAATGCTGCTTTTGTCTTAATAAGCACTTTTATTTTATCTCCAGTATTTGAATTGGCTTAGGAAAGAGGCTACAGCCAAAGAAACCTCCTTCCTTGGTATGGTCTCTGCCTGTTACACCATCATAAACCCCAGGTGCCAGCCATTGGACTAAACTGCTTCTTGTCTCTTTTGACTTATGGGGAGTACCTTATCTTATCTCTTAGACTTCAGGGCATTCTAAAAATATCAAGAAGCTATTATTATTATATTACTGAGATATAATTGACATATGACATATTTGCTTCAGGTGTACAACATAATGACTCAATACTCGTATATATCGTGAAATGATCATCACAAGTCTAGTTAACATCCATATTGAGACTCTTGATTACACCAATAATAATAATAGTTTATTAAATAAAACTGGTTCCCTGTGTGCTCAGAAACTATCCTAGCACCTGAACTATGAGGTTTCTTTAACTCCTCGCAAAACCCCATGAGATCTGTACTGTTTTTATTGCTATGTTACAGAGGAGTAAACTGAGATTTAGAAAGATTAAGTAATTCTTGTCAAATTTCCAAATTAACTTTGCCCAGAAAATGATAGTTTCAGTGCTTGAGATGGGGTCATCAGCTTCTAGAACCAAGTTCTAAATTGCTAACCAATACTGTCCTCTGTGCCAGCTAAATGACAGTCCCCTGGGAATTAACCAGCCAGCTCCCAAGAGTCAATACATGACAGTATCTGAATTGTTCAAAGAAACACAATATATACAAGAAGAAGCTTTAGAAGGGTTCATCTAAAATCTGGACATGAGAGGGGCCCCTGGGTGTCTTAGTAGGTTAAGTATCTGCCTTTGGCTCAGGTCATGATCCAGGTCCTAGGATCACCCCGAGTCAGGCTCCCTACCCAGTGAGGAGTCAGTTTCCCTCTCTCCCTCTGCCCTTCCTTCATGTTCGTACTTTTGCTACCTCTATCTAAGCAAATAATATCTTTAAAACAATAAAGTAATATCTGGCATGAGTACTAGATTGTTATTTCTTTTCTCTGGGCTTTTCTTTGAGGAGAGGGGGGATTGAGCCTCTTGATATTTGCATTTTTTAACACTTATATTTATAGTAAAAAATGTTTTTGATCAACAAATAGTGCTTAATTTCTCCCTTTCATAAAGGTACTTTTTTTTTTTTTGAGAGAGCACAAGGTTTTAAAAAAGACTGTCATATGCCCCCAGGGTAGCCATGATTACGAAGCATTAAGCTTCTAATCTTCCCCGTATTGCATTGGAGGTCCTCTCCTTGTAGCTCCCACAGATCCTCAGTAGAGCTAAACAGACCAAGGAAACATGTATTTATGCATAGATGTCTGGTGAGACTGATTCCTTCTTTGGCTCGTGGATGTCTGCTTTTATCTTATAACCACATCTCATATTTTAATTCTAGAAAGATCCTAGAATCTTCACTGCATGTTTAGTACTTTGGTTTTAGAACGTAAAATCTCACAAGCCAGGCCACTGAGAAGAAAATTACATTTATTACACAATGAGCTTTTTTCTATTTGATAATGGAAAAGGAGTTACACTGGCAGAATTCACTCTCGTCTTAACATGCTCATGTTAAAATAGCTGAAGAACAGTTAACGGCTTAGGCAGCTGACTTCAGAAAAATTGTATCCTGAGAATTTAAGTCACTGCAATAAATACTTACTAAGCACATATCATATGCCAGGCTACACACTAAGCAAATGGGAGCCATGATGTACAAAAGAGGAGATTCACACCGACCAGGCTTTGTGTCTGAGGGCAGCACAGGGCTCTGACGCTGCCTCAGCTGACGGCTTTGTCACCGGGATGCATGCACGGAAGGAAGGAACAGCAAACTGCCTGTGCAGGCTCCTGCTTTTCCCTCTACCTGTTCCTCCTTCAACTTCTACTATATCTCAGAACATACCTTTTTGTGGGTTGTTACCATCAGTCACCCATCACTAGAACATAAGTTCAGAGAAGGAAGGAGATATGTATGTGTTGATCACTGCTGCACCTTCATACCCTACAACCATACCTACTAACCAGTACTTAGTAGGTGCTCAGGTATCATCTGTTGAATGAATGAACAGATGATCTCTGCCTCTTCAGCCTCTCCTGGCTGCTCTCCTCCTTGGCTCCCGTGTCACGGTTTGGTCAGTTTCCATGGTCGAAGCCTTCACTGGTCGGTGCTCAGTAAAGGGAAGTTTAGTGTTTTGTAACTTTAGCTCTCATGGATTTTATTTCTTCATCTGTAAAATGAGGTTAATTAAAACTTTATTCATTGTCTACTGCTGTGTAATACATGACCCCAATATTTCGTGGCTTAAATAAACAAACAAGGAAAAAATACTTAGTTGAGTACGAGAATCACGGTCTAGTAGTCAGGGTTGCTCGTGAGGTTGTGGTCAAGAAACTGGTTACAGCTGCGCTCATCTGGAGGCTTGACTGGGGGGAGGCTTACTTCTCTTCCATGCTTGTGAGTTAGCGCAGGTTGTTCTCGGGAAGCCTCGGTTCCTCTATGTGTGTTCCTGTTTATAGAACTGATATGACACAACAGCAAGCTTCTCTCCAAGAGTGACAGAAGCCATATGGCTTGTATGATCTTGCCTGGGAAGTCCATGCCATCATGTCTATGTCCTACTAGTTACCCAGGTGGCATAAAGACACGGATACCAGGGGTTGAGGATCACCAGGGGTCATCATCTTCTAGTTCGGTTACCAGTGATGCTTAGTAAGAATGTTGTTGGTACTTAAATAAATCCTAAATGTAGAGTACTTGGCATGGTGCCAAGCACATGGTAGACAATTAGAATATATAGCAGCTCCAATTAGTTGCCTATATGTGGTCGAGCTGTCTTTCAGGGTGCTGGAAGATTCTCTCTCAGTGCTATCTGGAAATGAATGTCTGCATTCATCTACAGAATTCACATTGATTTTTCGTTCATTCGTTCATTCATACACTCATTCAACAATTACTCTCATATCCACCTAAAATATAAATTATTTTTTTTAAGATTTTATTTATTTATTTGTCAGATAGAGACAGAGAGTGAGCACAAGCATGGGGAGAGGCGACAGAAGCAGGCTCCCCGATGAGCAAGGAGCCTGATGCGGGACTTGATCCCAAGACTCTGGGATCATGACCTGAGTTGAAGGTAGACTGAGCCATCCAGGCATCCTCTAAAATATAAGTTCTAAACACCAACCACATGTTGAAATAATGACTCCCAAATTGCTGGCCTACTCCTGGGGTACCCAAATGTGCTATTTCTCAGCACCTGTGCAATATTATCTTCTGGAATTCCAGAGCACCCTTGAGATCTGTCATTGGTCAGTCAGTAAGTTGACTGCCTTCTCCAACCCACTCTAATCACTGTGGCCCTTTCAACATCGCTTTCTGTGCCTCCAGCATACAGAGAGAAATCTGTTGTGCTCTCAGCTCAGATGTCAGAGATAGAGGAGAAGCAGCATGTAGACCACGTCCGTCTGGGTGTGACTAACACAGAGCTGCACAGAATGGAAGGGGTATGAGAGCCGATGAGAAAAAATCTTTGACAGAGGACCGAAGACCAAGATGGGAACGTAGGAAACAAACAAACAAACAAACAAACAAGCTCCTTCCAAAGCAAACTTCCATTAAACCTGAAATAATTAGTAAGAAAAGAAGGAGTTTTGTAAAGCTCATTCCTTTTGATTCTTTTCATATTATAAGCCGTTTACCAGGCACTTCCCTATAAGCATTATTTTGCACATTTGAAGAAATAAATGTCCAGCTTCCCCTGAAGCCGCACCTGTTCAATTCCATCTTGCCAGCAAGGGTGCGACAGGAGTAAAGGCCTCCCTCCAAGGAGTTAGCAGAAGATTAAACTTCAGCCCAAATGTTGGGGGAAGCCGGAATGCTGAGTCAATACCAAGTACTGGGCTTAATTTGATGTTTTCCACGCACGATCAAAATGGTGGTTTTTTCTAACTGTAGAGCTATTGCCTCCTCTGGTTTCTTTCATGGGTTCCCTGTGGAGCGTATGTTATGCTCTGATATTTGAAATTGATTGTGCAGGTTCTATTTCAAGGGTGATAATAAACCTGGTGCAAAAGTTGGGGTTAGCGAAGGTGACTATTAGCCTTTCTTCTAATACAGTCGATTTATTTTGCCTTATGGCGCAAACCGACTCCTAGTATGATCTGCTGATAACTTCACTGAAAAAGTATCACCTGTGTGAAGCATGCGCAAGTGAAAGACAAATCCTTGTCTGAATTTTGGTGGGGAGAACTGAAAGAGGTCATCACTCATTCTGTGCCGATTATTACAGACTTGGCCATTGAGGAATTTCTAGGCAAATAAATACAGACCACTTATATGAGCTATGGAGAGAGAATAACATCTATAAAATATCGTGTGCCTCATATGCTTATGAAAGTAAAAAACCTGAAGCAGTTTTAATATCTAAATGATTCTTGACATTTGTGATAAAAAGAACTTACCCTTGGGGACTGGACAAACCACATTTACTGTCCTATCTTGGGCAAGTCATTTAATATTATCCTCAGTTTCTCCCTCTGCAAAGAGAACTACGAATTCCTGCCCTTTAGTTCTGTGAAGGTTAAATTAATTAATGTCTCCAGCACCTAGAAGAATGCTTGGCAGCTGTTGAATAAAATACAAGTTTCCTTCTCTCTCTGAATGGTATGGAGTGCCAGCATACTTCTGGTTTTAAAACATTATTTTCACTTTTGGGTCTAAAGCATCCCAGGTTTATTCTGATTTGCTACGATAGAGTTCATTCAAATACTATGTTGGCAAGATGACAGAGGGCTTACCTGATGTCTGCTGGGAAACAGATCTCTGAACTTCTTATTGTCATGTAAACTGTAGGTATAAATTGGATCACCACTGGTTTGGCATTAATAAAAATATACACGACCGCTGTTCTTCATCTGGGAGTTTCTACCGGATGCCTTGTAACCAGGTGACAATCCCAAGTGGAAGTCCAAGTAAATTTCATTTTGTAGCCAAAGGTTTCATTTCCCAAATGGTTACCCAATTAGAAAAATTAAAAGCCAGACTTGGGTAAGAAAGAGATTGGATGTTTCTTATAAATTCATTACTGCAAATGAAATCAACATCATGTAATATAAGAACTATGTCTTGATAAACATTACCCATGATCAGTCATTGGATACATGGTTTTATGTCTCCAAAATTTGGATTAAAGATGTACCAAACTGGGACCAGGGTGGGTGGGGGGGCATGAGACACGAGGTTAGCTTATCCTTAGAGTTGCAGAAAGGGAACTTCAATTTTCATGGATTGAGGATAAGCATGCATCTAGGTTGCTTAGAGCAATGTTGTAGAAGTGGACATATGTTTGTCACGTACATTTTTTGTCCAAGTAGAATGTCAAACCTCTTCTATCTTCCTCTTTTGTTCTTTTGGAGTTGGGAGGAGGAGAAGTGACTCATTAGGAATTTTTAAATAACGGTGAAAACAACTCCAAGCTTCAGGAAACTCAGGGATATAGTGATAATGGTCCTTCCAGACGGAAGCTGCAAAAGCTGAATCCTTCCCTGAAAATAAATAAATAAATAAAAATGAGGTAAAAGCAGTTGTAAAAAGATTCCAGCTTCTGAACACTTAATTAGCTTGAAAATACGCAAGACAGACCCTCGTGAGATTTTTACTGAAAAAATCTCTCTTGGGCTAAAGCAAATAATACATACCCAGGGCTGTGGCAGATGTATGTTGTGTTTGGAAGTATTCTGATGTGTTTAGTGCAAATTCTTAAAATAACACACCCAGAGAGTTGTGGGCATCTCATCGCGGTGTGTATTTGGATCAAGCAATAAAACGGAAGGTCTGCTTTCTTCATTATATGAAATGTAATTTTAACAATAAATGAATAAAAAGCTGCTAGCGGATGTAACTCAGTAAAAATGTCTTTTTATACTACTACTGGGTCACCAGTGTCCTGAATTTGGTGTGCTTCTGAGTTCTTAGACGGGCTTGGAAGGCCATGACCTTCCTCATGATCTGTCTGAGGACCCTGGCATAGAGCCGGCCCGGGCTTGACTCTGCACCGTATTCACTAGTTCAGCCGAGTCCAAACTATTCTTTTCTCCCTGGACCGTCTGTCTTTCATAATCTGAAGTACTTTTTCTCCCGACATATAAAATGTGATGACTGGAAAATGACTTTAAAGTATGCAGAGATCATGTTTGTTAAACGTGGGGAGGGGACTGCAGGCAAGGCTAGCAAAATGTTTATATAACCTAAAAAATGATGTTTTGTTAGAAACTGGCTTGACACCTGAAAGTCTGCATGTGTAGAGGCAGATTTTATGAACTCGTTGTGGGGACTGCTAGACAGAGGCCAATGTTGTTACCTGGGCCTTCATTCCGGTCAGAATATGGTTAGGTTTCTTATTGCTTGAAAATGTCACGGTTTTGTGCAAGTGAAGAATGTAGACTCATCAATTTGAGGTGAGCCAGACCTGACTCTGACTCTTGGTTCTGCCACTTACTCTGTGGATTCTGGCACCTTCCTTCTCTAAGCCCTTCATCCCTTACCTAGAAAATGAAGTCCGAATAGCACCTGTTCCTCGAGTTTCCGGGATTAAGATAGATTCACTGTGAGTGCAGTGCAGTGCGGAATGCAGTGAGAGGTGCATATTAACTTTGTAAAACTTTTTAGCTTTACTGTTTCTCTGCAGTAGGTATTGGTTTTATTCTTTTCCTTCCTGAAGAATTCTAAGCAATATTTTTCACATCAAATTTTTCCTCTGTGCAAACGGCTCTTCCGGGTGCTTGGGAGAACCTGACATGTGAGGTCTCTGGTTCCTAGAGTTTCCTCTCTAGCTGGGGTAGATAAGTACAAAATAGCTTCAAAATGCAGAGTGCCTAAGAATTGTTAGAGCAGAGACATGAAACTGTTAATTTTAGGAGTGCAGGAGGGAGGCCCAGGTGTGTTATTTGCAGGCCCAGCGCAAAGTGAAAAACGTTAAGCCTTTTGTTCCAGTTTCAAGATGGTGAGGGCCGAGCCTTCAAGCAGGTGCAGACCATGTTGGAGTCTGGGGCCTGGGTGGCTGCAGATGTCCCATGCCCAGGCAGCTGGTCCTGAGAGCATGGCCGTACTGACTGCATGCAGGGAAATTAGGGGAGGTTTACTTACTGTTAGAAAATCTCAGGAGCTGACCTGTACTTTGAAGGGTGGAAAGAACCTTGAAAGAATGGGTAGAACTGTCCAGACAGAAGAGAAAACTTGGGTCGAGTACCCATAGAATTTTTGGTTTTGTTTTTCAGTGAGACTTATCTGGGCAAAGTGATCTGACCATTAGGGAAAGTGGGGCAGTGGGGAGATGGGGAGACAGTAGGTCTGAGTTTGAATTTTCAACTGAAATGAAGCAATCCACAGGGTTTGAGAATGAAAACAAAATCAGAGCCATTTAGTGACATGGCTCTCGTGGACGAAAGACAAAAAGCTGAACTTGATGAAGGAAGCAGGGGCTGCAGGAACTTTGCTGGGGAAAGTGATGTATTCCTTGCAAGGATTCTATTTCTCTGCTGGCTGATGTATGCTTTCCTCCCCACCCCACACGAAGCAATAGTCTGTTTCTGATTTGAAGACATCTTCAATTATACAGTGCCGGCCAAAGGAAAACATAATGGAATTTTAACCAGTTTGCTTTTTTCTCTGTAGACAGCATTTCAGGAACATCTCCATTCTCGTTATAGAAAGAGAGCTTGAAGACACCCAAATGTGCATTAAAAATCTATCACCTTTTCTTGGCCTTTCAAACAGAACTGTATTCCAGAAACCCCATGTCATTTTGTATTCCAGGCAATGCTTTCAAAGACAACATGGGTGAAACCCTTGCCCTGTTCATCGCCAAATAGAAGTGCAAGTCTGTGCACGTTCTGTGTGTCTGTCTCTTGTCCTGACAAACTGTCTTCACCAGTGCAAAGTAAAACCTTCTTCCTTCCCTTTCTGTTTTTCTTATAATAATCCAGCCTTGAATCAGAGGTACATGTTCAGCCTCCCAAAAGTGCTTCTGTTGTGGCAAAGAGTCCCTTTTGTTCCTTAGTTTATCATGTCTTAAAAAAGGGAAAACATTCCAGATGGCAGGGGTGGAATCCCCAATCATCTAACATGGAGAAATACCCAGGGAACTACTTTATCTATCTTGAAGATTCCAGAAAAATGGGAGGAAAAGAGTATATTTTAATATCCATAGACAGCTTTACAACCAATTAAAATTTTTAAGGAACTCTCCTGAAGGTAAAAATTCAAAACTTTTTTTTTCTTTTGCTCCTCCACTAAACTTTTAGTATCTCTGTTAAACGAGGCAAATGACTTCTCCAAGCCTGTGAGAAGAAGAGAAGCTTGATAAGGTCCCTTCAAGATTACCGCGTCAGTGTGAGCATTCCCCGGTTGGGTGAATCTCGAGCTCAGGTGCTTGCCTGGGTCAGTAAAACAGGAGGGTCCGCATTCCTGCCCAATTATGAGCCCACAAAATTCCCATACCTTTGAGCATGGCACTTACATTTCTACCTGTCTTTCTCAATCAAGACTAGTTACCCTTGTTATTTAGTCCAGGACCCTGTGTGGATTGCAGGTGGTAATTAACATTCCTCTAACTGTGTGTAACCAGCATAGGACTGAGTCAGAAGCAGCTGCCGGGGTCAGTCAGGTGTGTGGAGAGGGACACTTTCAGACCCAGCATGGAGAATAGGCATTTCCAGAGCTCTAAGAACGGGGCTTTTTAAATTAGGGTTTCCTCTGTAGATCTATTTTAGAATTTTAACCAGATTTTAATATTGTTTTTTCATTTTAGTTGCTTTTTTTTTTAAGATTTTATTTATTTATTTGACAGAGAGATCACAAATAGGCAGAGAGACAGAGAGAGAGATGAGGAGAAGCAGGCTCCCTGCTGAGCAGAGAGCCCAATGTGGGACTCGATCCCAGGCCCCTGGGATCATGACCTGAGCCGAAGGCAGAGGCTTAACCCACTGAGCCACCCAGGCGCCCCAATTTTAGTTGCTTTAAAAAAAATATATATGATCACTTCTTGCGTTTCTTATTCCCCCCCCCCCACCGACAGGCACATGCACACACATGCAGAATGTCTCATATTTGCAGTAAAATGATTTTGCCATTTGGAATATGCACAGTGGGCCCCTGGGAAATCTACTCTCTAGAGTCTGGATTCTGAAAAGGATCTACATCCAAGCATCACATTGTGCCAGGTAGTGAAGTGAATTTTCTAGCACGGAACGTCAGATGGTCCAGGAAGCAAAGCCCTCTCTGGTGACTGCAGGCAACACGGGCTTGAGCCATGAGAACATACGTGGCCATGAGAGAGCTTTGGCTTTTGCTGCTTTTCTGGAGAAAGAGCATGGGATAAAAAATAAGTTTCCTTAGAGCACTTTGCACCCAATGACTTTTAGGAAGTATCTCCAAGAAAGTGCCAAAAGTAACTTCCAACTTCTGTCCGGGAGCTACAGGAAAGGAGCAAGAAGTTGCATTGTTGAAAGGTGAGAAGGCTGTAACTAGTTATTTAGAAATTCTAATATCCATGATGTCAGGGATTCTTTTTATCTACCTGTTGTAGTCATTGTCAAATAGGACTTCAGGGACTGACTGATAGACAGTAATAGTAAAAGCACCTGTCAGTAATGTGTCTTACAATATACACTCAGGAGAATTATTTCCCTCTTTTAATGTATATTGAAAATAAGGTTCAAAGAGGTTCAGTAATTTTCCTGAAATCTCTTTATAGAGAGGCAGGGCCGCTAGAACCCACAGCTCGGCCTGGAAGAGGTTTGCTGTTTGCATTGTGACAAAGTTATTGTAACACTTTACTTCTAAAGTAAGTGCAGTTTACATAGGAGACAGTTCTTTCCACTTTTTTAGAGCCTCACTTCATTGTTTCTCTATTCTTCTTCTTAAAAGACAGTACGTGTCTGTTTTAATGTGTTTGAAGTAGAAATTAGGCACAGATCTGAACACAGGGAAGAGAAATTTCTCTCTTTGGAACTTCGCTTAAAGATAATAATATCTGAATTTGCATTTATTTTTATTTTCTTTCATTTTTTCTTTTATTATTTCTACTATGACTATGTAGTATCCCCCCAAGCCTCAGGAAAAAAGGAAAGAAAGAAAAAAATAAAAAAAAGAAATGCGAGAATCATTGTACTTGAAAAGTTTGCTGCAGAAAGGATAAAATTGTTCAATCCAAAGAAGTCACTGATGTTTAGTGACATCAGTGTCCTAAAATGCCCCAAACATTCATCATGAGTTGTTTTTCCAACTCCATTACCAATTCAGTATGACAATCATATTTTTACTAGAGCCGTTGGATCAATTTGAATTAAAGAATCATCAATGTGTTTAAAGTTTCCTGTTTATCATTGTATACCTGTGCACTCCTATTTTTCTTTTATTTGAGTCTAAGCAACACACGCTGTTACATTAGTTTCAGGTGTACAACTCAGTGATTCAATCAGTTCACATTCCTACTTTTTAAGAAGATAATATAAGGAGGCATCTTCTTTCTCCTTTACAGTTTGCATTCATTTGAGAAGCATGACCTACCTAGACTACTTCTCTCTTTTACCTTACCCATCTTGCTGTAGAGGGTCCTACTTCACGCACATTCTATCTCTGTCTTCAATTTGCTTCCGACTGAGCAGTGAGACTGAAGCAAGTTCAGTGTGTCTAACCAACCTCTCTGGGCACGCAGGGCTGCAGGTGCTTACCGAGTCAGAACAGCCCGAGCCCCCTCTTTGTTGGTGTGGTGCAGCTAATAGATGCTCTTTGGATGTCTTGCTCCTTTCTCAGTAGAGCACTTTAGAATCCTTTCAATTTCATGAGCGGCAGGGGCTCATTCATTCTGGGAGCGGTGAGAGCTCAGAGACGTGCGCACATATGTCAGTGGCCAAGTCCAAGGAGAAGGTCTCAGAAGAAACCATTTTGAGTCGATCTGTTTCTTTTGTGGTCACTATGGCAATGTTAACAGCAAAGAGAGACAAAAGAACAATTGAATCTATCAGTAAATTTCAAATATACAAAGGAGCTTCACTGATATGAAAAGAACTCAGTTCTGGGTCTACTATTGACTAACCTTGTGACCAGGACCACATGCTAAAATCTCTCTGAGCCTTTATATGAAATGGAAGTGACAAGGATTACCCAGCAAGATTATATAATAATTATGTAACACACGTAAAATCTGGGGGAATATCTTAAAATATTGAGATTTTATTGGGCTATCAGAGTATTAGATTTTTTTAACAAGTGTCCATTAAGAACTGGTTTTCATTTTTTATTATTTTATTAGTTATTTTTATTTTACTTTTAAATGTGACAGTTTTCATATCATCTGAACAGTTCCAAAATAATGCTATAAGAAGACACATGTTCTATAAAAATAAAATCCATGGCGTGTTGTCTTTATGAATGGCATTTCTTTCAGCCTTCAGTAATTTCTTTGTTTCTATTGCTTAAATGGTTGTCTTACTCTTTTAATGACATACATACAGCCAAGGTTAATTTTTTCTTTTTTCTTTTTTTGTCAGGCAGCGGTCTTTAACAGTCTTAGTTTTCTGATCCCTGTTCATACCAGAACATAAATATAGCCTGGGAGTAGATATTCAAATTGATATGTTTGCATAGCTCCCATTAGCTATCCAAAGCATAGAGAATATGGGTATTACCGATTTCCCTATGATCCACTCACCCCTTCCTGACCTTTGCTCAACAGTGTGCAGGAGCCCGCTGCCCTGAGGCCAAGCATTTAAGCCACATAAAGCATTTTATGTATTTGTTTGTTTGTTTGTTTAAAGAAGAGTAAAAACAAGATGTGGGACTGAGGTTCTCGGTAATCTGCAACCCTGTCCCAAGACTGTAGTACTCAGAAGGCAGGCAAAGCACCATTCTCTGGCTCTAAGCTCTGCAGGCACCGATGGCAAGAACGTATTAAGAACTGCCTTTCTATCACTAGAACATGCTAGAGTGGATCCAGGGAAGCCAGAGGTCAGAGGGATCAGTCAGGGTGCTGGAATGCTTCTCTCCGTTCCAGGAAAACCTCGGTATGTTTTGATCTGGTGTTGGCTCTGTTTTGTTCTCCATGTTGACAGGATCCGAGGAGGGCACATAGGGCAGAATCAGATAGGGCAGACAAAAGCTTTAGTTCACAGTCGTGGCCAGTTTCCGATTGGTGCCAAAGAGCTATTGCAGCCACCCCCCCTGACGTGCAAGAGAAAAACAAAGCCCCGCAAATAGGCTTGTATTGGTTCCTAACGTGACATTTCCCACACACACACATCTGAACAGAATTAATTAGTACTCCTCATTTTCACACACTTTAAATGCTCAGACTGAACTTTGTTTAACCCTTACAAGTTCAGCTTATTTCCCAAGCACAACATTGGATCATTTGCATTCTTTATACAGATAAGAGCCATCTGTTTCTCACTCCGGTGAAGAGTAAAATAAAGAAACAGGAGAGAGGGAGAGAGAGAGGGAGAAGAGGAGGAGGAGGGGGAAGGCATTTTTAGAACAAAACAAAACGCTCAATGTTAATTTACTCAGGGAGGTCCCAGGATGAGGGGAGAGTAGAAGGAAGAGGAAAGCAGAGAAAAAGCAGAGGCCATAAGGAAGCCAGATTGTCACTTTTCAATCAACATAAAACAGTATGTGACAGCTAAAATATGTTGTCCTGTGATACCACAGTCAGAATGTTTGTGAAGCTCTTCCTATATCCATGAAACTTTGATGTATAGAGACAAGTAATGCAGAAAAAGGGAAGTGCTACCTAAAACCTATCTTCCTCATAAAAACTTCACGTTCAGGGAAGGCTCCGTGACAACAAATATATAAACATCTTGAAGCCAGGGGTTAGACGAGTATTTCTTATTCTAGTCCGCATTTGTGGCATCGTGCAGTCATCTAAATGTATACACTGAAAATTCTGCAGCCCAGAATGTGTATTTCCTCTTTAGAAGGAGTATGTCCCTTAGGCTTAGACACGCTGGCTGCAGAACTTGTTTACGATCCTGATTTGGAAAACCATCGGGAGACAGTCTTGTTACTCTGCCTCGGTCTGGCACAAAGCGCAGTGTCAAGGCTATATATCCGAAGAATAATGAGATTCTCCCAGCATCGCAGGGCTAAAAACTGGAAAGACCTCGTTCCTGGGTATATCCTATCCATGGCATTCTCACAGCTTTTCCAGTTGGGTCAATGCGTCCAGGATATTTGGGGAAGGCCAGGAGCACACAGTGAGCAGAGCAGAGGGACTTCCAGGGGTTCACGTTGAAATATCTGCCCCGTGAAGCACAGTCCCACACAGGCCGTGGGATTCGTTCAGGGATTGTAAACAATGCGTATATATTCCTAAATGCCTAATTTACTGCTGAAGAATGATTTGGCTTCTGGAAGTAATTTTGTTGGTAAATAGGGGATGATGATCAGGATAAAGATAGTCTATAATTCAGGGTTGGACTCCGTGACCCAACATGGCAATTCCTCAGTGGCTTATAACTTCTGTTTCTAACCTTGAACTGGATAGGTTACAAGCGTTAAGAAAACAAGTGACAACTTTTCCTTTCCAACATTGTAAATACTTCATCTGGACTTGGGTACATTTTTGAATTTACATTGTGTTACAAAGGCTAATATTATCTTATATCACTTTGTACTTCTCTGTGCCTACTCATCAGAGTGGCACAAAGAATTTTCATGTTTTTCATATCATTTTGTAAATTTATCATATGTATACATGCATATACATGCATGTGAATTATTTATATCTATCAGTCGTTGTTGTGATATAATATCTGAAGTTTAAAAACTTTATATTTGAGCCATATCATATTAAATATGAAAAAGCTGTATAACCTCAATGAACCGTGTTTCAATTTTTGCTAAAGAGAATATGGAAAAAGTCAAATGAATCTTTGATAGGTATACTGGTATTTTATTTATGAGCACAAAAGGACTTCATAAAATCAACACAGGTTCAGAGGGGAAAAGGTTATGTTAATGCTATTCAAATCTCATGGAACTTAGTGAAGACTTTTTCTCATGATATTAAGGACCCAAGCAGCTGTACAGTAGCAAGTCTTGATAAAATGCTAAGTTGCAGAATAACGATAACCCAAGACATTATATGTTATTTGAGGTTGGGAACAGAAATGAAATGTAAAATCTTTAATAACCACCCGCACATTTTCAAAGCTGCCACACAATCATAACGTGACATTAACTATCTGGAAAGAAGCATTTCAAAGGTTAGAGGCAAAGCTAAGGCAGGTGGTTTTTTTTTTTTTTTTCTCCCTAAGAAAACAAAGGTAAAACTGGTATGTTTTACATAAACACTAACCTCTTGTTTTCATTACAGTATAAATGGTTTGTAAAAGGGAGTGGCCATCATCCTGCCGTACCCCAAACACACACATGAGCGTACACACACACACACACACACACACACACACAGGAAATGCATGGGGCTATAAAGATTTTTCTTTTTTCTTTCTCTCTCTATTTTTTTTTTTTTTTTTGAGAGAAAGGGAGCACATCGGGGGAAGGCACAGAGGGAGGGGGAGAGAGCAAATCTTGGGCAGGCTCCATGTTCAGAGAGTGGAGCCCCACACAGGGCTCACTTTCACAGCCCTGAGATCATGACCTGAGCTGAAACCAAGAATCAGACGCTTAACCCACTGAGCCACCCAGGCCTCCTGCTGGTTTTCCTTAATTGATGTGAAGAGGCCAAAACATCTAGAATCCATGGCCTCCCTCCATTTATGTATAAACCTTTACATTTTGTGAAGTTGGCAGTTTTGTTGATCAAGTCATCACCATAATGGAACAGTTGGTTTATTGAGCACTTGGAGTAATGGAGCCATCATTAACTGTACCAGGGAGGGAATATATAGATTACAGATTCCCATTACTGTGTATATTTGAGGAAAACAAGTTTTTGTTTTATATAGTTTTTATGAAAACTATAACGTTTTCATGGTAAATGTAATACCAAATATAGTCATAAAAGTATTATTAATATGGCATAGTATTATGGTATTGGAAGGAAAACACAGAATGTCTTCAAAGTAATTCCATTTATTTCAAGAACTCTGTCTAACCAAGTTAACTTCTAAAGTCTTTAATGAAGAAAGCTCAGCATTTCCCCTTGATAATTATCCCTAAAGTCTTACAATAGCTCTATCCAAGAGCTTTTGTTATGTGTAATAAAAGAGCTACTCCAATTTTTACCAATTTCTCCCAGAAAAGAAATCATTGATTCTCATCCTTCAAATGCCTTCAAAGACTTTCAGATAAATGTTTCTCTTTCAACAAGTGTGAGGACAGTCTGCAAACGTGATCTGGTCTTCCACACAGTGACTTGGTTCAGATGAGTTATGTTTGTTAGTCTATTATAGCGGGGAAGGGAAAAGAATCACATATAAATGGCTAACCATGATCAAATCAGTCACATGTAACATAAAAACAATTTGACAGATGAAGAATGGACTATGAACTGTCTAGTTGCTTTGATTACATATATATATATATATATATATATATATATATATATATATATATACTGTAACCAAGTATCTTCCTGTTACTCCCTACTGGTAGAGGAACATTTAAAGCTATCCAGTGTGGTTTCAAGGGCAATGAGATGTGATTCTGTCCAGAGTTCCCAGGGACACCTGAATGTTGTCAGAGCCCTGTCATTTATCTCTTCTCTGATGGGACACCTAAGTGACACAAATGAAAACAAAGCTAAAACTCCATTCAATTATTAAGTAGGCTAACCCCCCCCCCCCACACACACACACAAAACCCTGAACTGAGCAGATGGCTTAAACTAGACCCAAGTGAAATCAGTTCTTCCCCCAAGAAGGATTCCACCAGATGGCCACAAGGAACTAAAGCAAGCACGGCTCACATGTACAGAAAAGGAGATAACAAAGGTAGATATCTACTGGCTTTCTTGTCTAGTCAGCTATACAGAGTAGGAAGCCAATGAGACACACTTATTTAATAAGTAAATGTGGCCAATCAAATGCTTCCTAACTCTGATATCTGATCAGGTTAGTAATCCATCCACTTGTTGAAGAACAGAGAAAGTAGTGGAGAGAGGGGCAGGAACCTTATCTCATCCCCTGAAGGACTTACGGAGTGTTGGAGAATGCAGGTCTGTTCTCTGACCCTGGTGGTAGGATCCTCTGTAAAGACAGATGGAAGGGCCAGCTCCGCTCCAGGATTCCCTGCCACAGCCGAGGTGTCTATTCCTTCTCTGCAACAGCTAAAAAGGGTGCCAGGAAATTCCAGATAAGGACTCCCAACCATTTGAGGAAGCTCCCCAACAAAGAAACACCAGGGCAATGATCTAGAGTTGGAATTCTTTGCTCTGTATGCAGAAGTTCTACTAAGTAGAAGAAATTCAACATCATTTCCTAGTGCTATCTGCTTGATTGCTTTCTTTGTGAAAAGAGGGTTTCTTCTCTTTTTTTTCAGATTTTTTCTACCTTTTCTAAGGTATAATAGACAAAATTACAGAATATTTAGAGTGTATATTTTGGTAGTTTGATGTCCATTTATGCTGTGAAATAATTCCCTCCATCTAGGTAGTTATCTTATCCAACACTTCATGTATTTATCTCTCTCTCTCTCTCTCTCTCTCTCTCTCTTTTTTTTTTTTAGAGCGGAGAACACTTTAGTTCTATTCTCATAGCAGATTTCTACTATACAATACAGTGTTATCAACTATAGTTGCTTCTTCAGGTTTACTCTGTGTCCTCAGCAGAACGTCTGGCAGTCAGCAGTTGCTGAATGGTGGTGTCATGTATGTGATCTTCATGAGGTCTCATTTCTCTTTCCTTCTCCACCCTTTAGAACCTCTGCTTCCTGCCTCATCTCTTGTGTTTTTTTTTTTTTTTTTTTTATAAGCAACTTTTAACAGCTTTATTGAGATATAAGTGATATACAAAAAATGTTATATATGTTTACTACATACAATTTGATGAGTTTGGACACATCCATCTTCCATCACCACAATGAAGTAATAAACATATCTTCCACTTCCCAAAGATTTATTGTAGCACCGCCCCCCTTCTTATGATAAGAACACGTAACATGAGAACATGTAACACCTTAGTGAATTTTGAGGTGCATACAGTTTTGTTGTTAACTATAGACATTGTGTTGTACAGCAGATCTCTAGAACTTACTCATCTTGCATAACTGAAACTTAATACCCTTTAAAGAACTCACCATCACTGCAGTCAAGGCGATTAATATATCCTCCTTGTGTTTTAAAAAGACTGAATTGCTTGCTCTTACTGAGAAATGTTCTGCTACATCTTCTGACCCAGTTTCTTCTGATCCTGTATCTACCTGGATCACCTTTTATGCTTCCCTTCCTTCTCAGCCAGGATGACTTATTATACCTTAATTCAGGCATCCCTCCTCCAGGAAACCCTCCTGAAAACCCAGGCTATGATAAGTCTGCCTGCAGCGAGCTCCATTACACTCTGGGTTCCCTCTGTAGTAACACTGTCCATATTAGATTGAAGGGATCTGGTTTTGGCTGACTCCATAGCCCCTCAGTCACACACCTTTTCTTTAGGGGAAGGCCCAGATCTTACTCCACATTGTGTTCCATCTCCTGATAAGGTGACTAGCAGATAAATACTTCTTGGATGAACTTTATCCAAGTAAAACAGATTTCAGCAGTATTCAATATAAAAGTGACATGATCGGTTCTGTGCTTTTAAATAATCACTTAGCAACTTTATGGAGACTGGATTATAATAGGCAGGACTTATTAAAGCCTAAGAATGAGACGCGATGCTGCCATCAAGCAAGCAAGAGATGCTGAACCAGGGCAGTGACCAGCCTCTTTAAAAATCAGGGGCTGGGGAAAATGGGGAGGGGTTGGGGGAAATGGGGAGGGGTTGGGGGATTTGGGGAGAGGCTGGTGAAATAGGACAAACTTTCAGTTATATGATGAATACAGCCTGAGGATCTAATATATAAGACTACAACTGATACAATCACCTTGTATAACTGAAATTTGCTGATACAGTTGAACTTGAATATTCTCACCCCCCCAAAAAAAAGGCAGGAGATAAATATGTGAGGTGACGGATGAGTTAGGTAACTCACAGGGTGGTTCCCTTTCACAATGTAAATCAGATCATCTCTTTAAATATCTTACAATTTTAGTTGCTGATTATGTCTCAGTACAGCTGAAAAAAAATCAATAAGACAGAAAGGCCAAGTTGAAAGGATACTAACAGAGGAGTTGAACTGAAAAGAGAAAAATCTAAGACGGCAGAGTTTTCTGATGTGGTGAACTGAGTGGAGAATACAACCATCTCTAAAAAGCAGAATGATACATGATAAGACTGTTAATGTGTAATTCAGTATGCATAACCTTTGAGTTCTATCAACCTCCCCTATAAGTCAAAGAATGTTCTAGTGTGTTCGTTCCAATTCCCGCATT
The DNA here is from genome assembly GCF_964662115.1 of Mustela nivalis. NCBI lineage: Eukaryota > Metazoa > Chordata > Mammalia > Carnivora > Mustelidae > Mustela > Mustela nivalis. Next base: position 15,884,980 of record NC_139039.1, on the reverse strand, counting down.
AGCTACTGTTGATTTCACTTATGCATTCTGGAATACTTATCAATACTAGGAAATGAGAATTTAAGTACCTTTTATTTTTTCTACTGTAAGTCCATTAGTCTCTCATGTTCATTCTATATAATTTGGACAGCGCCCAATATAGGAGAGGATAATTTTTTATATTTTACTTTTCTAAAAGATAGGATGCTCTCTTAGTCATCAGTTTTGCACATTTACTTCAATTGTATTGATTTATAAATTTTATGAACCCTTCTCTTGACATCTATATAATTCCACATAATTTTCAATTGCTTTTGATTCCATCATTTAGTTGAGCTTCATTCCAATGACTAGATAATGGGTATTGAGAAGATCAGAATAAAAAACAAATATAAAATTCAAAACATTATGCTAATGTAATATGCTTTTTGTTCCTGTGCAGAAACTTGGATGTACACCAAAAGGAAAAAAAATCTACTAAAACATTTAAAGTGGGGAAAAAAAATCTTAAATATCAAAACAATTGAAATTCTGGTCCATATTAGACCTATTCTTTTTACCATTAGAATCAAATTTTAAAAAGCATATTTTATGAAGATGAAATTTCAGGGTATAATCCATGAAAGTTTTCTGAGTGTGCTGATATATTGAAACATAGTATAATGAATAAGAGCATAGGACCTGACGTCAGAGACCCTTGCTCAAATATTTCCTTTCTTGCAAGTTTCTTAATTTTTTTGAGCTTCATTTTCTCCAACTATAAAATGAGAATAAAAGTTGAATTAGTTGGCTTTATAGGATATAAGTTTTAGAAATGCAATCGCAATTAGTTTAAGTGGAAAAAAGGAACTTATTATCATGTTTATTGAAAAGTACTAAAGTTGGTTAAGTGCTAACTTACTCAAGTGGTATCCATGTGCTCAAACAATAACTCTTCCTCTCTTTCTTTCCATGACTCAAAACTCTTTTCCCTTGGTTGAGTTCATTCCCAGGCAATTGCCAGAGCCTATAAACATGGTTAGAAGGTGGCTAGCTTTTTTTTTTTTTTTTTTGTACTGTGAGCTATAATGTCCCACATAATTCCAAAACTATCAGAGAAAAATATAGCAACCTTCCTACTTATTAATTCCTAGAGAGGAGCACTTAGTTTTGCTTTGGTCATGTGACCAGCCTGAGCCAAACATGATTTCCAGGGAGAAGGAGATCTCTGATTGCCCAGGTCATGGGTCCTACCTGTGGTCCAGCAAAGCAAAATCAATTTTACCTGACCACAGGTTTCCAGCAGAATTACGGTGGACTAAGGAAGAGATGCTCTCTTAAGAAGGGGATAACAGGCAAAAATAATATTTATTTTAATAGTACATATTCCAAGATGGTTGGAACGGTAAATTAGATGATATAAAAAGAAATAAAAGACATAAGAAAACTCAATAAATGTAGCTTTTTATTAATTATTGGAATAAAATATTAATATAGTCATGGACTAATCTTACTTTCTGTCTATAAACAAGAAGTCTGTTTCTTTCTGACCAATTCTTGAGCCTTTATTGTGCAGATTAAAGATTAAAAAAAGATGTAGTTAGAAAACTAATAAAAGTAAATAAGGTTCATATATTAAACAGATTATTATTGAGTCCCTATGTCATGCTGGACAGTTCCAGGTCCTGGTGAAACTAAACAGATGAGGTCTCCACTTTTGTGTACCTAGGTAAACAAAATCACTTCGGACAGGATCAAAGGTTCCTAGAAAAGTAATACAGAGTAATAATTTTAAAATTGCCTAGTAGGGAATTATTTCAGATTGGATGATCTGAAGAGGCCTTGGCAAAAGGAGATAAGACAATAATGTGAGACAGTCAGTACCTATTAGCTGGAATGCAGTGAATGAGAAGGAGAATAGTGGAGATGAAGATGGAGAGAGATTCATTTGAATCTAAAGACAATAGAAGCCATTGAAAGATTTTGAACAGGAATAAAATGTGATCCACTTCAGGTTCCTAAAAAAACATGGTACCCTTTTTTTTTTTTTAATGATTACTTATGGCAAAGTGGAAACAGGAGCACTAGTTAGGAAGTTTTTGCTTCCTGTGTTGTGATGAGAGTGATGTAGAATATGGCGATTACAGTAGAATTTAAGAGAAAAGTGGATCAGTACCAAATATATTTTGGAGATAAAGTTGACTAAACTCAGTGTTGAGATAGATATGGAAACTGAAGGTAACTGAAGTACCAAGGATAGTTTCTAGGTGTTAGTCTTGAGCAGCTGGGTGGATGGAAACATAGAAGAAGAAATAAGTGATAAAATTCAACAAGAGTTCTCTTTGGGCTGTGCTCAATTTGAGCACTCTGTTAGTCATCTAGCTAGGCAGATGACCTCATGATTCTGGAGAGGTTGGGGTGAAGACACAGATGTCAGAGTCACGAACATGTGGACAGTATTAAAACCTTAATATTAGCTGAGATACCCCAGCAGAGAGGTTTTGGATCCTGATGTGTAGAGGGCCTAGCACCAAACTCTGAGACACAAATATGAAGGTGTGAAGCACAGAAAGAAAAGATAATACATCAAAAAACATATGTATCAATGAAATAAGAAAAAGAAAGCCATGGAATTATGATGTTGTGGGAAACCATTTCAATAAGGGAATGACAAATGATGTCACAAGCTTCCAAGAGAGAAAGTTTGACAATGTTAGAGAATTGACCATTGGTTTGCATAACATGAAGGTCACTGGTGACCTGGACAAGAATATTTTGGGCAGATTAGTAGTAATGGAAGCCCAAACTGAGTGGGTTGTAAAGACAATGTAGGATGAAGGTGAGGGGAACTAGGACAGTCGCTATAGGAAATACAGGTTAACACGCCCCAAAGAAGGTTTTCCTAAGCCAGGAAAGCAAGTGGATGATAATAATCCAGAAGATAATGTAACACTGAAATGCAAAACACAAAACAAAACAAAACAAAACCAAGGAGCATCAATTGCTGGTTAAAATCTTAAAAAGTGGAGAAGGATGAGATCCAGAACACCAGTGAAGGAGCTGCCTCTGATAGGAGCTGGAGCCCTTCATCCACCATCACAGGAAGGAAGGGAAGGCAGGACATGTGGTTAGAGATAGACGTGTTTAAATGGATTTGATGGCGGAAAAAGAAAGTTGTCTTCTGAGAACTTTTGTTTTCCCAGTTAAATATGTGACAATGTCATTTGCTGAAATCTTAACCTATGAGGGGATATTGGAGGTAGCAGAGAGGCGGGAAAAGGCATAAAACTACTGTTCAAAGCAAACTATATGGGGAAGGGTGCTGGGATTAAGAGAGGTAGGCTGTCAGAGGGCATGATGCTCATGGAACTAGATAGGGCTCAGGAAGCCAGTGACACAGATCTTTGGGTTTTAACCAGTTTGGGGTTTTTGCTGGTAAAAACAGTGTTGGAAAGGTAGCAAGGAAGTTAAGGCTGTTTGCAAGGGATTCATTGGATTTATGGTCAATGTAAATTAAAACATGGAACGAGCAAAAGTAGACATGTTGAAGATTATGGGTAATCGAAAAAGTGGACTCAATGAACACTGAAAACTGTTGGCATAAAAGGAATAGAAGATCCTGAAGAATTAATGGGAGAAAAGATTAGAGTCGATGTGGACTAGGTTTGGTGAGTTTGGAGAGAGGAAGAAAAACCTAGGTGATAGCTGTGTGTGTGAGACTGGGGAAAACACTGGTCAAGAAGGATGTTCAGGGGGCTTGTCTATTATGAAAGGAAATCTCCTTGGCATGTTGTTTTGAGGCACCTCTTAGAAGATTTCCAATTCTTTCACAGGTGTGCTTTGGGGTGGGATAGGCATTACTTTGACTATGACTATGACCCCCACCCTGATCGTGTACCCAACTGAACCACACAGGGGATTCTGATTCTTTCTAATTGTCAGATCTTCACCGTATCTCCATAGCAGCCAAGATGATCTTTCGGAAAAGAGGTCAGCAAACTATTCTGTATGTCGAGTTTTACCAGAACACGACCATATTTGTTCCTTTATGTATCACCTATGACGACTTTCTCACCACAGCTGCAGAACAGAGCAGTCACAGTAGCACCCATGTGAGAGTCCACAAAGCCTGAAGTATCTACTGTCTGGTCCTTACAGAAAATGTTTGCCTATCTCTGTTTTAGACCAGACATGTGTAAACCAATTCACATTGCTCCCTACTTCAAATCCACAAGTGATTTCCAATAAAACCCAAATGTGGTGGCCCAGCCTACTGTCCATACCTACCTCTGCCCTTCAACACTCCTTCCTGGCCAGCTTAGTTGTACACAGCCATGTAGGTCAACTTTCTGTTCCTCAACTTCTCCAAGTGCCTTCCTGCCACTGGACCTTTGCCAAAACATGGGCCAAGAACTCTCTGGCCCTAGATCATGAGGCTTACTCCTTGTGGCATTTAGGCTTCAGCTTCCATATCTCCACTCAAGGAGAGAGCTCTCGGGCACTGCGGACCATGCTGTCTATCAGAACCTGGGGCATACATACTTGTTTCTTTGTTTCTTTGTTTTCTGCTTCTCTCCATGAGCATGTAAGTTCTGCCAGGAGGGAGGCCCATATTTATTTTTTGTTCTCTGCGTGTAAGCCCTACAGAACCTAGAGCCTGGCACAGAGGAGGGAGTTGTGAGTACTGGTTACATGAAAGAAAGTAAGAATAAAAATAATAAAGTGCTAAGCACTTCAGAAGATAGTTTTACGTACCTTGCTTTGTAATACTGCTTCATCTTCTGATGAGTTTATACTGGTACTGCCTTAACTTAGTGCCTTCATACCTACCGCACAGACTCTAGAGATGAATTGCAGCTCTGCCGCTTCCCAGGTGGATGATTTTTTGGTAAAGAATTTAACCTCTCTATTTCAGTCTCTCCATTGGGAAAAACATAGATAATATAGTAGCCATCCCGAAGTGCTGTAGACGATTAAACAAATTTATGCATCTGAAAGGCTTAAGAAAGCCCTTTAAGTAAGGGCTTATGGTAACCTCTGAATAAGTGATGGCTCTTTTTACCATCATCTTCATCATCATCAATATCCCTAAACCAACCAACTATTGCCAGGAAATCATCATCACATAAGATTATGAAAGCTTCTGCCCTGCCAGACTTCAAATCATAAGGTTGAAGTGGGGTTTGCTGAGAGAAGGCATAGTGGTGCTTGACTAGGATTTTCAATCTTGTCTCAATGCTAAGGATAACTTCAGCAGAAGATAACAACCTTACTTAGAGTACATTTCAACTACATGTATGGATTTGGGCATGCCATTTTACTTATTTTGATCTTAAGTTCTTCATTTGTAAAATGGATTATTTCTAAAGATTTATGATTCTTTTGTTACCACAAGTCCCCATGGGATACAAATGACATGGGGGGAGGGAAGCTTAAGAATTAATTTCTTATGTAATTTTCAACAACTTCTAACCTTTTCAAAGGTGTAGGACATGAGGCAGTTTTTATTTTCATCCTGATTTATATTATCAACTTCTCCGAGTCTCCCAAAATTCTTGTGCTGTAAATTAAGTACAGTCTTGCTCTCTTTCATGAATTGGGGAAAAGATGGTAAATTATTTTTTCCAAGGTGGTTATAAAAATTATTTAAGGGGCCACCTAGGTGACTCATTGGTTAAGCATCTTACTCTTGGTTTCGGCTCTCTGAGTCATGAGATTGACCCCCGTGTTGGGCTCTGCACTCAGCAAGGGATTCTGCTCGAGATTTTGTCCCTCTCTTTCTGCCCCTCTCCCCACTTTCTCTCTCATGTAAATAAAATCTTTAAAAAATTATTTAAGAAGACCTGGGATTGGGGCATCTGGGTGGCTCGGTCAGTTAAGTGTCTGCCTTTCACTCTGATCATTATCCCAAGTTTCTGGGATCAAGCCCCATGTTGGTCTCCAGGCACAGCAGGAAGTCTGCTCCCTCTCCTGCTGCTCCTCCCCTCGCTCAGTCTCTCTCAAATAAACAGAATCTTTAAAAAAAAAAAAATTTAAAAGACCTGGGATTAAAATACGGTTACTTATTACCAGGTTCTTATCACTTCCCTGAGTTATCTCACAGAACAGTTAACATGGTACCATTTTCCTTTTGTAAAAACATAATCCTTGATGAAATAACCCTACATGACTCCAAAGAGGTTTCAATATACCAAGTATTCTTTCTGGATATAAACTCCTGGAAGAATTTGCTCCATATAGACCACAGGATACGTTCAAGTTAGCTGATAAAGAACCTAAAAATCTTTTTCACACTAGGAGTTAAGTGTCAATGGGGAATTATAAAATGTGACCATTGCAGAAACCTCTTACTTTGAATTCAATTGCTGTGACTCCTTCCTGTGCAATTCATCATGCAGATAATGATTTAAAGAGCTGCAAATCCTTGTCCTAAGACAACTATTCCAGAGTTTTTGGTTTTATTTTCCCATTTAGATTTCAATTAACATCAAGAGAAGAGACCTTTGAAAGCAGTGAGCAAGAGATGATTTTCATATACCATAAATTACATATATAAAAGTAGTATTTATCAAATATATTTATGGTATATTAAAATACATTTAAAAAATAAATAACTTTGGCTGGTTTCTTTTCAACCACTAAAGAGAGGACTAAGAATAACAGATTAGATACAGTTATAGATGGTGAATGAATTTGCCTCACAGAATAATTATGTGATGATGATGATGATGATGGTGATGTGAATGTCAACATGTGGACTTTTATGAGTTTGACTCTCTTTAAATGAATGTGAGACTATTGATCTTAAAAATACAGTGAGGTTTTGGTAATTTTTGTTCCTCTGAAATTTGGGGGAGGAGTAGAGAACAGAGTCAATCCTTCTCGGAATGTATATATCACTCATGTGCCAGAGATGCCAATAGTCTTAAAGGCCAGATAATTTATAGGAATGTCACACTTGGTGTGACAACTATCCATCACTTCTTCTTTCGGAAAATCAAATCAAATCAATTTAAAACAAAGCAAAACAAAAGCTATACTTTCCAATTTTGCAGCCATAATGTATCAAAGGGACATTTTCTTCGAAGAAAAGAAAAATCAATAGGCATATATTCTGCAGTCTGTGAATCACAAAGCCCTGTACTTCCACAGCTTAACACCATCTCTCAATGTCCTGCAATGGATATTTGTCATTGTCACAGTCATGAGGCTCTTCAGATAGAGACATATTCCAGAATCCTCCAGGAGATAGATTTCAATAGCGCTCGGGGCCATTTATGCAACCTCTTTCCCCACTCAGCTGGGACCGAAGCCATTGGCTCACAGAGCGTTGGTCAAGTGAACAGGCGTTCTGGGTCTCCTTTGGCCTAATTGGCTTCCACTTTGCCCTACCCAAGAGTGAGTCATGTCACAGTATCCTGACAAATAAATGTCTCGATCAGTTTCATTCCTCTCTCCCCTATTCTTCCTCTGTTCTTTTAGTCCCTGTTTGGATAGTTTTCTTCCTTCTTATACTTAACCACCCCCTACCTTGTCCCTACCCCACCTTCATGCTCACAGCGGAGGATAAGAGGATATTGTTTAGAAGTGGTGAATACAAACAGGCAGATGTGCCACTCAGATACTTCCCTTTTCTCCAACTCCTGACTGGGTCATCTCTTTGAGGACGTGACACGTTCAACAGCAGTTACATGGGTGACACATAGGATTAATAGGAATGTTTGGGCTCCAATCAAGTTTATATCACAGTTTGGGGAATTTGCAAAATAAGAGGCTTAGCTCCTATTTGTTACTTTCCTAGGAAAAAATACACAGTCTACCTAACATAGTAAGATTAGGACTAAAAACACCAAATTGTAGCTTTTATATTTAAGCCTTATATATAAGCTGTATGAGCTAAATTGCGAAGGCAAAAATTTGGATTAGGCTCATACTGGAATGTAAAAATCCAAGGGAAGATAGGTCACAAGACACTATATTAGGAGCACAGAAAGAAAATATTTTACTTTAATATTTTTATTTTCTGGGTTTTTTAAATATATTTAATAATGTACCTAATAAGCATGGATGAATAAAATGTATAAATATATATATAAGTTAGCACTGTACAATTGAAGCTTTGGAAGACCACTAGATAAGAGTGGTCTTCTGTACCTAAAAATTATTTTTAGCCATATTTAATAAATCCTCCGATAATTTCCTCTTTTCAATATTTTTGAATAATAAATGCCAATTTGGCCTGAGCTTTGTCTATTTACAGATTTGCTATCATGAATACTTGTCCTTAATCAGTCTCTCTCCTACAGTTACAGCTAGATCCCCACGTGTGACCTTCACCACAGTGAGGTAAATAATCTAACCACAAAGCACATGGCATTTTCCTTTGTTTTCATCTAAGTTCATCTCACTCTCCCCATAGCTAGTTACCCATGTGAATGGTCACAACCTACGAGTCTGAACCATCTGAATTTCTGAACAATACTCATCTGGAAAATCCAGAGATGACCCTCTCAAGGCATGTAGCAGGAACCATGTGGGGAAAACAAATTATAAAGCATGAATGTCTATTTTCCCTTTGTGTAAATGGCAAGATTTTATTTATTTGACAGAGTGCAAGAGGGAGAGAAAACACAAGCAGGCAGAGCAGCAGGCAGAGGAAGAGGGAGAAGCAGACTCCCCACTGAGCAAGAAGCCTGATGTGGGGCTCACTCCCAGGATCCTGAGATCATGACCTAAGCCAAAGGCAGACACCTAAGGTGTCCCAGGCATCCCAGGATGCCACCCAGGCCTCCCAGGACTGATATATTTTTTATCTTAATTTCTTAGTAAGATGAAGGATTGTGGATTTTCAAAATGCTCTTTGTTAAAAAAAATTACTACTGACTCATTCAGCACTCACCATTATCATTCTTGGTAGAACAGACGAAAAAAAAAATGTTAATACAATAAACGCAATACCAAAGAGCAATATTAGGAAAGAATAATATCAGGAAAATAGAAAATGTTAACCAATGATGGGCAAGTTGAAAATATTAGTCTAACACTGCCACTTAGCAGCTAGGAGACCTGGGGTGAATTTCTTAACCATGTTGTACCACACTGTTCTCCTTTGAAAAACTCAGATAATTATAACCTACTAGCAATGTTTTTGAGTGGATTAAAAGCCTAGAATATACGTCACAATCAATAAGCATAGCTACCATTATTACTGTCAGCATTATTATTGTGTTGACAATGTAGGATTTAACCAAAATGACAAGCCTTTGCCTGGCTTGTTAGAATCATTGGGATTATAGATACACACTGTAGGGACAGTTTTAACTCAAATTTTACATATTCTACTTGGGCTAAAAATGTCCACTGATATTAATATCAGAAGTTTGGTTAACACAGATCTAGTTTCCACGGAATCTGCAAAATCTAGGAGGGAAAGAGGTATAACAGCTTGAATATCTCATATTCCATGACAAGCTACAGGTACAAAAACTATGAAGCATCACATGAGAGAGGGTAACTGAGAATGGATGCTGATGAGATGACCAAATCTAAGCCAAGTCAGGACGAGTGAAAGAATGTGCTGCTTTGTCACAATGATTGTGGGCTTCAGAATTAGACCTAAATGTAAACCTTAGTTTACTTACCTGGGATGCTGGGGAAGTAACAACATCAGCAATCCTTGTATCTTTTCAAGGGATAATGGGAAGGCCCTAGGAGATGATGTCATTGAAGAAGGCTTAACATCCTCAGTGGCTACATTTTTTTTTTAAGATTTTATTTATTTATTTTAGAGAGAGAGTGAGTGGGGACTGGGGGGTAAGAGGAGAGAAAGAGGGAGAATCCTCAAGCAGACTCCCCACTGAGTGTGGGGCCTGATCCCACAACCCTGAGATCATGACCTGAGCTGAGATCAAGAGTTGGATGCTCAACTGACTGAGCCATCAAGGTGCCCCCTTCACTTGCTATTTACCATTGGTTAGTTTTTCCTTCTTCCCTCGAGAAATGTTTGTGAACCCCTGTGCAAGTTCATAAATAACACATTTCAAGAGAGTGAAGTGAAAATACAGATTGTGAAAATAAGCAAGTGTGCTTGGGGGATATGCCGGTTTAGCAAAAGACTCCTCGATAATTAGGGAGGAAATTAAAATTCCATATTTATCTCATAGACTTTAAAGAAAGATAAAGGTGGTATCAAGCAGCCCTCAAAATGTGTTGTCTTTTTCCTCATTTCCTACTCAAACTAATTACCAAGGACAACAGAACCATTCTGTTAATTCACACTAATAATGTGGAGCCTCACTGTAAATTACTGAATATCCCAGATTAGTCACTAAATAAATAAGTCCCATAAAAATAAAACAACAGTGCTGAGATATAGGAGGCAATATGTCCATTCTGTAATTGCAGCTGTATGTTAATTATTTTGGATAATCCTTTTTTTCCACATATGTGAATGTTCTTCAGTACACTTGAGGTAATATCAGATGATCTCACCATTTCCATTTCTGATTGGGATCGTTATCTAAACACTAAGTCAGCTAAGAAATTTGGATAATGAGTGACTCATATTCAAATGTGTCACATTCATATTTTAAATGGTTTTCATTGTTTGTTTTCTTTTTATTTTTCTTATAAGTTTTGATTATTCTTTGAACACCAGAGTACCACAATTACTGAGTAGTAGTTCACGTGAGTTCAGCAAGCTGTAAAGCAGGCATAACATGACTAATTGGTTCTTACAGACTGTATTTTCAGTCAATATTGCTTCTAATAGTTGAGGCAGTCATGCACTAATCTGCTGTTGTCTATTAAAATGGCTGCAATAAGTAGTCCAGGTGTCCAAAGACAGTTCAGGTTTATGTGGAAAGACACTTGCTCTCCAGCAGTCCAGGGATATTCAAAAGAGGTAGTGAGACATGGAACTCAAGTTTGCATGAGATAGCAAACCACTATTGGAGAACTCAGAGCACTCTTAACACAGCTAACAAGGTTATAACAGAAACACGTTATCCACATCTGATTAACTAACATGAACTTATCTGATAACAAATAACTTGTTCTTGAAGAGAGGGCCCCAAATTCAATTTATATCTCACAGTTCAAATAAATAAGCAAAGACTGACAAATCTTTCTCCATAAATCCCCATGATTTCATGTTCCCTTTGGTCATATTGAGGAAAAGGCAGAACAGAAAATGAGGTTTGTTCTTCTAAGAAGCTACATAAGCAGAAAGCCCATTTTTGAAGTACTCCAGGAAAAAAATATATCAAGGAGATTAGAATGACAGAAAAAAATAATATTTATAGAAAATTATAGGAGTATAAGGAAAAGAGAATAGATTTAATAAAAATCTTCTAACTGAAAAATTTTTAGCTAGTCATTGATAGCACATGGAATAAGGATTTCCATTTTAAGGTTTTCTCATTTTAAAGAATGTAAAAATTGCCCTTTTGAGGACAGGTGTGCTACTGGTGAGTGAAGGCAGACAGATCCTATCCCTTTCTGAACACCTTGTAGTTATTTCCCAGTTCAGGATAAAATGAGCTATTTCAAGGAGAGAAACTCATGACAACTAAAATTATCGGGACTGGGAAGCTTTGGTAGCCGTCCATGGGCCTATTATATTTCAAAGATAAGATCGCATGCCATCACTAGTAGTTGACATTAGCTACAAAATCTGAAGAAGGGAGGGCTGCTTTTTTGTTTTCCTATTGCCAAGAATTATTTCCTAATCTGGTGCTTGGTCTATGTTATGTACTGCAAAAGCATTGAATATTATACTTACTTTTTATAAGAGGACCTTGATCCTACCCTCTGCCCTACTGATTTATTTTTAATGTATAGACCTTTTTAAAAATTGCAACACAAATTATCTTTACTTTCAGTTCTTTTTTTTTATTACAACCTTGAAGTTTATGTTCTTCAGTTCTTATTAATCTAGAGGAGCGCCTGGGTAACTCAGTGGGTTAAGCCTCTGCCTTTGGCTCAGGTCATGAGCCCAGGGTCCTGGGATCGAGCCCCCACATCAGGCTCTCTGCTCAGCAGGAAGCCTGCTTCCCCCTCTCTGTCTACTTGTGATGTCTCTCTCTCTGTTAAATAAATAAATAAAATCTTAAAAAAAAAAAAAAAAGACTAACGCTAGAATTCATCCATTCATCCATATGTGTGGAATTTCTAATTTTATTCTAAGGTCAAGGCTGACCATCAAAATAATGTGTGTTTGCACTCTTTTTGTTGCCTCTAGTAAAAACACTCATAAATAAAGCTTTAGTACTCTGCCATTGACGTATATTGAGAGATGTTAAATATTGAGAGTGAACCCATGGATCATCATTTATTCATTGTAGTGGCAATGCTAAAGACATCAGCTAATCCATTACCAGGGATCATCTTAAGAGAACTAATGGGAGATAGTTCTTCTGGCTCCAAAATGAAGAAAAAGCAATGATACTCTTAAACAAAAATGTTGTATTTATCATCTGAACAGTACATTTCTTGTCAACCATGTCTCTCCTCTGCTTTGGCTCTCCATTAACTTAGAGAAAAGATTTTGGCTTGCTTCGAGCAGTTGGGTATCAACCACCTAATGTAAATACATATGTTTTGATGCGTTAATTTTATTACTGGCTGCATTTGTTAGCTAAAGCTGGGTAATAAATTACCCAAAACATTAGGGCTTAAAAGCAACAAACATTTATTATCTCACAGTTTCTGTGGGTGCAGCTTAGCTGGACACCTCTGCCTCAGGGTCTCATTAGTTTGTGGTCAAATTTTGGCCCAGTTGTAGTCTCATCCTGAAGGCTTGTCAGAAGGAAGATCTTCCAAACTCAGTCACATGATTGCTGACTGGATTCAACACTTCACAGGCTGCTAGACTGAGTTCTTCAGTTTCTGACTATTGGTCAGAGGCCTTCCTTCATTCCTTGCCAAAGATGCCTTTCCATAGGGCAGATCACAGCTTGGCAGTTTGAGCAAGTGAGAAGGCAAAAGAAAGGAAGTAGGATGTAAGTCAATGCCTTTTTGTAACCTGGTTTTCGAAGAGATGTTCCATCACTGTTGGTGTATTCTGTTCATCTCATGGAAGTCACTAGTTCTAGTTGATACTCTAGAGGAGGAAACTGTACAAAAGAATGAGTACCAAAGGGCAAGCTCTTTGGGGACCACTTTAGAAACTATCTTTTTATTTCCTTATACATAGTTCCTCTTTGCCTAAGTTCTTAATTGTTTTTATTCTTTGTTTTATACATACTTCCACAACTTTACTTCAAATGTATACATGTATCATGTGCTAACATATGGGGTGTGTTTAATCAATATCTATCACATGAGACTGAAAAGCCTTTGTCATTCACTTTAACAACTACAATAATTACTTTATTAGTTGATCTGCTGTGGGCATAGATCTGTTTTGAGGACTAGGAGCACCACAATTTACAAAAGAATGAAAAAATCTTGTCTTCAAGAGCAGGTATGGGGAGTCAGTATAAAATATAATATCCCCATCATCACCAACTTGATTCTTTAAAATCATGGAGTCAGTTTCTACTATTGCCAGGTTCTCTTCTAATGAGAAGACATTTTGATTCTATGGAAGAAGAGCATCACTCAAGAATAGGGTAGAATTCACATTCCAGAGAGAGTCAGAGATCGGACGGGGCTTTATGTTGCACCCAGAAATCAGTGATATTTTTAACGAAGAAGTTCAATGGTGTGTTCTGTTTATCATGAAATCAACATGAATATCAAATTATGGTGCCACCCAAAAAGCAGTGTCCAAATGAGCCTAAAGTGAATATGCTTATTTCAAGGAAGCCATAAGGGAATAAAAATGCTAAAGCACCATATACCTAGAATGGAGCATCTTACAGTTGCCCTTGGGCTCTGGAGCATGGTTGTTAGAAGCATACATTGTTGGAACCATTTTTTGGTTAGGTAATTGATTCCACCACATTGATCAAAATGGTAGAAGACCTTTGATTTAGCAAGTCTCATTAAAGGACACAAGCAAAACCATACATAATTGTAAGTATAAAAAATTTGTATCTTTCTAGTCTAGGGAATGAAAAGATGAAAGAATTACGAAGATTATATAATCTAGCCTCTTCAATTTGCATTTTAGAAAGCTCTAATGCAAATAAGTCAAAAGGCCACTTATCTCATTAACAATGAGGACAAGGGCTGCAAGGTCCCATCTCATGGCTCCTGTCTTGGGGCCACTTTCAATATATCACAACACATTTTTCTAAAAGATAAAGTATATGGGTAGAATCTATTTTAAAAGATTCAAACATTCCATTTGTTGTGTTTGGTTTTTTAAATGTTTGATAGCAAGTATTTATTTAAGGAATTCTTCATAGTAAGTTTAACAGTAATTCAGTGTTAAAATAAATCTTGGAAAAATCCAAGTTGAACAAGTTTAAGTAGGTTTTTCCATAGCAAGATTTCTCTGTTAATTTTACTCCCCACCTGAATGTTTATTAATGTGAATGTTATTTTTTTAAAGATAACTCCTTTTTGTATATTTAGGGGAAACCCAATCTTGTCTTCGTTTATTCTCTTTTTATATGTATATTTGATGTGACTTTCTAGTTTTTTTTTAATATATATTATTTTTAGGATTTTTGTTTCTATTTTAATGAGTAAAATTGACCTGTAGTAACATTTTACACACCTTATTTGGTTTTTGATATAAGGGTTATGCTTCTCTCATGGAATGCGTTAGATATTTGCTCTTTTCTAACCATTAGAAAGAGTTTGTTAACTTAAAAAAAGATATATTGCATTTTGAACATTCTGTAAAATTTTAAACCCCCTGGTTCTGCTACTTTCTTTGAACATTTTTATTCTTATATATGTGTTCTATTTGAAGATTTGAAGACTAAATTCTCTAATACAGGATTATCTGAGCTTTTAATCCTCTTGAAATTATGTCTACATACACCTTACATTTCCCTTATACTTTTGCTGCCTGTTTCATCAAAGATTTCAAAATTGTAGGAATATAGTTATTGGTAGTATTCCTCTGTCTTTTTAATTTCTGTTTGTAGTGTGGGCCCCTTTTCATTCATAATATTATGTATTTGTGTCTTCTTCTTTTGGTGAAAATTGTCAGAGTTTCATCTATTTTGTGCGATTTTTATTTTCATATATTCCAATTCTGGATTCTTGGATCCCTCACCTGACTTCTGTGTGTTCACACTATATTCTACAATTCTAGTCTTGCCTCTGGATTAGGAACTCCAGGGCCCTGCAAGGGCCTTAATCACACTCTCTCACTGGGTTTTGATTTCCCCCATTAGTTTTGAATGAGATGCTCCCCACTATTGTAGTATGGTTCCCTACACATAATACTAACCTTTCTTTACACCAAGGAGAAGATTTTGGTATCGTGTGATTAAAGGTAGCTGAATCTTTAGTCTGTCCTAATTCTAGTTCCTTAAGCCAATTCTATCTCCATCAGAAAACATACTCTAATAATGAAACAAAGCAAGTGTTTGGGTCCAGATGATATTTCCCATCTTTTCCTGATCCCTCTGTATCCTGCGCCCTAACCCTGCCTCTGGAGCTTTGGACCCTGTGAGATGCTGTCCCCTGGACCCTGGTGTGTTCAAACTCTCCCGTGCTTCTGCCTTACCTTGATCTACATAGCCAGTATCCAGGCCCGGTCTTCCTTGGCAATGTCCATCTTTTTTTTTTTTTTTTTTTTTAAGATTTTATTCATTTATTTCACAGATAGAGATCACAAGCAGGCAGAGAGGCAGGCAGAGAGAGAGGAGGAAGCAGGCTCCCTGCTGAGCAGAGAGCCTAATGCAGGGTTCGATCCCAGGACTCTGAGATCATGACCTGAGCCGAAGGCAGCGGCTTAACCCACTGAGCCACCCAAGCACCCCGGCAATGTCCATCTTAAAAATAATCTGTCTGCCCTTAGCTACTTGTGTTTTTAAGGGGTATGAGCCACTGAGGCAGAGAGAGGACAGGTCCAAAGAGAAAGGGAAAAAAAAAAGTCTAGCCCCCTGCAAAGGATGCCTGAAAAGAGTTTTCCTGACCAAAAATGAAAGTGTGAAGCTGAAGCTTGGGAACTGATTATACTTTATCCTTCATGTCACTTCCTTTTGGAAGATTCAGCAGCTATAATGTCTCCACTTAAAACGAGGTTGAACAATTTCTTTACAAAAAATAGACCTCTTAAATTAACCAATCTTTTGAATTTTTGTTAAATGTGTTTAAGCTGATTTTTCTTTCTGCATTATCCACTTTGTATGACATATCACTCACTCACATCTAAGAAATATGTGACAGTGTCTAGCCTGGTGAGTGGATAAGCTTCTCTGGGTCTCTCTTTGCCCAATATTCACTTACAGTTTCCTAATGCCTATACTTCATCTTCAAACAGCTTACTTAGTACCCATGTGACAACCAAAGTCAGGCTGTTTATTTCCTTGCCCTTGTCATTATTTTGTCCCATGCTGAAAATGGACCTAAGTCTAAAAACTCACTAACCAAAGTGACTATGTTAGTTTACTCTATAATTTTTCCACTTTCTTCTCTTACAAATTGGCCACAAATCTCATCAGTCAAAGCCTAGCATAGAAAATTCTCCAGTTCTTTCAAACTGTTCAAGAAAGGTGTCGTTTTTTTTAATCTATAGATGGGCATCAATGCTAAAAGGAATCAACAGATACTCACCCTGTAGGAAATTGATATCAAATGAACCTAAAAAAGAAAAATGAACGTACCAAACATCTCTGGTTTGGTATTCATCATCCGCTTAATTATTCCCATCTTTGGTGCTCTTGGAATTCTTCAGAGACAGGACCACAATGCTGGAGAATATAGAAGGCATCCTTTGTTCCTTGAATTAAGGGCTCTTCCGCTGTCTGTCTCTCCCACTCATTTGTTACATCTAACAATCTGGAAGTGAATGTGCTTAATAGGCTTTGTCTGAGAAGAGCTTCATTTCTTTTTTGTGAAGGAAGCCGTAGCCTTGGAATTGTCTCCTCATGCACTCCACCTTTTGACAGCACTGAGCCTTTATTTATGAAACAAGTTTAATTAATGCCCTTGGATAAACTGTTAACCTTTGAAATGGTTTCCTGATGCATGGAGGCCCTTTCTCTTCTGCCAGGAATTGATTTTGGAAATGGCCCTGCCTCCTTGTGACTTATGATTCAGAGCAAGGAAGAGACCATGCAAAGTGCAGCAAGGTGGGGATGCGAGCCCTGTGAAGGGTGGTGATGAAGGGTTTGCATCAGTATCTGGAAAACATAGATCATTGAAAATGTGTGGAATCAACTTCAGAGAAAGATGATAGTTTTACAAAGAGACGATAATACGCCATTGAGACAAAACTGTAACACTGAAAATAAAAGGCCATTTTCTGCCTTATAAAACAAGGTTCTCAAATTTCTAGCAATATCATAGGAATTTTTTTTTTTTAAAGAATGGCACAGACAGTGGATACACGGAAAGGGAAAGGAAAGACACAACTTTCAGGCTAGTAAATTTTATTATATTTTCCTGGCAAGACTCCCAGAGACATTTGCAAAAGAAAAGGATGCCAAAGAGTTATTCTTTAGAGAATATACTCTTATTAATGTAGTCATTGTCCAATGTACATACATTGTTTAATAGGACAGATGTTTAATTAAGTGCTATTTTAGGAAAGTAATTTTTCCAAAACAGAAACATTTGGGGGCAAAGTGTGAGAGGAGTATTCCTAGAAGTTTCCTCATGTTTGTGCTTATTCTATTCTGCTCATAACTCTTGGTAAAATTAAGTTACTGTGGCCCCCGATCGGTTTCCTTGGTAGTACAATGGAGACTTCACTTTTGTCATTCCAATTTTGCCCTTCAGAAGACCATATTGGTTTGTTTGCACAGAAATTACAGAAAATACAATCTGCCACTGAGGAAAATAAATAAAATTATGTTCTCAGTTATGTTATTGCCACTTCAGATTTTAGACCTTCTCTTATAAAACGTATTTGTCTTCTGTACTAGGGATACAGATTGCTTATTAAATTAACAAGGGCCAAGCAATAAAGATCTGAGTTGAATAACAATTTGGAGCCCACTGGACTATAAAATAATTCCATTTTTCTCAATCAGATTGTGAGTGTTAAGCTGTCTCTCACTTGATGAGCAATATCACCACACCACATTTCCCCTACAACCCTAGAATTTTCTAATTATGAGAGAGAAGTATGCTTAAGGCTACATTATCTATCCTCATAGTCTTTGCCAGCATGGCACATTCTGTGGAGAATGCTGAGAACTGGCTTGAAGTGAAAGAACATTCTTCTGGCCAGGCCAGTGCTGCCCAGCTGCATCACTGCCCACTAATCAGATCCAAAGCAGAGCCCTCTGGTAATCCAGCCCCTCCTGCACAGCCAGGACCACTCAGCCACTGCGACTCTGACACGCATTTTCTAGAAAGCTCTGTGCAGGTGAATGCTGCCCAAGAGATGTGTCCTGGCCTTCTATAGGTTGTAGAAGAAGGAAGAAAAGATAGAATGTCATGAGTATGAGGTCCTCCAAAGTGATATGGAAGAAAGAATGTTCTGGGGTTTTTCTGACAGGGCCAATAGGGCTGTGGGAGGGGAAGGAGGGAGAGGAACCAATTTCCTCAAGATATCTTCTTGTTTTAAAATTCCTTCTGCCTTTTATCACCACTATTCAAGATCTTAGGATGACAGAGTATCATACAATCCAATTTCTATCTGCTCATAGGAAAAATTAAAGCCTAGAGGGCCAAAGTAATTTTTCCAGTGGTGTACACCTTCTTAAGAAACAGCACGGTCTCTATAAGCATCTGATTCTCCAGATTCTTAGTCTGAAGTTCTTACCAGTAGGTAAAGGGAATACAATTCTGATGTATAACTAAAACCAAAACAGCCAGAAATGTAATATTATCCTCTGCATGGTAAGAGATGGTGACAGAAAGCCTTTGCATCTGTCCAGCATGTACTAAGAATTGAACAAGGGTCCCACCATGATTGATGTCATCTCTACACATTCTGCTACTTCCTTATAGTTTTTAGGACAGTGGGAGGGCTGCAGGAGTCTAAGTATATTCTCTTCCCCATATCTGACAATAAGCCCAGGATTAAGTTCTCCAAGATCTGAATTCTACATTTATTGTTATTCATTGACCTATAATGAAAAGTGATCATGGAAGGTATTCCAAGAGACAGCAAACATCATGTTCTGTCATCTCTGAACAGTGTCTAACACTGGGCTTCTGAACTAATAATCCTTCTTCACCATCTCCACTGTGAATTCTCAAGGTCAGTGGTTCTTGAACTTCAGACTACCTCAGATTGCTGACCCCATTCCCAGCACTTCTGATTCAGTGGTAGGTCTGTAGTGGCCCATAAATATGCATTTCTAACAACCGCCCATATAGTACTAATGCTTTTGATCAGGGCACCACACTTGGGAGAACCACCACAGTAAAGAAACATGAGCATAAGTTAAAACAAAAATATTAAAAATCAAAGTCTTTTTTATTTTAAGATTTTATTTATTTGTCAGAGACAGAGGGAGAGCGAGCGAGCGAGTACAGGCAGACAGAATGGCAGGCAGAAGCAGAGGGAAAAGCAGGCTCCCTGCCGAGCAAGGAGCCCGATGTGGGACTCGATCCCAGGACGCTGGGATCATGACCTGAGCCGAAGGCAGCTGCTTAACCAACTGATCCACCCAGGCGTCCCAAGAATCAAAGTCTTTTACATAGATTCTGTAAATCACTGAAGCACATGTATTAAATTAATAATACTTTTTGAAGAAAAGAGGAAAAGATTGAATTTGATCCTTGTGGGAAATGATTTTATTTGTCTTGCTTGAATTTGGTCAAAAGAGAATAGATTTATATAATACTTGTACAATTAAAAATTAATTGTGTTTTAAAAATATAATTAAATAATGTTTAGCTTATGGTTAACGAATTATTAAGGTTCTTTAATTTTGTGAGATCAGTATCTTAGGTTATGTTTTTCTAGGAAATCACCCACCCTCATGCCTCAGGAGGCTGGATGCTCTTTTGTGGACAATTTAACAGAATCTCGAGAATTGGGGGGGACACAAAACACAGTAGAGAACTGGGGTGGAAAAGATAAAATAGTGGAATGAGGGAAACACAAATGGAGAGCTATAGGATTCTCATCTCTTTTCTCTGGACGTATTTCAGAATGCTTGCAGCCAAATTTTCCTTCTCACGTACCCTGTTCATGCTGCTTTGCCCACCGTAGGAGATGGAGAAAGACTTCTCTGAAGATTCTTCTCTGAAAGGCCTCTAGATACTGACATTTGGACATTCTTAGGGAAAAGCTAAATTGAACCCAACTGTGGTATAGTGATGCCAACAACTGACAAGTCCTGTCCTCATCAACAGAGCTTCTCAATAGTTTTATCAAGACTTGCTCTTAAAAAATAAGTTTATGGCCCCAAATCAGAAGACATTGAAAGAAAATGTGGAATTCAAGAGATACCATAGCAAAAGAAATAACAAATATACATACCTAGAGCCGCATGAACACATACAAAGGGGAAATAAACCCCACAGTCAGTATCCTCGAAGAGATTAGAGAAGACTGTGTTCCTACTAAATTACAAACTCTGATGCTTTCAAATGGTTATAGAGATCAAGAAATAGTACTTGAAAACTGAAACATAAAAATCAATAAGTAGAAAAGCTCAAAAGATAAAGAAAAGGATAGTTCTAAGAATATATACTAAAAAGATAAAATGATAAAAGAAATTGAGAAAGAATTTAGGATATTAGAGAATTTATCTGAAAAACAGGTATTCTGGAGATAGAAAACAGAGAAAATGGAGAAGAAAACTGTATATTAGAAAAAATTACAAAAGTATGTGCTAATTTTCTAGGACACTAATTAGTTCATCAGTGACCAATATTCTGTTGACATAGTCAAAGTTTTGAAATAATTCATATCATCCTTCTTATAATGAGGTGAAAATAATATCAACAGTTAAAAGGTCAAGTCTGAGCCTAATAAGCATCTTATTTAGAGATACAGAGGTTACCACCAGTGGAATAAGCTAAAGGAATTGAATGTCATTCTGGACAGGGAAACTAGAAAGTGGGGAGAAATGGAACAGAGAAAAGACAGACATGTTCTGTTGTACGCCATTTAGTTTTTTTTACTATTAACGTTTTTACAGTATGCATGTACTACAAATAAACATTTATTTTATTCATTTATTTATTTTTTTTAAAGATTTTTTTTTTTTTTTTGACAGAGAGAAATCACAAGTAGATGGAGAGGCAGGCAGAGAGAGAGGGGGAAGCAGGCTCCCTGCCGAGCAGAGAGCCCGATGCAGGACTCGATCCCAGGACTCTGAGATCATGACCTGAGCCGAAGGCAGTGGCTGAACCCACTGAGCCACACAGGCGCCCCCAAAATAAACATTTATTTTAAAAGAAAGTTTGGAAAAGCACTTTTGAGAAACACATAAAAGGACACCTAATACTTGTATATTCATAATCTATAAGAAAAAATTTCACAGGTTGTGTGTCTGTCTCATTTCAATCCCTTTTCTCACATAATCGATGCCTGTCTCTTCCCCCTGCTCTTGTTCTTGCTGGAGTGAAAAACTAAGGAGTCCTGTGCAGAGTTGAGAGATAGAGGCTCCAGCTTTGGGGAATCAGGCACAAGAGGGTAACTACCCAAAGCAGGCAACTCTCATGCTCACATAGGAGTGGTTTCTTTTATTCGTTAGGTGATAAAATTTACAGAATACATTGGTAACTGTTATTACATTGAACGTCTATTTTATGGAATGATTGTAATCCTAAATCAGCAGGGCACCTGGGTGGCTCAGTCGGTTAAGTGACCAACTCTTGATTTCCGCTCACGTCATGATCTCAGTGTCCTGGGTCCTTGCTCAGCGGGAGAAAGGACCGAGGCTCCTTGCTCAGCGGGAGGTCGGCTTGAGGATTCTCCTGCGCCTTCTGTCCCTGCCCCCACTCATGCATGTGTGCAATTTCCCTTTCTCTAAAATGAATAAATCTTTTTAAAAAGCCCTAAATCAGCAAACATTCACATGAACATGGAAAGTATTTAACAAATACTGTATCATGCTATTTAGCAGAGTACTGCAAGATAATCAAGAGAGGGCACAGATAGTTTTGAAGGTAGATTAATCGGGGTTTCAGTGCTCTTTCTACCAATTGCCAATGATGGAACCTTGTAAATACTTTTTTTTTTTTAAGAGGGAGGGGCATATAGGGGCAGAGGGAGAGAGAGAATCTCGAGCAGGTTCCATGTCCAGCACAGAGCCCAACTCGGGACTGGATCTCACGACCCTGAGATCACGACCTGAGCCAAAATCAAGAGTCAGACACTCAACTGAGCCACCCATATGTCCCAAGGACCTTGTAAATGCTTTTTAACCCTCTACACCTCATCTATAAAATAAGGAGAATAGGAGTGGCCACCTGCTATGATTGTCAAGTAAAATTCTTAGCTCACCATGTGAAATTCTTTGTTTAGTTCTTAATGCTACATGGGAACTAGTAAACAAACTTTAATCATAAAATTTAGCAGCAATGGCTGTATCATACTCATTATTCCTAAAAGTATGCTCGTAATAATGGGCAGAAGATTTACAATTATAAGAGAAATTGTCCCCAACTCTAATTTTAGTCTTTGTGATAGTTTTGCCTACCTAAAAAAAAATGTTTGCTCTAAAATGATAATTACAATTGACTACTTCAGCTTTAAGATCTTTAGTTTTAGTATTCTTTGGAGTGAAAGCAGCAGAGGAGAGTTTAGAAAAAGAAAAAAATAGGAAGATATTTCCAAATTTTAGACTTCATAGGTCTTATTACTTAGGAGTTTATATGTGTTGCCTCATTCTAGATGAATAAACAACCACAGGAGAAAGACAGCTTCCCTGAGTCACGCACAGCGTCCAAGATGGTGGTTCTAAGAACATTTGGCACTTGGTGAGTTACATCTGAATTCATTTCTGTGGTATCACTACTGCATAATAGAGTCGTGGAAGACAGACGTTCGGGATAAAACTTCGGGGTCTCAGTGATAATAAGATTCTGTGTTTCCCTAAAGGTTTCCAGGTGTTCTTTCTACAAAGAAGGAGGGATGAGGTGTTTGAGAGAGGTAGATGGGAACTCCAGGCTCAACCCTTTCTGCTGAATCAGCGAATCCTTCACATTCTGACCTTTAGGTTGTGGTGCTGGGTTCATCCATTTGCAAAGGTGTCCAGCTGAGTAATAGGAACCGGAGCTGTCCCTTGGGCAATCTGTAGAGGAAGGGAGTTTTTCATTGTGACTGTATCATTTGTTAATAATACAGGCTGTCTTCAATATGAACAAAGAGTTCATTATAAAAATCCGAAAAGGGAATGACTTGTGAGACACGGTGGGCATAAATATTATGCCCTTTGTAACTGACAGGTGAAATGAAGGGAAGAAGAATGAGGTGCGGTCCCATAGGCCAACAGCCAGTGGCAGAAACATACTTCAAAGGCTGTGGTCTTGAACTCTCTGTCCCCATTCACCTTCCCATATCCTTGGGCCTTGGCATAATGTTGTGCTAATTTGCCTCTTCTAAGAAGGAATTTCTCCAAAGATGGGAGAAGTAGAGTCCTCAGAGGAAGCTCTTTTCCAAAAATCATGCAAAGTAGAGGAAGAGAAACTTCTGTGAAAGCCAGAGAGGAAATGAAACCCAATTAATTAAGCATATCACCTAATCAAGGGAGTGTGTAGTGACTGTTCACGTTGTAGCCAATTGGGGAAACTTCAAAATTTACTCACAGAACTACAAGTGCAGCAACAAGAATTACCTCTTGTGAGGTGATTGTGGTGTATTAAAGGCAAGCATATTCCCACCACACTAGAAAATAATTTAGATTTCTATCTAACATCCTGCCCTTGCAGAAAACCTATAAAATGCTTTTCAAAATTATAAACAAACAAGGAAGATGAACACTTTCTCTAAAAAGCATAATATTTATAGGTTCCAAAGATATTCCTATGGTCTTACCAGTAGAACATTGTTCAAATGACAAGTTTATCTGTATGTCTATGTATATATATTTATACTGATTATATATGATTACATATGTGTTATATATAAAGTATATATATATATATATGTGTGTGTGTGTGTGTGTGTGTGTGTGTGTATGTGTGTGTATATATATATAGGATTCTCTGTCATCTAGAGACAGAACTACATCTGCACAGAGAATCTAGAGACAGAACTACATCTGCACAAAATATTGGCCACTTTTCTCTATATAAAGCTGCCATATTTCTAGGGATAATTTCTTATCTTTGAGATATTTGATTCCATCTGTCAGAATTCTACCTAATAGAATTTGCCCAGGATACCCACTTCCCAGCACACTACAATCTACAGTAATGGCCTTGATCTCTACAACTAATTCTACATTTCTTTCTCATGGTCCTTTGTGTAAATACTGTAAGGAATAAGGATTGTTGACAACAACAGGCTAAGAGAAGGCATTTTAAGATCAAGGAAGAAGTGTATTATTGAACTGGTATGATATGCTTTGCCTAAAAACTATTTAGGAGAAGCTCAGTAGTGTTGTTCAGACTTAGACTTAATAGACTTTATTAGGAAATATCTTAGAGAAAGAAGATGCAAGAAGGACCAAATGACAGGGCACCAGAGTGCCTCATATTTTCCCTCATCGTTGGGGAAGCAATGACAATGACTGGGAGATCTACAGATGGTCAACCAGCTAACGATTTTAGAAATCTCCGTATAAGAATAAGAATGCACCTTAAAAAATCTATGTAGAATAAGGGGTGCCTGGGTGGCTCAGTGGGTTAAAGCCTCTGCCTTCAGCTCAGGTCATGATCTCAGGGTCCTGGGATCGAGCCCCACCTGGAGCTCTCTCCTCAGCAGGGACCCAGCTTCCCTTCCTCTCTATCTATCTGCCTCTCTGCCTACTTGTGATCTTTGTCTGTCAAATAAATAAATAAAATCTTTTTAAAAAAATCTATATACATAGAACCTCTTTCAAAGCATTTGCCTTTCTGCCCCAGAGGACCAAATTATGGTCAGATCCAACAAATACCACAAAAGTTCCTTAAAAATAAAACTCAAGAAGAGCCTTGAAAGATAACATCTAAAAAGAGCTTGATTCTACCTTGCTATCATCTATCCTGGGCTCGTATTCTTCCCTGTGCCCACTCCGACATTTCACCTCCTTCTCTGAATGTGCCCCACCCCCGACCCCCCAACCTGAGCTCCTCACGCTTCTCTCTCAGATTCCCTGATTCTATCTTATTTCCCTGTGGGGAGGAGTGGTAAAAAGAATTGGAAGATGGAATGTGAGCCGGACAAACGTATGGCAAGATGTAGAAGAGTAGCCACCTCTTATTTAATTTAATCTTCTTTATAATGAAATGCTCAACCATACACACAATTACAAACTTCCATTTTATTTATGTTCCGGGGAAAGAGAATCATCTTGACCTTCAGAAGTCAGTGGGTGATGCTGATCTCAATTGCTGCGGGCTCATCCCATCCAAAAACCTCTTAATTTTACTTGTGAAACAGATAACATGTACCATGATATTTTATAAAATGTTAATGTTCAGATACAGCCGCGCTCTGTGGATGGTTTATGTTCCTCAATCTTCTGGTCCCGTGACAAATAGGTTTCTTTTTCCCAGAATGCTTCAGCTTTGAGTGTATCGTCTCCCTTGACTAGGAATCTTCCCCTGTGGCCTGCTAACATACTCTCTTTTCCTGAAATATGTACTTGAAGTGTATGATTCTTAGAATTCTAGCTCCAAGTGGTAAGCAAAGGGAATTTTGTATGAAAACATGCTTTGAAATTAGGCACTCTACTATTACAGTGTCTCAAGAGATATACTTGTGAGTAACAGTGAACTGTGAAGTAAGGTAGAAAGGTGAGACAGACTGTTAGAAGAAGATTTATGATTTTATTAGTTTATCTCTAGTTCTGTATTTTTGAAGTGTCCAAATGACATTACTCTCATGACTTCAAAAACCAATGAATGGTAAATAATATATTAGGAGCATTTGATAAATTAAAAAGCTTCAAGTAGATAATAATTCTCTGAAAGCTCAATTGAATGTCTCTAGAGCTTTACTGTTGGATTAATCCGACAGTTCTAATCAGGATACTCAATATAAGTTGTTTATTAACACATACTTCTTCAGGATTAACATCCACACTTCACAATTCACACGTATAACATCAGCATTTCTGATCTTTCTGAGCAATTTTATGTGTAACTTTCCTTAGAGCCTATTGTCTCATGTCAAAGTGCTTGCTCTGTCATTAACAGGAGTTAGGCAGAGATTAGAAATGAGAAATAAAAAGGGAGCAGCCTGCACAGACTTTTCCCTCAGCTTTTAACACATTTTATTAAAATTAGAAATTTACATCTTCTGCATTATCAAAGCATCAATTACAAATTTACATATCTCTTTCCTCACAGCACATTGCCTGATGAGCTCTCCCAAGGCAGGGACTGTTTCTAAGCTGACATAGGAGCTCGTACTGTGTCCACATAGCAGGAGAGCAATAATGTTTTTGTTGAACAAACAAATGGTAAAAGGTTGCTTGTCAATATTCAAAAGGAAAAAATGGTCCAGCATATAACAAACACTGTTCAACCACATTGGTTGTTCATAATAACTAAGTTACATTAACGAAAACATTGAGGGGCCCTCTCTTCACATGAGGACTAAAGCTTAAAAAATATTTTTTAATGACAAATTAAGGAATATCCATATGACATTTAGAGAACTTTATGGACCTCACGCAAGGCAACAACTACAATGTTAGAAGAAGAAAATAGGCATGATGTTTTCAAAAAGCTTTTTTTCATTTTACTTATCTCTATTTTATTTTTTTTTAATATTTTATTTCTTTATTTGACAGAGAGAAAGGTCACAAGTAGGCAGAGAGGCAGGGTGGGGGGCTCGATCCTAGGACCTTGAGCTGAAGACAGAGGCCTTATCCATTGAGCCATACAGAAGCCCCTATTTTGTTATTTTTTAAAGTAGGCTTCATACCCAACATGGGGCTTGAACTCATAATCCCAATATTAAGAGTTTCACACTCGGGGCACCTGGGTGGCTCAGTGGGTTAAGCCTCTGCCTTTGGCTCAGGTCATGATCTCAGGGTCCTGAGATTGAACCCCACATCGGGCTCTCTGCTCAGCAGCGTGTCTGCTTCCCCCCCGCCCCCTGCCTGCTTCTCTGCCTACTTGTGATCTCTGTCAAATAAATAAAATTTAAAAAAAAAAAAAAGAGTCTCACACTCTACCAACTGAGCCAGCTGGGCACCCCCAAAAAGTTTTTAAAAAGTAAATGTCTATCAAGAGAATTTAAAATTTTATGTTTTAAAAATTTCTTATTTTAAATGGCAATTAATAATCATTTTAATATTTTAATAAAATATGCTGCCATTGCCCTTTTGCTAAATAATCAAAACGTTTCAACTTTAAAATTTGGACTTCATTAGTTTAGGTTTGCTCCCCTGCACAGAAGTGAAGATGAAAGAATTATAGAGCAAATTTTTCAGAAAGACAGCTGCACACCCCATTTAAAAGATTTGACACCATAGCAGAGTGTTCAGCATGAACATTTTTCTCTTCTCATCATAAGTCAAAGTGATCCTTTTTTCTAGTCCTGCATTAGTAGGACCAGCAAGGCAGCTGGGTCTCGGGGTACATTCAGGAGTCAGGAGCCCAGAAGAGTGGTCAAAGCCAATTACCAGCCAGACCCTGAGTAAATTGCATTTAATATAAATCCCACGAATTCATCCCTGCCTGGAAACTCGTGCAAAAATTGTCACCAGAGTCCAGATTGCTTCTCAAAGGTCTTGTGTACCAAAGAGTAGAACAATGGCCCGTCTTTATGTCACAGAAACAATTTTAAGCAGAGACTTATAGTGTTGCAGCAAAATATCCAAAACCAAATTGAGTTATATAGATGGTTGAAAACCAGCAGTTCTTCCAGGTTCTACTTTGCAGGCCAGGAGAACTCTGATCAATGTAGCAACCATGGTGCAATAGGGTACAGCTATGAATGAAGAGTAGCACAGAACATTCAAGAACAATCTTGCATATAGGCAAGTCCACTGAGAGGACAACAATCACAAGACTTCCCCTTGCTGTGTGAGCTTTGGTTTCCACCAAAACTTAAAAGAGTTGGTAGAAAATAACTAGAATGTCCAGGCAGCTCATTCAGAGATCTGTCCGTCTATGTATGCTTCTATCTATACCTTTCCACGACATTAAACATATACTCCCTGACTATCAAACATCGTAAAGCAGATTTTTTTTTTTTTTTTAGTATTTTTGCAGTCACCGATTTTCTGTGCTGAAAATAACGCCTAGCACATAGAAGGTGTTTAATAAATATGTGCTGGATGAATGAATAAATGAATGAGTGAATTAGATAAGCAATTGTATTTGCTTCCAACCCATTAAACCCGTTCAGTGCTTACAGCCCAACCTCTGGCTCATAAGTAACAACCAAGGTGGTACTAGACTCTTTTGGCCAAGTCTCCATAATAGAAAGGCCTGTGGTAACTTTACCACATATGGCCTCAAGCAATGTAAATTTCCTTTCCCAGATAAGAGTAACAAGTTCTAACTGGATTAAAAGTTAAATCTCAGCTCTGCCTTCAGCTGAAGCCTGTAGCAGGCAGTGCGGACCAATTTTCCTTTCTGCTTCCACCAGCTAAGGCTGGAGGAGGTTGGATATAAAAGTAACAGAAATACCTGTACTTCTTACATGACCATCGCTGTCAGAGGTGGGTGTCACATTTCCTAGGCTTTGCAGGTATTTGAAAGCTGGCTTTCTCCTGAAGGCGCTGATGCGAGTTCTTTGAGGTTTCCTTTGCAGGCCCCATCACTTGCCCCTCCTGTGACAGGGAAGCATCTCTCCTTGAGCCTGTGGCTTTCAGTCCCACTTCAGCTTCTGTCCCCAGTGGGGACACCTTTCAGCTAGTTACCACCTGGGTCCTCTTACCCTGGAAGGAAAACCTCTCAGGCAAGATTCATTTTAAAATGTCATCAGGATTGGAGCACCTGGGTGCAGTGGGTTAAGCACCCGACTCTTCGATTCTTGATTTCAGCTCAGGTTGTGATCTCGGGGTCACAGGCCAGAGCCCCACTTCAGGCTCTGCACTGGGTACGGAGTCTGCTTGGGATGCTCTCTGTCTGCCCCTCCCCCACTGCTCTCTCTAAAGAAAAATGTCATCAGTATGATGCCCTCAGACACAGCACTCACACCCTACTGACCGAGTGTTCCTGAGGAATGCATTTTCTTCTCAACTACAGCATTCTCTCCTTCCACACCAGCCACTTCAGCTTTCTCAAGCATCACTGTGGGACCTGTGGGACTCTGTGGTCCTTTAACTGTGAACTGGCCAAGTCATCCATGATGACAGCCCATGACAGCCCTTAACAGCCTTAAACGATGGGGATACATCCCTTAAGGGCATTGTGGCCCCTTAATGCCATTCCTTCCTTCCTTCCTTCCTTCCTTTCTTTCTTTCTCTCTCTCTTTTAAAGATTTTATTCATTTGTTTTACAAAGAAAGAGAAAGTTCAGTGGGGACGGGCAGAGGAAGAGGGGGAGAGAAATTCAAGCAGAGTCCTGCTGAGAGCCCCATTCAGGGCTGGATCCCACAACTCTGAAGTCATGACCCCCAGCCAAAACCAAGAATCCTGGAAGCTCAGCCCATGCACCATCCAGGCTCCCCACCCTTAGTGTCATTTCTACATAGCACTTGTCCTCACAAGATCCTTTCTTGATCTTACTTTACCCTTATTTTTGATCTTGGTGAAGGGCCCCCATAAAGAGACCCAAAATCATGCAACCAGGACCCAAATAAGCAGCTCAAACTTGAATTAGTAATATTCATCTTGGTAGTCTATGACAAATTTTATTTTGGTTCTTGTAATTTATTGTGTCTGGGTCTCTAGGTGAAAACACCCAGTTGAACAGCCTGCTATACATATATGTATAAATATACCATCAGAAGTGGCACATGGACCTTAGATCCCATGCTGGTCTTGATCCAGTCATAGTATCTGTCAAAGAGTTCTGACCTCAGGAGATCCAGTTTCAGGGGTGTCCTTGTTGATTAGTGATCAGTGACCCCTCTAGCCTTAGGGGATGGACATATTCCCTCCATCCTTCAATTGCTGGCCCAGACCTTCCTTAAAGCCAGAACTCCCCAAAACTAAGGTTATAGCATCCCCCTAACTTCATCCTGGTCCCTGTCTACTGAATTCCTACCTCCATGTCCTTTTCAAATGATTAGGCCCCTGACATCACAACCTGACCAAGATTGTCACCAGGGTCACCACTGTTCCCCAGGCACTGTTATGTAAAACACCAGCCTTCCCTGGGAGAAACCAGTTCTCCACAAGGAGAATTCCATTAGCCTGAACCTCTCTGTGTCTTTTATTCCCTTCACGTCTGCTGAGGCCCTAGCAGTGTCTCATAAACAAGGAGAAATAGTATTTATACACATAAAACAATGAGAAAGTAAAGCAAGCATTATATAATACATGATCAATTAAGTACAACCAAGGGTTAGTTCATACTATGGCCTACATTTGTCACAGGAAAATATTCAAAGGAAACTCATTTCATTGCATCATTATTTACAATAGCCAAGACTGGAAACAAAGTTATGTGTGTGTATGTAGGTATGCATATATAGTCAACCATAAAAAAGAAGGGAATCTTGCCATTATAACAATGGAGATGGACCTTGAGGACATTATGCTAAGTGAAATAGGACAGAGAAAGAGAAATACTTGATAATCTCACTTATATGTGAAATCCGGGGGGTTCGGTGGAAGGCATAACACATAGAAGAAAAGCTCAGATTTGTGGTTACCAGAGGCGGGGAACGGGGGAAATGGAGTAAGGTAGTCAAAAAGAACAAACTCCCAGTTAGGAGATAAGTAAGTCCTGGAAATGTAATGTAAAACATACTGGGACTGTAGTTACACAGCCATATGGCATATTTGAAAGTCTCTAAGAGAACAAATCCTAGAATTTTCATCATAAGGAAAAAAATGTTTTTTAAAAAATTTATATGAGGGGCGCCTGGGTGGCTCAGTGGGTTAAGGCCTCTGCCTTCAGCTCAGGTCATGATCCCAGGGTCCTGGGATCGAGCCCCGCATCGGGCTCTCTGCTCGGCAGGGAGCCTGCTTCCCCCTCTCTCTCTCTGCTTGCCTGTCTGCCTACTTGCGATCTCTGTCTGTCAAATAAATGAATAAAATCTTTTAAAAAAGAATTTATATGAGATGATGGATGCTTACTTATTGTAGTAATCATTTCTTTCTTTTTAAGATTTATTTATTTACTTTGGGGGAGGGGAGAGGATGAGAGAGAGTGAGAGAGACCGAGAGAGAGAATCCCAAGCAGACTTCCCACTAAGCATGAAGCTCAATGTGGGCCTTGATCTCCCAACCTTGAGAACATACCTGAGCCAAAATCAAGAGTCAGACACTTAACTGACTGAACCACCCCGGTGCCCCTGTGGTAATCATTTTATGATGCATATTAGTCAAATCATAATGCTGTTTATCTTAACCTTAGATGGTGCTATTTATCAGTTGTATCTCAATGAGACTGAAAAAAAAATAAAAAGTAAAACAAAGAGGATGTATAAACCATAGACAAAAAAATAAAAATTTCTCTAATGTAGACAAATTATCTCAAGAGAATTGACAGAAATATTATTAAAAATATCAGATACAATAAAAGTATGAAGAACTCATTGTCTAACTCTTCACAATATACCCTAGTTACTGTTCAGGATTTCTAGTTGGGATGGCAAACAATGTTCCTCTTCTCTAGCATGTGTAAAATAATATTACTCTGACAAGGAAGGTCTTCAGATTACCATTTAAATAATTTAGATTCTGGAAAATTTGCACGTTGTAATTCCTCCTCTCCAAATGCAAAATCCTTCCATTAGGTTTCATGATGAACATAATAAAACTTTTTTTAAAACCTAAAAGTAACATTATTCAAAACTCCCAGTTGAAGTTATTTGTGAGATGCACTTTTCTGTATGGCTCATTTAAGGCCTCTGCTGCCACTTGGTTGAGATGAATGAGCCCCGAGAACAGGAGTGAACTCACAGATTTGCTGCTATTATTCAACTGAAGACAGTTTCCCAGAAGGCTAGATTAACAGAGCACAACCTGTCAGGTTCTACTTTGAAGGTTGAATCTTCACAGTGAAAAGAAACAAACATCAGAGGAATAAAATGCAAGACTTAGTTTGCTCCAAATTGCAGACTCCAAAGATTATCATTCCTTTAAGTTTAAAGTCTATCCTCTCTACTCCCATGCTGACTCCTCTACTAATAGCAAAGCACTCTTTTAAGGGATTTTTCTAAAGGTCCCTCAGGATTCACAGTTTTCTCCCCCCAATATCTTTGTCCTAACTATCTGACTGTACCTTCTTTTTTTATGACCCTGAAAAGAAAATTTTTAGAACTTTCTTCCTGAATATCTTCCAAGATACTTAGAGTTTCCTAAACTCAAGATAAAGTCTTGTCCTACCCTCCAGCTGATCTAGAATCTTTCTTGAGACACTGTTCCCATAAGAGCAGCTTGGATGAAGGCTTGGAGAAGGTGTGCTCAATATCACTCTTCATATTTTAATCTCGGTTCTGCTGATGATGAATTGGATGGTTATTACTTCCTTTAAGATATATGTATTTCATATGCATTAAAATATATATTGAAAGAGCCAACTTGCTACATATATTGGATCTGATTGCTCTGTAAATCTTCAAAATCATTGACCAGACAAGTCACTTATAACCAATTATAAACATTATGACAGGCCAAATCACAATCATCAGGGCTCTGGAAATAATCAGATCAGCAAAGTTTCGATTTGACTAATTCACTAAAAATCATGCAACCATAATTTGGGCTCCTTTGGACATTTTTGTTCCAAACTAAACTTGAGAAAATAGGCAGAAAAAATAAAAGCAAAAACAGTCTAACATGAAACATCCAAACTGAGTTCAACACGAGGTTATGAGAGGCAGCATAGCACAGTAAAGCAACTAGACCCCTTGGCAAAAGCCTGATTTTGACTCCTTGGCTCCATGACTTACCGTGTGATCTTGGGCAACTAGTTAACCATTCTTTTGCCTCAGCATAATCTTCCCTCTTCTTCCCTGGGAGCTGGAAGAAGCCAGTGAACTGGGCATCATCTAGGCCACCATCTTACCTGGTCCTGTGGGGGTGTTGGAGTAGATTCATTGGCACTTACCACGAATGTGTTTCATCTTTGGGGTCTCAGACTTATACAATGAGATAACTTAACAACCTGTTTCATTGGACTGGCTGTTACAATTACCTTGCATTCCTGTTACATCGTATCACACATTACTTTTCCTAGCTATTACCTTCAGAAAAGATTTAAGAATCATAAAGGAATATCCATATACTCCTTTTACAAATGTAAACATTTTGCTATGTCTGCTTTCAGCCTCTCTCATATATATGCATGCGTGTGTGTGTAAACATATATTTTACCAAATCATTTGAGACTCGGTTGCCGACATTATGACCCCAAATATGTCAGCATGTCTTTTAAGAACAAAGATGTTCTCTTAAGTAACCGTAATACAATTATCACACTCAGGAAATTTGACATTAATTGAGTACAATTTTTCTGGTGATGTTCATTATAGCAATTTTTTTTTCTGTTTCAGCATCAAATCTAGAATCTTGAATTACATTTAGTTGTATTATGGTACTTATTACAACATCACTGCACTAAATTTATCATTCGTCTGCCAGTATCAGGCTAAATTATAAACTCCCAATGACACACACTATATTTTATTGATCTTTATACTTTGGGTGTAAACACAGTTCTTAGCACATAAAAGGGACTTGGTGTCCTTTGATGAAAGACTAGTTGCAAGTTATTTGTCAGTTTTTCCCATATTAACTTAAGTACCATAAAAAGCAAGAATTTGACATAGTGATATTTCATATATCCTTACTTCTTGGATCCCAAAAAGTAACCTGCCAATCTCATAGAGTCAGAGAGAGCCAGAGCAGGACCAGAGTTATGTTCCCAGCTCCTGGTGCATCGTGCACTTGGCCTTTCCAGGCTGGCTTTATCAGCTCCCCTCTAAATCCGTTACAAAAACATCAAAGGCAATTTCCTTGCTCAGCATCTCTGAATCTGAGTGATTTCACTAATGAAAGGAACAAGCGTAATTTAATCTCTCATACTACCCTTCTCTGGTCTAAGCCATTCGCATTTAGAAAAACAATCAAGGCACTGAAACAACCTTTCACAATTGAGATGGATTTGTGTGGATCGGCTATCACTGGGCATCAAACAACAAGCTCTTTTCCATCATCACATGGGGCATTGTGCAGTGTTCAACTGGAGTGTCGGAACATGAATATCACAATCAATTTAACAATTAGCATTTTCCAAAACAATAGACACATTATGGGTTGGAACAGTCATGTACACTTCAAACAGAGAGCCATTGAACCACCACTTAATGGCTGCTTTAGTCCCTTTTATGTAGGCTTAATGAACAAGGATGAACATTTGGGAAAAATTTTACTTGGAAATCCATTTTAAAACATATTTTATTCAGACAATATAATTTTCCGTGTCTTTTCCAAAATGACCGAGAAAGAAAATAATACAGATTGTACAGATTAACGCTCTTGCTGATTTTCAGTAGCATACATATAAATTCCCTGACATTATAATATAATGTCATAATACAGTGTTATAACAATATTATATAAATTAATACACGTTATCATTTTACCAGCTTGAAAAGATGGCTTATATTAAGAGAGACCCAATTCACATTGTATCTCACAATTTTACTGTAATGAAATTAACCATTTCATACATAAATTGTTAAATTGCAGCTTTTCCTGTAGTAGGAAAGGGAAAGCAGAGTTTCCCTGGGTTTAAAAATCAAAGAGAAAAATTCCATTTTATTCCTAGAGGCATCAGGCAGATAGTCTCCAGAGTTCTGCTCCCTTGACCAAGGTTTATTTTTTTTCCTGATAAACCGTATGGCTATCAATGTCACATGTCACCTGGTCTATAAAAGAATCAAATAAGGGGAAGGAATGTGTTGAGGGAGGAGAGGGGACAAGACTGCTGATCAAGAGGCTGATTCAATTCGGAACACCAGAGTGGCCCCACTAGTGTAGCTGAAGCAGAATTTGGAGCTTTTTGTTGTTTGCCATTGCTTTTTCATGTATGTTTTTCCTCTTCTATGGGACTGTAAGCAATTTGAGGGCAGAAACTATCTTTTTTTGCCTCTATACCCCACAGCCTTTCACCTAGTGCCTTGAGTGTGGGAAATGCTTAATAAATGTCTGCTAGTTAAAGGAAGGAAGAGATGAGAGAGGGAGAGAGGAAAGGGAGGGGAATCCAGGGAAGGGGGGTGGGGCGATGGGGTAACTGGGTAAAAGGGCATGAAGAAGACCACATGATGTGATGAGCATTGGGTGTTATACGCAACTGATAAATTATTGAACACTATATCTGAAACTAATGATGTACTCTAGGTTGGCTAACTGGATTTTAATTAAAAAAAAAAAAAAAAGACTCTCAACAAAAAAATCAGATCTCATCTCTTCCTGAAGTGTAACCGGGCTCAGATCCTGTGCCTGCAGCACAGCCCTTCCTTGCACGCCCTCCTCATCCACCTGGCACCACAGGGAATCTCGGGCTCACCAAACACGACCACAGTGATTCTTCTTCCAGACCTTTTTACCACTCACCCCATTCTTGCCTAACCGCTCAGGATGATGTTCTTGATTGACACCTGAGAACCTTATGGTACTAGATCTATAAAGAGATGTACGATACTTTAGTCCAACCCCCGTATTCAAGAGAGGAGGAAATCGAAGCATAAAGAGCTGACGTGACTTGTCATCCCTCCAACAACCAGGTCATCACACGGGCAGCCCTGGAAAACAGATTGTCTTAGATTCCTGATACTTTTTTCCACTTGAAATGATTTCAAATGCTCAAAATAGATTTGCTGCCTTGATGCCCTGTTACTGTCAGTTATTTTAGAATGTATTTCCTACAAGTAATATTTTTCTGTGAAGCCCCAACAAAATAATCAAAATAAAGAACTGAGTATTAATAGGTCATTACCATCTAATCTACATACAAGTTTCCCCAGTTGGGCAAGAGTGTGTTTTAGCAAAGTGTTCCAGTGGAGGATCTTTTTTGGTGAGGGTGTTCCTTTAACCTCTTTCAGTCTCAAATAGTTCCTCCAGGCTCCCTTGGCTTTAATGACATTGATAACTTTAATGATTACAGGCCTCCATTTAGACAGGTGTCCTTCACTCTGGCTTTCTGACCTTTCTTCATGGTTATGTTTAGGTTCCTCATAGTCATGTGATCTGTTTTTGGCAGAAATATCACAAATGTGATGCTGTGGTCTTCTTTACCCCATCAGGTGCTATATGATTTTACTTTGTCCCATTTGGTAATGTTCATCTTGTTCACTTGCTCAAGTTGTTGCCTGCAGATTTCTTTTCCTTAAAACTACTCTTTGCCCCTTTGGGAAGTTACTTTAAGAGCTTCTTCCAGTATTCATCAAATTTTCTACCACTTAATTGCATCCATTGCTGTTTCTTGCATGAATTATTATTACATTGGCTGCCAAATGATTTTCCTCCTCTGTATACATGAGGCAGTTGGTAGTCTACCACAAGCAAAAGGTTTACTGTTGTTATTTATTTTGATACTGAAATTGTCTCTTGTTCAGCCATCTGGGCTTTCTATGTCTTTTTGAAATGTCCTCCTCACTTGAGTACTTCCTTAATGTCTAACATAATGAGGAACCTCACATTTATTTTGTTGTAATTATCTTGATCTGTCCCTCAAATCAGCTATTTCTCCAATGGTTCTTACTGAAGCATGGGTTTGAGGTACCAGTATCTCAGGATCTGTCTTTGGACACAGTTAGGAAATACATGCATGTATATGCATACATATACTATACATATAAATGTATACACACATACAACCTTATCAATATTTATTTACATATGTATATACCCACCTGTACCTAAATACTGAAAACTATGAGTTCAAACCAATACCATAATTCCAGACTAACCTCATGGGTTTATTCCAGTTTTCTCACTTCCTCTCTTTCCTTTTTACCTTCATTATATTTTCTTACTCACTCAGTCCCCCAAAGTGTGACCAGTTCCCCATGAGACCACCTCTACCCCAAATTCCACGCAGGTGCTCTCTCACAAGCCTAGCCACAGGTGCATGGGTGTCTTCTGCATGCAGGGCTCTGATCTGCCCCACATTGCTGCTGCCGTTACCTTGGTCTGCCACCCAGGGTGCTCCCCTCACCTTATTCTCAGCCTTTGTGACCTATGGTGGGTCACACCACCATAGTGCCTGAACACTGCAGCCTTCTCTTCCCTCTTGGGCTGTACACTTTGCCAGGCTATGCACATGCCCTTTGCACCCACTGGAGCTCCAAGTTCCCAGGCCAGGCCATAATCATCCAACATGTGGACTTTCTCCTCCTCTACCAGTCTGTCTTCTATAACCAGCAGTGAGCCTCCTAAGCCACTGCTTCCTCACACCAAGGTCTTTTCACCCACCTGACTCCAGCATCTCTTGCTGGCATTTCCATAAGCATCTCACTTGTTCCTCCAGGTGAAGAAAACCTGCTCATCCCAGCACCTCTCAGTGGGGCTTCAACACCTACCCCAGTCAGTGCAAACACCACCTTCAACCTGCTCAAGCAACAGTACCTGTCCTGTGTCACTGCCTTTGCCACTGAGAGGTGCCTACTTCGCTCAGCCCCACCTAAGGGCTTTCAGACTCAGAAGAAAGGGAGGGAGGGAGAACAGATTCTGAACTAAAAGAATCAATGTTCTACCTAGTTATTGTTTGTAACTCTAAATGTCTATATTGAACACCCATTATCAGGATGTCTCTATTAAAAATCTAAGAAAGATAAGTATTCTATCACCAGATCATATCCATTCCTTGACAAAGATACCAACATACAGGACAGAATAATGCATCTTCTGGGGTTCTCAACAAATATTCATTGGCTAAGAAAAAAATATTTCTGTTACCACATACATAGCAGTGCAACCAAAATTCAACTTCATGTCATCCATACTGTGATTTATGATTAATGAATTAGAGACATTTAAGGAATTGAACTAATGAACTTAATCCAAGTATATTTCAGCATTTGTTCATTCCACTGTTTTGTATTCTAGCCATAAGCACCAAAGAAAATTCTTTTGTCTTAACAGGTATTTTTAATGAAAAATCTATAGTGAAAAATGTTGGTTTATTTTGAACTAAATCACTTCAATAGGCAGGGTGACACAATTGTGGCTGAAATCTATGCTCTCAAATTGACAATAAAAATGTCTATTTTTTTTAAATGTATTTGATTTGAAATGGCCATAACCTTCTATCATTATACTAGCCACTTAAAATAAATTTCTTCTTATGCCTCAGCATTTGTGACACCAAGGGAAAATCCTTTCTTATAACAAGCCCGCACCAAAGGATTAAAAATTTAAAAGAGTTGATGCCAAATATTAAAACCCTAAGTCAGTATAAAGTGTGCCATTTTATTTAATTTATAATTGAATATCTTCTAACATCTTTGGTTATGATTTGTTTGAAAAGTGAAGTTTTGTTATGGTTTCTGTTAGTTTATAACGATCTAAATATTATGAAAGCCTCATAAACAAGGCTCTGCGTGGCACACAGAGGAAATAATGGAGACACATGACCAGTTTTCACAAGCAGGCTTTGAGGTGATGGGAAGCTTTACAAACCAGAAAATAGGGCAGGGAGAACTGGGAATTGCTGGAAGGGAAGTGGAAAGTTTCCATCTATCTACACTCATATTCTAAAATTAGTCTGATACGAAGTTAGACCAAGAAATTGAACATTGGAGAGGATTCACGTGATACTTTCATGGTGTGATTTGTACTGCATTGAATTTAACATTCCTCTCCATACACAAGATACTTGGGTATTCTTTGTCTAAATGTCTCAAACAGACGCTGTTTTCATTGTGGGGGTCTGAATAAAGAAAGTATGGACAGCTCACAATCTTTTGACTCTACAGACTTTTTGTAAGTGTGAAGCTTTGAGAGGCTGGGCAAAATCTTGCTCAGCTAGTGAGAGCTCTGAAGTTGGATTCAGTTCCCTTCACTCCAGGTGGTCATGGATTTTATAGGCTTCCTCCCAGAAAGAAGGCTTTTATCAATTCCACAATGCCTCTGCTTTTCAGGGTTTTTTCAGGCATTTTCTCGCCAAATGATTTAGCAACCCATCAGCAGCTCCAGGTTTGGGTGCAAGTCCTTTCTTCTAAACAGGTTCCTGAGTCTTCCCAGCCTCTGCTGGCCTGGCGAGTCTCTATTGTCAGGTAGCCTGGAACCACACAGGCTGTGATTCTAATCAGATTAGCAGGCTTTAATCACTATCTTTATTTCTGTGGCTTATTTCATACTAATTAAAGCTCATAAATTTTCCACTGGCAATTTAATTAACAAAGCCACTCATCTTTGTCAGGCAGCATCTTTCTTATTTCATCCACATATTTAAAAGGAGTCTGGAGCCTGCAGGTGATTCAATGAAACCGCCATTCTACAAGGCAGGCATTACACCTATCTCAGACCAAGGACAACCCTTCATTTCCTATGAAGCTTCTCTATATAATGACAGCCAGCACAATCAACATTAAGAAAGTTTCTTCCTAGACACCTGCAGTGATCTCCACTGGCCGTGATTTAGATTTGTTAGGTCCAATTCCATAGCCACATTCCCACCATAATATGCTAAAATAATAATTTTAATCAACAAGCTTGTCAAAGGAGGAGGAAATCAAGGAGCCTTGGTTACATTGTCGGCACGGAAGTGAATTAATTGATCAGTTTAGCCAAAAAAGTCTTATCTAAATTCCCACATAAGTCCAGCTTTTATCTGTATATTCTGAAATAAAGCCAACTCAGATCAACTCCAATTTTCAAAGAGATCTTATTTGTAAACTATTTGCTGAATTATTGTTTTCAATATAAGATCAACCATGGTGAGATTTCCTGGTTGGCCCAAGTAACATTTTTAACCCACAGCTACTGTTCTAACACGCTGAAACTAGTCACCAAAGACTTGCAGGAGGTCATCTTAATTCACTGGTCAGAGCATAGACCATGCAGCTTCCTTCACCTCATTTACTCCCAAGTCGACACATTTGCTAAAATATTCTAATTGTTTTCATAACAGCAAGTGGCAGCAGGGACGCTAATGCTGATGGTGACCCATATCGCATGAAGAAAAAAGACACTAATGAATTAATTTTGATTCTTATGAATTTGGAACTAAAGCTTCACCTCCTACCCAAAACCTAGTAGCTCCTTATAATTTATTTCCAGAAAAATACAGGAAAACACTTTTGTGATTTGTTTGTTTATACAGAAGTGATGAATCCTAATGTCAGGATGACCTGATGTTTAGATTTTGTCATGTAAAGACAAAAATTTCCCTTCCATGAAACTCTAAGGTACAACATTCAGTTTTGATCTGTATGATCACTAAGATCTCTAAAATTATTCTGTTCTGAAAGTAAATCATGTTAAGGTAGGAAGAGTTGACATTGAAGGTTCCTAAATGTTCCTTTTTTTTTTTTTTAAGATTTAATTTATTTATTTGACACAGAGAGATCACAAGTAGGCAGAGAGGCAGGCAGAGAGAGAGAGAGGAGGAAGCAGGCTCCCTGCTGAGCAGAGAGCCTGATGTGGGACTCGATCCCAGGACCTGAGATCATGACCTGAGCTGAAGGCAGTGGCTTAACCCACTGAGCCACCCAGGCGCCCCCCTAAATGTTCTTATTGAAGAAATATTTTGAGCTCTTATAGTTTCCCCAAACTAAAAGTTTTGTGGTCCTAAGGAAAATTATAAGGAGCCATTTTATTTCTCCGTATCTTTAGTCTCTGAGATGTAGACTAGATGGATTGGAAATCTGTGGAAAAGAAAGTCCTAAGGACCAAAAACTGCTGCTGTGAAATAACTGGTTTGTTAGACTTTGGTTTGACTCATCCCCAGAAACTTGGTTCTTTTCATATTCAAAGCAGCTAATTCCACCAGGCTGCCAAAAACTGTGGTGGACTGACCCCAGCAATGCCTTCAATTAGTTCACACATCCCTGTATTCACTTTTGGTGGAACTCCCAAATTAACATTGGTCTTGGCTTTGTTGCTTGTTTTGACCAATTGGACATTAGCAAGAGAGACATTAGCAGAGACATGAAAAGTTTTCCCACTTAGTATTGGTACTCTGCTGCCATGGGAACAAGCTCAGGCTAGTCTGACAGAAGATGAGAAGCACATGACCTAGTTACCCACCATTGCCCCAGCTGACATCTAGTCAACCCCAGAAGTAGAACTGCCAAAGGGACTGGCAGCTGAATACAGACACATGAAAAAGCATGAGGAAAAAAATTGCTCAGCTGAGCACATCCCAAATTCCTGACTCCTGGAATTGTTAGCTACATAAATTTGTATTCTACGAAGCCACTAGGTTTGAGAGGGTATGCTATGTTACAAAAAGTAACTTATATATGAGCCAGTAAGAAGATCCTAACACATTATAGAGATGTAAAGGAAAGATAGTGTCCTTTTCAATAACTTTTTTGGGATTGGAAATTAAGTTGGATATTAAACCATTGCCTACAGTTAAAGAAGCAGTACAGGATAATGACTTAAAAATGAAGAACAAAGGAGAATGTCACCACCCAACTTCAAAACTTATTATAAAGCTATAATAATCAAGGCAGTGTGACCAGCATCAAATTGACATATAGATCAATGGAACAGAATAGAAGGTTCAGAGATAAACCTTTATATTTATTGTCACTCAATTTTTGACAAAGAGCCAAAGATACTCAGTGGGAAAAGGATAACTTTTTCAACAAGTGGTGATAGAATTATTGGATATTCATATGCAAAGAAAGCAGGTAATAATCTTAAGTTATTATACTACATACAAAAAAAACCCCAACAACTAAAAATGGGTCATAGACCTAAATATAAAAGATAAAACTATAAAAATTCTAGGGGAAATGTGAGATAAAATATTTTTGTAATTGTGTTAGCTATCTTAGATGTAACATTCAAATCATGACCTATAAAAAAATTGATTAGACTTCATCAAAATTTTAAAACTTTTGTCTTTTTATAGATACCATTAAAATTAAAAGACAAGCCCCAGTCTGATAGAAAATATTTTCAAATCATATATCTTAAAAAAAAGATTTGTATCCAGAATCTATAAAGAAAACTGTGCACTAAAACTGTAGTAGGTAGCTGATGTCAACCTTCTGTAACCCTTTCATGTGACCTCAAGAAGATATCAAAAACAAGAAGAACTGGAATATAGGAGAGGGA
The DNA here is from genome assembly GCF_964662115.1 of Mustela nivalis. NCBI lineage: Eukaryota > Metazoa > Chordata > Mammalia > Carnivora > Mustelidae > Mustela > Mustela nivalis. The sequence continues at coordinate 15,842,522 of NC_139039.1, read as the reverse complement.
AGACAGTGGTGGAGTAGGACTCTAGGCTTGTCTTATCGCAGGAATACAACTAGATAACCATTAAATCATCCTAAATACCCCAGGAAAAGACCTGAAGACAGACAGAACACACTCCCCACCTAGAGGGACAGAAGAGGATACATTGAAGAAGTTAGGGAGTGCAGAGACATGGGTTAAGGGAGAAACATATCAATTACAGGGGCTGTGGAGGAGAGGAAGCTCTAGTCATGGAGAAGGGTAAGAGAGAAGAGGGGAGCATGCAGTGGAACACATAAGGAAAACACTTCCCCCAAAGCCATTGGCTTGGAAAACAAGAGGCACTGAATTTCATGAGGTCTTGGAACCAGTGGGTCTTAAAGCCTAGAGTTATAAAGGTCAGTGGACTCGACTAGGATAGAAACTGGAATGCACTCTGCTGTTCTTGGAGAGAGGGCAGGCAAAAAAATCTGGAAACAGACAGCATGGAATCAGTGATCTGAACACAATCTGAGACACACAGCTGGGAATTTATTTGATTTCTTGGCGCATGTGTCTGAGAGGCAGTGTTCATGGAGATGCTTCTCTGGGAACAAAGGAGCTAGCTAGAGCCATTTCCCTCCCCCACTCCTCAGCAAAAACATAGAACCACCTGCAGGAAGCAGCCCAGCACCTATACTGGCTACCTAACTTGCTTACACCAAGCCCCATCCCCTGTACTTCATTGGCACTACCCCCTCAGTCAAGTTTCCCTGTCTCATGCACTGGGCACTTCCCTCGGAAGACTAGCACAAACCCCTGCCACCACCACATCTTCCAACCAGAGAGTGCTCCAGGACCTCAGTTCTCATAGAAGTGGTATCAGACTAGTTAAAACTTGACATGTTCAGGCCAAGGACCAAACACTGCCCACAACAGGCGAGGAGAGCCTCTGCAGATGACTGGCCTGAAGGGGACAGCATCCACAACACAAGAGCAGAGCACACTCAGAACACACTGAAGACATCCCCTGAAGTGCCAGGCCCTGGACACTGTATGATATCTTTTTCATAAAGACATTATGTTCAGCAATAGAAAACATAACTGACTTTTCTAATACACAGAAGAAGGCAGAGACTAAGACTAAAGGCAAAAATGGACAAATTTATCCCAAATGAAAGAACAAGATAAGGCCATGGCCAGATATCTAAGCAAAACAGATATAAGTAATATGTCTGTGGGTGTATATAAAGCAAAAATCATGATACTCACTGGCCTTAAGGAGAGAATAGAAGACATGAGGGACATCCTAACCACAGGGGAAAAAAGAGTTAAAAAAGAATTCATCAGAGATATAGAATGCAATAAATCAGATTGAAAACAGGTTTGATGCAATCAACAACAGGCTAGAAGAAACAGAGGAATGAATTAGTGACCTAGAAGACAAAATAATGGAAAATAATGAATCTGAGCATAGAGAAAAAGGATTATGGAACACACAAACAGACTTAGGAACATGGTGACTCCACCAAATAAAATAATATTTGTATTATAGGAATTCTTCTTCCAAGAAGAGAAGAAGAAGGAGGAGGATGAGGAGATAAAGAGGGAGAAGGAGGGGTGGAGGAGGGGGAGAGGGAAGAGAAAGGAAGGAAGGAAGGAAAGGGGGCAGGAAATTTATTTAAGGAAATAATAGCTGAACACTAACTAATGTGAAAAAGGAAACAGACATCCATCAAAATTAACAAAAGAAGACCAACACAAAGACATGTTGTAAGTAAATTTTCAAAATAAAGTGATAAAGAAAAAAATCTTAAAAGCTAGAAGCCGAACGTTGTCCTTATCTCACAAGGGAAGATCCATAAAGCTACGTGGAGATTTCTCAACAGAAGTTTGGTAAGACAGAAGGAGTGGTATGATAAATTCAAAGTGCAGAATGGGAAAAATCTGCAGCCAAATATACTGTGTCCAGCAAGGCTATCATTCAGAATACAAGGAGAGATGAAGAGTTTCCCAGACAAGCAAAAACTGAAGGAGTTCATGACCACTGAACCAGGTCTGCAATGAATATTAAAGGGAACTGATTGAGTGCAAAAGAGAGATCAATAGTGACAAAGACAAGAAAGGATCAGAGAAAATCTTCAGAAACAATAAGTAATAAAATGGCAATAAATACATATCAATAATTACTTTGAATGTATATGGACTAAACACTCAAAAGACATAGGGTGTCAGAATGGACCAAAAAAATTAAAAAAAAAAAAAGGAACCATGTATATACTGCCTAGAGGAGACCCATTTTAGACCAAAGACACCTCCAGATGGAAAGTGAGGGAATAGAGAAACATCTGTCATGCAAATGGATGTCAAAAGAAAGATGGAGTAGCAATACTTATATCAGACAAACAAGACTTCAAAACAGACTATAACAAGAAATAAATAAGGGTACTTCATCATAGTAAAGGGGACAATCCAACAAGAAGATCTAACATTCATAAATATGTACACACCCAACATGGGTACACCCAAATATCTAAAACAATAACAAACATAAAAGAACTAATTGATACTAATACAATAATAGAAGAGGGTTTTAACACCCCACTGACATTAATGGATAGACATCTAACAGAAAATCAATACAAAAACAGTAGCTTTGCATGACACACTGAACCATGTAGGCTTACAGATATATTCAGAACATTCCATCCTAAGATAACAGAATACACATTCTTTTCAAGTGCATGTGCAACATTCTTCAGAAGATCACAAATTAGGTCACAAAACAAGTGTCAACAAATACAAAAGATTGGAATCATAACATGCATCTTTTCTGACCACAATACTATGAAATGAGATGTCAACCACAAAAAAATTTGGATAGAACACAAATACATGGAGGTTAAACAACATACTACTAAACACCAGACTTCCACTACCAGGAAGTCAAAGAAGAAATAAAAAAACATATGGAAACAAATGAAAATGAAAAGACAGTCTTAGGACCTTTTAGGACCACTTTTGTTCCTAAGAGGGAAATATATTGCTGCCTTCAGAAGCAAGACAAATCTGAAATAAACAACCTAACAGTATACCTAAAGAAGCTAGAAAAAGAACAACAAATAAAGCATAAAGCTAGCTGAAGGTATACTTTTTGTTTGGTTGTAAAAATTAAGGTTTATTGATTTCCTCATAGACATATGAAAGGCCCTTAGGTCATCTTAATAAATTATATTTCTATCATATTATTTGCATGCTTTCACTTAACTGATTTTCCAGTTCTTCCTGTTTTTTTTTTTTTAAGTTTTTATTTTAATTCCAGTTAGTTAACATACGATGTTCTGTTAGTTTCAGGTGTATAATATAGGAATTTAACAATTCCATACATTAGCTGGTGCTCATCACACAAGTACATGCCTTAATCCTCATCTCCTATTTCATCCACCCCCCACTCTCTCCCCTCTGGTAACCATCAGTTTGTTCTCTGTGGTTAAGAGCCTCTTTCTTGGTTTACCTCTCTCTCTTTTACTGCCCTTTGCTCATTTTTTAAAAATGTAGTTTTTTTAAAAAGGATTTTATTTATTTGACAGAGAGAGCAAGAAAGCACAAGCAGGGGGAGTGGCAGAGGGAGAGGGCGAAGCAAGTTCCCCACTGAGCCTAGAGCCCAATGTGGGGCTTGATCCCAGGAACCTGGAATCACGACCCGAGCCAAAGACAGATGCTTAGCCAGACAACCAGACACCCCTTGTTTTTTTTTCTGAAATTCCACATATGAGTGAAATCATATGGTATCTGTCTTTCTCTGACTTATTTTGCTTAGCATAATACTGTCTAGCTCTATTCATGTCCTTGCAAATGGGAAGATTTCATTGTTATTTTTTTTCCCTCTGATGAACGTTTATTCTTGCAAGTCTGCATATAGAATTGATATATAAGCATGGGTATCTTATCTAAAAAGAAAAGTATTCAAGATCTCTAGATAGAAGAAGTAATAAAACCCAAGATTAAGATGTTTTAGTCTGCTAGGAAGAGGCTTATGCATTCCTACTTTTTTTTATTTTTTTCAAAAATTTTTATTTATTTCTTTGACAGAGAGAGAGAGATCACAAGTAGGCAGAGAGGCAGGCAGAGGGAGAGGGGGAAGCAGGCTCCCTGCTGAACAGAGGGCCCAATGTGAGGCTCGATCCCAGGACCCTAAGATGGTGACCTGAGCTGAAGGCAGAGGCTTAACCCACTAAGCCACTCAGGCATCCACATTCCTACTTTTTAAAAAGAAATTAAAATTCAATTAATTAACATATAATCTATTATTGCTTTCTGGGGTAAAGTTCAGTGGTTCATCAATCTTACATAATATCAATGCTCATTACATCATTTGCCTTCCTTAATGTCATCATCCAGTTACCACATCCCTCCAACCCCAATCCCTCCAGCAACCCTCAGTTTGTTTCCTGTGATTAAGAGAATCATATGGCTTGTCTACTTCACAGATTTTGTCTTTTATTTTTTCTTCTCTTCCCCATGATCTTCTGTTTTGTTTCTCAAATTCTACATATGAGTGAGATCATATAATTGTCTTTCACTGGTTGAATTCTTTCACTTAGCATAATACTCTCTACTTCCATTCATGTTGTTACAAATAGCAAAATTTCATTTTTTTGATGGCTGAGTAGTATTCCATTGTATATATATACACCACACCTTTATCCATTCATCTATCAAAGGACATCTGGACTCCTTCCATAGTTTGGTTATTGTGGACATTGCTGCTATAAACATCGGGGTGTAGGTGCTCCTTTGGGTCACTACATTAGTATCTCTAGGGTAAATACCCAGTAGTGTGACTGACTGGGTCATAGGGTAGCTCTATTTTCAACTTTTTGAGGAACCTCCATACTCTTTTCCAGAGTGACTGCATGAGCTTGCATTCCCACCAGCGAAGATTTTATTTCTTTTTGTTGTCTGATTGCAGAGGCTAAGACTTCATAAGACTATGTTGAACAGTGGACATCTCTGCTGTATTCCCAACCTTAAGGAAAAAGCTCTCAGCTTTTCCCCATTGAGAATATTCACTGTGGGAATTTCCTAGATGGGTTTTATGATATTGAGGTATGTTTCATCTATTCCCACACTGTTAAGAGTTTTAATCAAGAAAGGATGCATACTTTGTCAAATGCTTTTTCTGCATCTATTGAGAAGATCATATGATTCTTGTCCTTTGTTTATGTATTGTATCATGTTGACTGATTTCTGGATGTTGAACCACCTCTGCAGCCAGGAATAAATCCCGCTTGGTTGTAGTGAATAATCCTGATAATGTACTGTTGGATCCTATTGGCTAGTATCTTGGTGAGACTTTTTGCATTCATGTTCATCAGGGATATTGGTCTGTAATTCTCTTTTTTGGTGGGGTCTCTGTACGGTTTTGGGATCAAAGTAATGTTTGCCTCAGAGAAAGAGTTTGGAAGTTTTCCTTCCATTTCTATTTTTTGAAACAGCTTCAGAAGAATAGATATTAATTCTTCTGTGAATGTTTGGTAGAATTCCCCTGGGAAGCCATCCGGCCATAGACTCCTCTGTGTCGGGGAATTTTTGATGACTAGTTTCAATTTCCTTACTGGTTATGGGTCTGTCCAGGTTTTCTATTTCTTCCTCTTTCAGTTTTGGTAGTTTATACATCTCTAGGAATGCATCCATTTCTTCCAGATTGCCCAATTTGTTGATATCTATTTGCTCATAATATGTTCTTATAATTGTTTGTATTTCTTAGATGTTAGTTGTGATCTCTCCTCTTTTAGTCACAATTATTTTTATTTGGATCCTTTCTCTTTTCTTTTTGATAAGTCTGACCAGAGATTTATCAATCTTATTAATTCTTTCAAAGAACCGGGTCTTGGGGCACCTGGGTGGCTCAGTGGTTTAGGCTGCTGCCTTTGGCTCGGCTCATGATCTCAGGGTCCTGGGATCGAGCCCCGCATCGGGCTCCCTGCTCCGCAGGAAGCCTGCTTCCCCCCCTCTCTCTCTCTGCCTGCCTCTCTGCCTGCTTGTGATCTGTCAAATAAATAAATAAAATCTTTAAAAAAAAAAAAAAGAACCGGGTCTTGTTTTATTGATCTGTTCTGTTCTTTTGGTTATGATTTCATTGATTTCTACTCTAATCTTTATTATTTATCTTCTCCTGCTGGGTTTAGGCATTATATGCTGTTCTTTCTCCAGCTCCTTTAAGTGTAAGGTTAGGTTTTGTATTTGAGACCTTTCTTATTTCTTAAGAAAAGTTTGTATTGCTATATACTTTCCTTTCAGGACCGCCTTTGCTGCATCCCAAAGGTTTTTGAACTGTGGTGTTTTCATTTTCATTTGTTTCCATCATTTTTTAAAAATTTTCTGTAATTTCCTGGTTGAACTACTCATTCTTTAGTAGGATGCTCTTTAGCCTCCATGTATTTGAATTCTTTCCAACTTTCCTCTTGTGATTGAGTTCCAGTTTCAAAGCATTGTTGTCTGAAAATATGCAAGGAATGATCCCAATCTTTTGGTACTGGTTGAGATCTGATTCGTGATCCATTATGTGATCTTTTCTGGAGAATGTTCCATGCACTCGAGAAGAATGTGTATTCTGTTGCTTTAGGATGGAATGTTCCAAATGTATCTGTGACGTCCATCTGGTCTTGTGTGTCATTCAAAGCCATTGTTTCCTTGTTGATCTACTGCTTAGAAGATTTGTCCATTTCAGTGAGGGGGTGTTAAAGTCCCCTACTATTATTGTGTTATTATCAATGTATTTCTTAATTTTGCTATTAATTGGCATATATAATTAGCTGATCCCATTTTAGGTTCATCAATATTTACAATTGTTCTATCTTTTTGTTGGATAGATCCTTTAGTTATGATCTAGTGTCCTTCCTCATCTTTTCTTACAGTCTTTGGTTTAAATTCTGATTTGTCTGATATAAGGATTGCCATCCCAACTTTCTTTTGATGTCTAATAACATGATAAATGGTTTTTGACATCCTCACTTTCAATCTGGTGGTGTCTTTGGGTTTAAAATGAGTCTCTTGCAAACAGCACTTCAATGGGTCTTGCTTTTTTATCCAGTCTGATACCCTGTGGTTTTGACTGGGGCATTTAGCCCATTTTACATTCAGAGTAACTATTGAAAGATCTGAATTTAGTGCCATTCTATTTCCTGTAAAGTCACGTTTCTGTATATTATCTCTATTCCTTTCTGGTCTACATTACTTTGGACTCTCTCTTTGCTTAAAGGATCCCTTTTAATATTTCTTATAGGGCTGGTTTGGTGATCACAAATTCTTTTAGTTTCTGTTTGTCCTAGAAGCTTTTTTTTTTTTTTTTTAATCTCTCCCTCTACTTTGGAAGTGAGTCCAAGATAGCAGAGGAGTAGGAAAACTTAGTTTCATCTGGTCCCAGGAATTCAGGTAGGTAGCTATCACATCATTCTGAATACTTGCAAACTCAACTGGAGATCTAAGAAAAGAATAGCTAAAACTCTACAAATTGAAATGCAACTACTTTCTGCAAGGTAGGAGGTGCAGAGAAGTGAATCCGAGGCAGTATGTGGGAAGATAAACTGTGGGGGGAGGGAGCCTCCATAACCTGGCTGCCAGAAATGATATAGTAGCAGAATGCAAAATCAGAACTTTTGGAAGTCTGCTCATCTGAGGGATGTCCCTGCCTCAAAGGTGCTCAGATCACAAAGCGGGGGCAGAATCTTAGATGAGACAGTGGGGTCTCAGTAACCCTGAGTCCACAGGAAGACTAGGGATGCCTGAGTGCAGCAGAATTCCCAGGTATTGGAGCCTGGGAGCTGGCTGCAATCAGCAAGTCCAGGAGTGGGCTTTCAGCTCAGGTTGCCATAAACCATGAACTGTGGCACAGTTGGGTGACTGGTCTTTAAGCCAAGGCCCAACCAATGGCAGAACCAGCAAGAACCCCCTTCCTCCCCCAGGAGAAATTGTGCAGGAGCATGCTGTAGGAGTCTTCAGGGTTTGGAGACTTGAAATGGGGTTGAGTGCCTGAGATAGAAATGCTTGGTCACAGGCTGGATTAGCACAGAGTGAAGATGGAGACCAGGAATACAGGAGTGATTGACTACTTTTCCCTGAGGGTGCACTGAGGAGTGGTTTCCCAAGCTTTTGCCTCGGGGGTTGGAGACTGGGAGGCTGCCATTTTCATTTGCATCCACTAAAGCTGCACAGAAAGCCTTCAAGGAACAAAAGCCACATTGAGCAATCTGGAGATTAGTTACCCTGGTTCCCTAGCAAAGGAAGTGCAATTCCACCTGGGGTAAAGACACTAGAGAATCAATGCCACAGGCCCCTCCCCCAGAAGATCAGCAAGAACAGCCAACCAAGACCAAGTTTACCAATCATTGAGAAGTGCAAAACTCCAGTGCTAGGGGAATATAATATATAGAATTCATGGTTTTTTCACACGATTCTTTAGTCTTTCAATTTTAATTTATTTTCTCTTTCCTTTTTCAATCAACTTCTTATTTTATTAGCTTTAAAAAAATCTTTAATTTTTATTTTTATAGTTACAGTCTTTTCTTTCATTGTATTTATTTTTGTCTGTCTGTCTTCCTTCCTCCCTTCCTTCCTTTACAATTTTAGGATGCAGTTTCTTCTAACAGACCAAAATAAACCCAGAATCATTTGTCTGATTATATTCTCTTGTGGGTTTTTCTTTCTTTCTTTCTTTTTTCCTTTCTTTCTTTTCTTCCTTCCTTCCTCCCTCCATCCCTTCCTTCTCCTTCTTTTTGTTAAAGTGTTTTTATAAATATTCATCATTACAATCACATTCTGTCCTTCCAAAGTATTTAATTTTATTTTTGTGTATATAAAAGTTTTTCTTTCTTTATAATTTTGAGATGTCATTTCTTCTAACAAGTCAACCAAAATACACTCAGGATATAAAGTATTGCTCTGTTCTCTTCACCTGTCTCCTTATAGTCCTCCTTTCCCCCCCCCCCTCTTTTAATTTTCAATTTTAGTTACATTCTATCCTTTCATTATATTTAATTTTATTTTTGTACATATATAAGTTTTTCTCTCTTTACAATTTTGGTATCTAGCTTTCTAACAAACAGATCAAAATACACATGGGTCCCAGTGTATTCCCTTATTCTGTTCACCTGTCTGATTATAGTCTTTCTCTCTCTTTTTGGTTTCGGGTCTCTTCTGATTTGTTTAGTGTCTATCTCTGGGGTCATTATTGCCATTTTAGTATTTTGTTCTCTAGTTCCTGTATTCTTCTCTGGACAGAATGACAAGGTGGAAAAACTCACCTCAAAAAAAAAAAAAAAAAAACAACAGCCAATACTGACTGCCAGGGACCTAGTAGGTATAGACTTTAGTAAGATGTTGAAACTAGAATTAAGAATAACAATTATAACGGCACTAGCTGAGCTTGAAAAACACATAGGAGATACTAGACAATCCCTTTCTAGAGAAATAAAAGAATTATAATCTAGTCAAGTCAAATCAAAGAGGCTATTAATGAGATGAAATAAAAATGGAGGCTCTAACTGCTAGAAGAAATAAGGTAGAAGATAGAATTAGTGATATAGAAGACAAAATGATGGAGAGTAAAGAAATTGAGAAAAAGAGAGATAAATAACTATGGATCACAAGAGAAGAATCTGAGAGACAAGTGCTACCATAAAGTGAAACAAGTTTCACTTTAATAATTGGGATTATTGGGAATAATTGGGATCCCAGAAGAAGAGGAAAGAGGGTGGTGTGGAAGGTATAGTAGAGCAAATTATAGCAGAGACTTCCTTAAACTGGAGAAGGAAACAGGCATCCAAACCCAGGAGGGACAGATCCCCCCTCAAAATCAATAAAAATAGGTCAACCTCCCAACATGTAATAGTGAAATTTGCAAACCTCAGAGACAAAGAGAAAATTCTGAAAGCAGCTTGGGACAAGAGGTGTGTAACTACAAGGATAGAAACATTGGCAGAAGACCTAGCCACAGAGACCTGGAAGGCAAGAAAGGACTGGCATGACATATTCAGGGTGCTCAATGAGAAAAATATGCACCCAAGAATACTTTGTCCAGCGAAGATGTCATTCAAGATTTCATTGTTTTTTTATGGCTGAGTAATAGTCCATATATTCCACTTCTTTATCCATTCATAAGTTGATGAATACTTGGGCTGTTTCCATAGTTTTTCTATTGTAGATAATGCTGCTATAAACATCAAGGTACATGTAGCCCTTTGAATCAGTATTTTTGTATTCTTTGGGTAAATACCTAGTACTGCTATTCCTGGGTCATAGGGTAGTTCTATTTTTAACTTCTTGAGGAAACTCCATATTGTTTTCCAGAGTGGTTGCATAAATTTGAATCCCCACCAACAATGTTAAAAGGGTTCTATTTTCTCCATATCCTTGCTAAAACTTGTTCCTTGTATCATTGATTTTAACCATTCTGACAGGTGTGAGGTGATAGTTCATTGTAGTTTTGATTTGTATTTATCTGATGATCAGTGATATTGAGTATCTTTTCTTGTGTCTGTTAGTCATCTCGATGTCTTCTTTAAAAAAAAGTCTAATCATGTTTTCTGTCCATTTTTTAAATTGGATTATTTATTTTTTTGGATTTTGAGTTTTATAAGCTCTTTGTATATTTTGGATAATAAACCCTTCTCAGATATTTCTTTTGTAAATATCTTCTCCCATTCCATCTGTTGTTGCCTTTTAGTTTAGTTTTTTTTTTAAGTTTTTTTTTTTTTGTTTTTTGTTTTTAAAGATTTTATTTATTTATTTGACAGACAAAGACCACAAGCAGTCAGAGAGGCAGGCAGAGAGAGGGGAGAAGCAGGCTCTCTGCTGAGCAGAGAGCCCAATGTGGGACTCGATCCCAGGACCCTGGGATCATGACCTGAGCTGAAGGCAGAGGCTTTAACCTACTCAGCCACCCAGGAGCCCCGCCTTTTAGTTTTGTTGATTGATTTCTCTGCTGCAGAAGCTTTTTATGTTGATGCTATCTGAATAGTTTATTTTTTATTTTTGTTCTCTTGCCTCTAGAAATATATCTAGAAATAAATTCCTAAGGCTGATGTCAAAGAGGCTACTGCCTGTGTTCTCCTCTTGGATTTTCATATTTTCATGTCTCATATTCAGGTTTTTAATCCATTTTGAATTTTTTTGTGTGTATATGGTGTAAGAAAGTGATCCAGTTTCATTCTTTTGCATGTAGCTGTCCAATTTTCCCAACATCATTTTTTGAAGAGATTTTCTTTTTCCCATTGAATATTCTTTCCTGTTTTATAAAGTTTTATTGTTGTGGGTTCATTTCTGGGTTTTCTATTCTGTTCTGTTGCTTTAGGTGTTTATTTCGGTGCCAATACCATACTTTTTTGATCACTACAGCTTTGTAATATAACTTGAAGTTCAGAATTATGATGTCTCCAACTTTGCTTTGCTTTCCAAGATTTTTTTTTTTTTTTTTTTTTTTTTTTTTTTTTTTTACTCTTTGGGGTCTTTTCTGGTTCCATACGAATTTTAGGGTTGTTTGTTTTAGCTCTGTGAAAAATGCTATTGGCATTGTGATAGGGATTGCGTTAAATGTGTAGACTGCTTTGGAAAATAAAGATATTTTAGCAATATTTGGTCAGTCCATAAGCATGGAACGTTTTTCCATTTCTTTGTGTCATCTTCAGTTTCTTTCATCAGTGTTTTATAGTTTTTCAGAGTATAAGCCTTTTATCTCCTTGGTTAGCTTTATTCCTTGGTATCTTATTGCTTTTGGTATAACTAAATGAGATGGTTTCCTTAATTTCTTTCTGCTGTTTCATTATTAGTGTATAGAACTGCAATAGATTTTTGTGTGTGGCTTTTAAATCCTGCAACCTTACTGAATTCTTTTATCAGCTCTAGCGGTTTTTTGGTGGAGTGTTTCAGGTTTTCTCTAGAAAGTATCACATCATCTGCAAATAGTGAATGTTCTGCTTCTTACTTGCCAATTTGGATGCCTTTTATTTCCTTGTGTTGTCTGGCTGCTGTGGCTAGGACTTCCAGTACTATGTTGAATAACAGTGGTGAGAGTGGACATCCTGTCTTGTTCCTGATGGTAGAGGAAAGCTCTCAGTTTTTCCCCATTTACGATGATATTAACTGTGGGTTTTTCAAATATGGCCTTTATTACATTGAGGTATATTCTCTTTAAACCTACTTTGATGAGGGTTTTTATCATGAATGGATGTACTTCGTCAAATGTTTTTTCTACATCAATTAAAAGGATCATATGGTTCTTATCCTTTCTTTTATGAATGTGCATTGACTGACTTGCAAAAATTTAACTACACTTGCAACCCAGAAAGAAATCCCACTTGATCATGGTGGATGATTTTTTTTTAATGGATTGTTAGACTTGGTTTGCTAATATTTTATGAGTATTTTTGCATTCATGTTGATCAGGAATATTGAACTATAGTTTTTTTTTTTTTTTAAGATTTTATTTATTTATTTGATAGAGAAAGAGATCACACACAGGCAGAGAGGCAGGCAGAGAGAGAGGAAGGGAAACAGGCTCCCTGCTGAGCAGAGAGCCCGATGCAGGACTCAATCCTAGGACCCTGGAATCATGACCTGAGCCAAAGGCAGAGGCTTTAACCCACTGAGCCACCCAGGCGTCCCTATAGTTCTCTTTTTGAGTGGAGTATTTATCTGGTTTTGGTATCGGGATAATGCTGGCCTCATGAATGAATTTGGAAGTTTTCCTTCCTTTTCTATTTTTTGGAGTAGTTTGAGAGGAATAGGTATTAACTCTTCTTTAAATGTAAATATTTGGAGAACTGCTTGGAAGCATATATACCCCTTCCCCTGCTTACATATATAATCTATACCTAAGAAGGTTCAGAGCAGTTCTTCAGAGCAATGTGAAAGACTCTCTCCTGGGCTACCATCCTCAGGAGGACAATGAGTAAAGCATTTACTAACCTACTTTGAGGTTGGCTTTCTTTCAGTTGATAGCATCTACAATTCAGTAATAAAAAAAAAAAAATCGACCTAATTTAAAAATGGATAAATGATGTAAATAGGCATTTGTCCAAAGAAGATATACAAATGTCCAGCAAACACTTGGAAAGATGCTCAAGGTCATTAATCATTTGGTAAATGCAAATCAAAATCATGATGATACACAACTACACACCCTCTAGAATGGCTGGAATCAAAATCCAGGCAACAGTAAGCCTCGACAGGGAAGAACTGGAACCTTCATACATGGCTGAAGGGGATGTAAAATGATGCAATCACTTTGGAAGTCTATGTTTCTTTAAAAAAAGTTAAATATAAACTTAGCATATGGCATAAAAATCTTACCCTTGGCTCTCTACCCAAGAACAATGAAAACTTACATTTGCATAAAAACTTGTACCTGAATGCTCACAGCAGTGTATTCATGGTAGCCCCAAATTGGAAACCCAAATGTCTATTAACTAGTGAACTGATTAAAAAAAAAAAAGTCTATCTATACATTAGGGTACTTTTGAGCCATAAAAAGGCATGAACCAACATACTTCAACACAGATGAACGTCAAAAACGTGCTAAGTGAAAGAAGCATTCAAAAAAGACCTCCTATTGTATTCTTTGATTTGTGTAAAATTTTTAGAACAAGCGTAACTCTGGAGCAGAAAGCAGTCAGTGCTTGCCTGGGGCTGGGGACAGGAGAGAGGATTGTCTCCAAATGGACATGGGGAACTTCTTGAGGTGATGGAAACATTTTAAAGCTGGTCTGTACTGATGATACACAGTTTATAAATTCACTAAAAAAACACTGATTTGCATGGATACAGTGGGTGTATTTGCAGGTAAATAAATACCTCCTGAAAGCTTGACTGTTAAAATAAACTTTGGATTCTGTCTTGAAAGAGAAAGAAAAGGACTTGGCAAACACCTGAATAAATGTGCCTTAGAATTTGACTATAGATAAAAGTACAGTTTTATAAAAAACTGACCCATGTGTGTCTGACTCTGCATGTGTGTGTGTACCTGTGTGTATTAATGATCAACGAACCAACATGATAGCACTATTTTTTTTTTCTTTTGGGCTCTCTGAGAAAAGTGGAAACTTTCATGATAAAATTACTCCAGGTGAGAGGGTGGGGGGCAGTTGGACAGCTCGGGAATTTGTGGCTGTCCACACCGTGTCTGGGGGGTGGTCAGATGGTCTGTTGTGAATTGCTCAGGCTTCCGCAGCCACACAGGCAAAGCGTGCATTACAAGGGTCTGGGCTGACACAGGTGGTAACCATATCTGTGAAACCACGTTCCCCAACCCTCTCCCACTCCTGTTCTTGTCAGCGCCCATCAGCACACCTTGGCATGGTCAGTGCCCCCCACCTTAGTCCAGACTCCCAGCTTCATTCAGGTTCATACAAGGAACATGAAGGTGGTCTTCATGGAGCATATGGTTCCATTTTGCTGATTTGGTCCCATTGTTTGAAAACATACTGTCTTAAGTAGCCTGCTATCTCTCAAATTTCATGTCTTTCAGGAGAAGTTTAAGAAGGGGGGAAAAATCCGGCATTTTCTTGATTTAATCTTACTTTCTCAAATTTGAAAAACTGTTGTATGACTTTACAATGGAAAAGAAGATTGCACCCTCTTTTTGTTTTACTACCTCCATAGGCACAAGCATTGTTGTGATAAATTAAATCTGGCAGGATTAAAGGAAAATTCTCCCCCTAAGTGATCATGCGGTTTAAAGCAACATCAGTAGGTCAACTAAACCATCCCTCAGCCAAAGACAGACTGTGCTCAAACCACACCCAGACACATGAAAGTTTATTCTATTTTTAAAGATTTCCAGGGGAGAGGATCATTGGAATTTTTGCCCCTAAAGGCATTTAGTCTGTCTGAGAAATTCATTTTACATAGGAACATGATAGAAACAAAGGGAACACGATTGTCTGGCTGCCAAATCCAAGGATTTTTATTATTATTATTATCATCATCCTTCTGAAATACAAAAGACAAAGTGGAAGATAAAATTCATGCACTGTGTCTGGTATGTTTCCGATTAATGAAACAGACCCTTATATTTTATTAAGGTTAAGTAAGCGAGCCCAGCCAAGAAGCTGAGTTTTGCATTTTAATTTGGGGAATTTTGACAATAATAAGACTGCTGAACATAAAGAAGTTAAAGCCAAGAACTGTTTTCTCTAGAATTCTACAGTGCATTTCTTCAACTGATACACTAAAGGAATTATAGTTTAGCTAGTGAGAGAGAGTCTCATAAATTTAAAGTATTTATGGGGGCATTCTCAATTATTGTCCTGAAATATAGAACATCTAGCATAAATGGGAAAGTCAACTCACAAATGGTTTAAAATGAGAAGGCCTGAATAACAAAAAGTTATTTGAATATATATAAAATATATATAAGCTTCTGAGCATATTTTTTGAAGTTTATATGTCTGAATTTTTTTAAATTTTTATTTATTTTTTTAATTTCTTTTCAGTGTTTCAGAATTCATTGTTTATGCACCACACCCAGTGCTCCATGCAATATGTGCCCTCCTTAATACCCACCACCAGGCTCACCCAACCTCCCTTCTCCCTCCCCTCCAAAACCTTCAGTTAGTTCCTCCGAGTCCACAGTCTCTCATGGTTCATCTCCCCCTCCAATTTCCCCCAACTCCCTTCTCCTCTCCATCTCCCCATGTCCTCCATGTTATTTCTTATGCTCCACAAGAAAGTGAAGCCATATGATAATTGACTCTCTCTGCCTGACTTATTTCACTCAGCATACTCTCTTCCAGTCCCATCCATGTTGATACAAAAGTTGGGTATTCATCCTTTCTGATGGAGGCATAATACTCCATAATATATATGGACCACATCTTCCTTATCTATTCGTCCGTTGAAGGGCATCTTAGTTCTTTCCCCAGTTTGGCAACTGTGGCCAATTGCTGCTATGAACATTATTTTAATTTAAAAGAAATCAATGCTTTTCTAAAACAATTTTAATTACTCAAATTGCCCATTGTCATTATGAGCTAAGCCTCATTCTTTCTTTTTTTAATTAATTGTGATCATTTGCTCAAATTGTTGTCTTCTCAGTTGGGTCATAGGCACAAACCGACCTTGTGAAAAGGACTAACTTCCCAAAATGACTATTTCCCCTCACTCCTGTTTGTGATTTTAAAAAAATTTAAAAATGGAGGGGGGGCATGGAAAATGAGCCAGTGTACTAAATGCCCACTGGCAGTGAGAGAAAATGTTTAAAGTCAAGAGCAGAGAGACGGGGGAGGGAGGATAGGCGGAGAGTAGGGTCTGCTTGAGTGTGGAGCTAGCTTGCTGCCCAGCTCTGCCCAGACCGAGTCTTGGAGCTGCATCAGAAAGCAGCTCTCTGCAGTAAACACTCACTCCATCCTCTGCCACCAGCCCCCTTCCTCTCCCTTACCTTGACCCACGTACATAAGAGCTAACATATAAATAAAAGTATGAAAAGTCCAAAGTCAAGTTTTGTCTAATGTAAGCATTTAACCCTTATCTCTCCCATATTTGCCATCTCACTTGAAAAGTATGAGAACGTATTAGCCATTTTACTTCCTTGTAAATCATCAGCATTGGTATCTTTAAAAGAAGAAAAGGAGCATGCTGGGAATGGGAGACGTCAGCCAGTCTACAGTACACAGGTGGATGGGAAAGAAGGGGCCAGGAAATGGGGAAATCTGAGAATGTGGTCCTGAGGGGTCCTCTGGGAGGTCCTCCCCCAGTGAGGATAACTAAGACTGCAACCAACTTATGCCCAAGAGCAAAGAGAAAGCAAGGCTGCCATTTGCTTACCTAGAATCCTAGGAGCTGCGTCTTCCACCCAGTGTGCTGGACAAAATGTGCCATGGAAAGACAGGGCATTGGTGTTAGGGCTTGGCACCACTCATGCATTTTGCATGGGCATAGAAACTACATGTCCAGACCAGTCTTGAGTCAGTTCTAAGAGAAGTCAAGGTATAAACTGGCTTAGAAATCTTTTACTGTTTTAAAAGTTAACGCAACATTTTAGAGCAGAGGAAAGCCAGAGATAAATACTGGTTTTTATGAGTTTCATCACCGAGCATTTTTTTTTTCTAGAGAAAACCCAGAGAACAGAGATGAAAATATTCTTTTCCCAGATTGGTTAATTAACTGATGATTTTAGAAAAGCGTCATCGCCTTAAGCTAAAGAAAATATGCGGTGACCTTGCACGAAGCAAACACCACTAGGGTTTCATCCTCGCAGGGGCAGGAGGGTAATTCTAGGGCACTGTGAACAGAGAAGAAGGAGAACTACTCAAGCAAGGTAGGTCTTTGGAAATTCTTTTCGACAAAAAACCTCAACAGAACTTATCATTTCCCTTCAAAGAACACAATTACAAAAAAGAACGGAAGCATAATTCAACCACCAAATGCTCTACCCTTTTTTTCCTGTTGTAGTAATATCAGCCTTTCTTATTATCAAAGAAAGTTGACATTGATTTCGAACCACAATTTAAAGACGCACCCACGCAGAGCCAACACCCACTTCCAAAAAACTGCCATCTTTTTGAAAGGACTTTTTCCTTGCTTAGGCTTTGTTACATGCATCAACAGCTTAATTTTTGTTTGGTGTTTTCAAATGGCCTTTAGGAAACAAGAAAGGACTCCCCTCTTTGAAAAGCAGTGCAATGTGTGGCTAAGTGCTTATTCTGGTACCTGGGAAAATTATTTCATATAGTCTCTTGTAGATTGCTCAGACCCCTGCAGCTCCCGCCCACACCGGAAAAGCATGCCTTCCTGGGACAGCAGGTTGAGGGAGCAGAGCTCTGACACAGAAACAATGAGCACCTGTCCCTGGGCTTCCAGGGCTTCCCTTCATCCCTAACAGCCCGGAAGCAGGAGTTTAGAGTCACCCGTTTTCCATCAAGGATGGGGACAAATTTGGGAATTTTACAATGGAAAAGTGGTCTATGGATGTTTTAACCTCAGATAAAACCTGACATGGAGGGGAAGGGAGTAGGGAGAGACGGGGAAACGTTTTTTTACTAGTTTGGAACTTTGTGCGACATTTTGAAGATGGTGCAATCTGGGGGGCGGGGGTGCTACTTTCGAACAGAGTTCTAAATAAATTGTTAGTGTCAAAATGAATTAAAGACCTTATATTTAGGTCAGAAAACCCTTGTTTTCCATCTGTCCTGTCATATTAGTTGGTATCTACAGAAAACGTTTTTCCAGAAAGTGAAAATTTGCCAAGAGAATGAGTAACAGAGATAGAGGACCGTGTTCTCAGAGGACAGTGTTCTCACGTGGAGCGCGCCCTGTGCGCAGCCAGGACCAGCCCGCCACCCCTCGCCCACCTCAGTCAGGCTCTGCGTTTCCTGTGAGCCTGGCAAAGCCCTCCTCTTGCCCCACTGAGGTTGACAGGGCATTGGCTACTGGACAAAGGCAGAGAGGAAACCTAGACATGGACAGAATCAGAAATTGGAGGAGACAAACCTAAATTCCAGAGCAGTCTGGCAGGACCAGCAGAATGGGCCAGCAGGCTGCGGGCCACAGCCCCTGCTGCTGGAGCTCAGCCACCCTGGCCACAGACACACTCTTCTGTGGGGGAATTGGTAGACCAACAAGGAAATAACTTTTTTGGCAAGTAAGTTTATTTGAGTCCTGTGAGAACAGTAAGAGTATTAATACTTCCACTTGCTGGGATTCTAAACTGTGTCAGTCGTTGGGAAGGGCCCTTGAAAGACACGGTCTCCAGCTAGAATTCTGTAAGATAAGTCATCTATTCCTTAGAATATTCACTGCTAAAATGTTAAATGACTGCCCAGTATTCATGTAGTTATCAAGTCATACACGTTGTGCTTGAGCCTGATATTTCTGCTCCCCCCAATTTTCACAACATCCCTATGGATTTTTTAAATAATAATATCATCTGGGACCATTTCTTGAGCACCCACTGTGAAAGCTGATCTTCTACTATGCACATTTCATGTATCGCCATATTTAATAACAACATAATCTTTAGTATTAGATGCTGTTATTTTTACTTTTAAAATCTCTTATAAAGGCAAAATGTTTGATGACTGAGGTAGGTAAGGTTTAGGGATAGTTATCATTATCCATGCTATAGTGGCCATGATGGACCTTTGTCTCCTCATTTTGTTCAGGGAATAGACTGCATTTAATGTCATCTATGCCTTGACAATTCCTTCTTTTTTCTTTTCTTTTTTTATTTTTTTACTTATTTATTTTAAGTAATCTCTGCACCCAACATGGGGCTCAAACTCACAACCCTGAGATCAAGAATTGCACACTCCTCTGACTGAGCCAGCTGGGCACCCCAATATCTTGATGATTCTATAAGGCTTTCTAGAAACACTGGCTAACATTGTGCTCTTTGTGCATCTTTTACCCTCAAGGAATAATGACGGCATTAAACTGATGATATTGATTGAGAGAATACGTTTTGGAGTCATCCCAACCTGCTGTAGAATCTAGGCTTTGTCACATTCGCTACATGACCCCGAAGCTGTTTAATTTTTCTAAGTTGCCATTTCCCCTTTTGTAAATTATAGGTAATAATACCTAACTCATAAGTATTCTCATTGTACAAGTCAAATCAGAAAGTGTCCATAAAACACTTAGCACTATGACTGGCATGTACTAAGTACAAAATAATTGGTAGTTGTAGTTATTTTACAACAACGAGTAATCACATTTTATTGACTGCATCAGTTAGAATTCAATATAGCTGCCTTGAACAGAAAAAAAAAATTGTCATTGCCTAAAGAAGAGAGATGCAAACTTTTCTCTCAGGAAGAAACAGCAGAAACTAGCCTCCAGGACATCTGTGGGGACTAGGTGGTATCATTAGGGAGACAGATAATATTTTCTTTGTTCTATCACCTAGGCGGTGACTTTCATTCTCAAGGTCAACTCATGGTCCAACGTGATTTCTGTGTCTTAAGCAACCACATCTGAGTCTTGGACCTAAGGAGAAAAAGCTGGCATGGGATCCATTTAAGCTGCCTTCCTAAGGTCCTATGCAACTTATTTGCTTCTACTTGTCTATTTCCATGACCTTGACCTAGTTCCATGATCTTATTTCCCTAATATGATCTTAGTTCCATGACCACACTCTGCTACAAGAAAACTGAGAAATGTCCTCTTCTATTCCAGGAAAAATTGTGCCCTGCTAAAAGTATCAGGATTTGCTTCTAAGGAGGAGGAGAAAGATGGATCTTGGAGGAAGCAGCTGACAGTTTCAGCGACACTGGTAAGAATGATATTTCCCTGATCAGAGCATGTCAGGGCTGATGGAATATTGGCGATCCCTGAGTTCCATCATCTCACTTTAGAGATAAGTAAACTCTCATCCAGGGAGGTAATAGGATGTCTAAGGGATTGTATGGTGAATCAGTGGCAGTGCCCAAACAGAACTCAGATCTCTGATATCCAGGGGGTCCAATGGACTCTCAAATTCACTGTCATTCTAATAAATGACCTTGTTTGTTTGTTTTTTTTAAAAAAAGACAAACACCATTTTAGAGAGATATTACCTAAGTCTTTATATTAAAGCTTCTGGCACTTGTTTTGTCCATCACATTGGTTGATGGCTGGTCAAAAGTCAACATTAGAACATACTTGCCATTGTAAATAGTCTTTGTAATCACTAATAGTCTTTTCAATAGAGGCTACAAATACAGTCCTGTCAGTTGCTCCATAGATATTATTGTCATACTCTTAATTTTTTTTTATTTTCTTCTGAGTCCATTTCATTATTCTTTCAATCTAAAATGTATCCTATGAAGATATAGTTTGCCCTTCCTGGGGTGATAGCTCATGGAAATATTATAGGTCTGTCATTTGCAAGCTTGTATTTTTACTAAAGGAATGTGGCTCTATCTCATTTAAACTAAAATCAGTGTAATACTAGAGTGCTATTTGATATCTATGTTCTCCTGAGGGCCCTTTTAATAGGCTTTTAAAGAACCTTTTATTTCTAGAAATAAGAATCTATGTATTGCTTAAAGCATCCTGGTACAGGGCTACAAGCAGTGAAAGATTAGAATTGTTTAGCCCAGGCCAGTGATTTTTATATGAATCCTAAATTAGAGTGAATTCTCTAGCTCCTAATTAAAGAGGTTTTAATCTCAGGCAAAGAATAAAAAGCAGGAGAGAACATGTGGCATAAGGAAAGAAATTATAATTATTTAGTTGGAGGAAGCTGGATTGGAAAAAATTCCTTGCAGTCACATTAACTTGTCATACCTTCCAGGCATGATTTCAAAGGGAGACACAAGAATTCCCTTCTGCTCTCTAGAAACCTGGATTTACCTCAGTCACAGATTTCTTTGAAAACTATTTAGTAGGGAATTCTAAATTTCAGCAATACGTCTTCTCATGGAAAAGGCTGATTGATCCTAAGTTAGTAAATGAAAGAAAAAAGACAATAGGCTGTAAATATAACCTAGAGAAAGATATTTTTGTTTGAATAACATACACAAGCATGTATATTTTAAAAGTTCTAGAAGGATATATATGTAGATATGAAGAGTAAGTATCTTGGGTGGTGGAATTATGAGAGTTTCCCCCCTTTTTCTTGTTTATTTATATATATTTAATATCTGCTATTTTTCTAAGAGGAAAAAAATAACTCAGCTATTTAGGACTCAAACACTTCGACAGTTGCTCTGATGATGAGCAACTGGTTTTGAAAGAAAGAAATGGTTTAATTCCCCAAAACACATTTTCATGAACGAACCAGATTCATCCAATGCTAGATCTATATTGTGTAGACGGAATATCTCTATGTACTTGAAAGAGTATGGTTCCATTCATCCAACAAAACATTTAACTCTTTTAAGGTGTCAGAACTTGTCTACTCCTATTTTTCTAGAATTCAAAGGGGAAAAAGAAAAAAAAAAGCCTCTTTATTTTTCAGATGTCCACAGGATTGTACTACCATTTCCACTATGGTATATTGAGGAACAAATGAAAAACAGTAAAGTACTAAGTTCATATGAATTTATTAGTGTTTAAAAATGAATTTATATTCCGTTATCTTTGAAAAGTAGTAGCACAAGTAATTGACATATATTATTTATTCAATCTATAAACAATGACAGTGTTCTTGGCTCATAGTTAATAATCACTGACACTAATTCCAAATACGCAGAGACCTGAGATCTACAATTTGGGAACGTCTGGTATATCCACTTGGGTCCTTGCCATCTCCATAATGTGTTCAACTTGAATTATCTGCATCTTAATTAGGAAAAGAAGCATTTTTCCCCCCAGAGATTAGTCTCATCCTTATACCAACATCTCCTTCTGCTTCCTCTTACCTGCCTGCTTCTTGTCCCAGCCAAGAAGCAAGAGATGGTGATCAGATCCAGAGAGAGCCAAAAATCAGGGCATAGAATGAAAGAACAGAGTGTATTAGATGATGTCTCACAGAGTACAGATCAAATGGAAGTGCTGACCTTGTACTTCAAAGCCCTTGTCCCAGTGTTCCACAGTGCCCTGTGCCCTACGCTGCCCCGATCATAGACGACACTCAGTCTTCACTGAGGACACTGTGCTTCAAATCCTTTGCTGCTTTGTCCTTCCTACATGTGTAATAGAAATCGAGCTTGAGCGTAGACTGTGTTCCCTTTGTGTCCATTTCTGGTCACATTCGCTACACTGATAGCAGACAGAGCCCTATTGAAGTCTATACCCATTGGGCTGAGAATCATCTTGGAAAAATAACTCAGCTATTTAGGACTCAAACACTTCAACAGGTGTAGGAGATGCACAGGTCTGGCTCTGTGAGGCTTCTCTGAATACATGGTCAAGGATCCTTCTAAGACAGAATGTCTCCTACAGCTTTGTGAGCTGACTGGCCACGATTCTTAGGAGAGTCAAAAATGAGTAATGATTGAGTACTACCTCAGTTCAATCTATTCCCAGCCCATTTTCAAAGGAGAAAAAAGAGAGCTATGAGCCAAAGGTGAAAGCCCTGAGTCCTGAAATCTCTGTAAATTATTGGAACACAGTAGAGTCACTTCAAAAGCTTCTCAAGTAGATGATGACTCAAAGGGAAGCAAGGCAAAGCAGCTGGTGAGTCAGGCAAAGATCAGAGTGCCCGGGGCAAAACAGATGATGACACAGAAAGGTAGACTCCGAGCTTGCGGTTTAGATTTATTGGTTTCTGAAGCAACTTACCAAGTCTTGAGCCACCAAAAAGAAAGTGAGAGCTGATATGCCCACCCTCGTATGGTTGAACCTCTCTGTGGCCAGCCTGTCTGCCAAGAGAGTAGCTGTCAGATGGTGACCATTCCCTCGTCATTTCTGACTGGGGAAAAGATAAGGCTGCATATCAAAAGATAAGGGCCAGTAAAGCACAGGTTCCCAAACCCCTCAGATGTTATAACCAACTTCACCTGTTTTTGTCTGGTTTTGTTTTGCTTTGCTTTTACTTCTTATCTCTTAAAATTGCACCAAAAGAACTCCCTCTTAAATTACGTTAAATGCTTTCCCTGGGCAATTTTCCTGGGCTCCATCATTCCGAATGTTTGTCTCCTTTGACTTCATGATTCCAGTCATTTATTGTGCTTTGCAGGGATATTTTACCAGAGAATGTGGCTTCTCCTCTTGGTTATGCATTCTCTGCTTGTGTATACCGATGTGTGAGTGGGCAGGAGACTAGGTGCCAAGACCCAGGCTTATCATTTCCTCTTAAGGATTGGCTGCTGAGCACTGTACTGGGTAGGTCTAGTTCCCACAGGCAGGCTTGCTGAGAGCCCATCCAGACCCACAGATCCCTGGTTGGTTTCCCCTGGAATCTTTCCAGAAGCTTTGAATGAAGCTTTCATCAAGCCCCAGACCTCTGCCTGGCCCTCTCCATATGCCTTCCCTGGAATTATGGGAGTGAAATATCCAGAAGCAAATATACCATGCGGAATGTTTCACAGAGAGTATAGGGATTTTATCAGGAGAGAAAAAAAATCCAGAACAGGTTCCAGAACTGAGTTAGTTTTCTACTGTTGCTGTAAGAAATCGCCACAAATTTAGTAGCTTGAAACACTATAAATACATGCTCTTACAGTTTTTCAAGTCAAGTTTAAAATCAGTCTCACTGGACTGAAGGCAAAGTGTCAGCAGGGTTGGCTCTTTCTAGGGGCTCTAGGGGTAAATCCATTTCCTTGCCTTTTCCCATTTCTAAAAACCACCTACATTCTTTGCCAGCTGGCCCCTCCTCCGTCTTCATAGGCAGTAGGTAGTATCTTGCTTCTGGCATCTTTGTTACTTTCCTCTTTGACAATCAAATCCCCGTCCTCCTCTCTTGTAAAGACTCCATGATTACATTTAGGGCCCACTAAGATCATCTCCCCATATGGAGATCCTTAACTTCATTATATCAGCAAAGTCCCTTTGGCCATATGAGGTCACTCATAGGTTTCTGGGAGAGGTTAATTATTTAGTCCAGCACAGCCAGCAAATAAGGATGTTTGTGGTTGTGTTAGGCAGGTTTCTTAAAGAAACATAACCATCAGGATATATATAAAATATATTATATGCTAATTAACACTATATTAAATACCTGAAAATCTTAAATCTCTTTATAGACATATATCATAATATATAAACATTAATATAATTATATATTACATACATAATTACAATTGCTTATATGAATTCTCTTTCTTGATATATAATTTAGAAGTATAGTATTATACTATACATATATAGTATAATATATATGTAGAAAGAGATTTAATGTAGGGTATTGGCTCACCTGATGGTGGAGGTTGAGAGATCTCACAATCTACCATCTGTGAGCTGCAGACCCAGGAAAGCCGGTGGTGTAGTTTGGGAGCCCGGAAGCTGGGAGAGCTGATTGTGGATCATGTGGACTCTAGTCCTAGTGAAAAGCCGGAGAACCAGGAGTGCTGCAGGCAGAAGATCTATGTCTCAGTTCAGTCCATCAGGCAGAGAGCAAATCCAACTTTCCTCTCCCTTGTTGTTCTAGTCTGCCTTCAGTGAACCTGGTGATGCCCACTCATGCTGGAGGGCTCTACTCAGGCCACGTATGCAAATGCCTACCTCTCCTGGAAAGACCCCCCCCCCCAAATGTTTAGCCAGCTCTTTGGGCTTCCCTTGGCCAGTCAAGTTAACACAAAAAATTAACCATCATAATAGTACAAGATATTTTATATTCTAATTGATATTTTTTATTCCATAGATATGCAACATATGATTCTTGGGCTTCAAATGAGCCTATATTTTACTGTTAATGGAAAGAAAATAGACAAATCCTTGTCATCTGCACATGATTTTTCCCTTGTACATACAGTGTTTACATTGTTAAATGGAATTGGTAGATGCTAATTTCAATCTTAAAATATTCCTGAACTCACCCAATTAACTGTTTGTCTACCTTTTTCTTATTTTGCCTTGTACAGTGGATCTGTCCCACTCTAATTATACTAAATTAGTTCTGAATTATTAAAATCCAAATGGATTTGAGGCCATTGGTTTCTGTTATGCAAAGATCTATAATTCATAAGGCATCTGCTTCTGTAGGTTGGAGGGTGGTGGCAGTCCTTGGACACATAGCACAAACCCCAAAGGACTATCAAATACATAGAGGAATTCATAGCACTTCACATATTTCAGGCTTTTTAATGAAAATGGGATGTGAAAAAAGGGAATTAGAATGCATTAATACACTTTTCTCAATGGAGACTATTACTCAATATTATAAAACCAACTAATCAACATTTATGTAATTGAGAATTTTTATTACATCCTGAAAGGCAAAGGCTTTTAGTCTATTAAAAATTTATAAAAGCCTTTAAAACATCTTCTTTTAAAGCCAAGCTAACTATAACTGTTATTTGTAGTCAATACTAAAAACTTAAAAAAAAAAAAAGCTACAAACTCATAAGATAGTGAAATGTGGTAGAAAGAATATTAGAAGTATAGAAAAAAGTCATAGAATTTTAGCTCTAATTATGTCCCTTCTGAGTTGTGCCGATTATGGCAAATAGTTTGAGTTCTCTGAGCCTCAGTTTCCTTATTTATAAAATATGAATTGTCTCCCTTAAAAGATTATTGCAATAAGTAAATGAAATATTATATGCTATCTTGTGAAATGCCTGAGAAAAACTAAGATGTTATTGTGAAGGGTCCACCACGAATTATAGTTTACAAATAAATACATTGTTAATCATATATAATATTAATATATAATTATATAAGCATAAAATATAAAGTCATAATATGATATAATAAATTAATATTATATATTATAATATATTAATATTTTGAGTTTTATATTATATATTATATGTAATGTGTGTATATGTATATATATATATATACACACACATATATTTGGTAGTTTAAAACATGTCAGCTGTTCTTAGAAGTTATAATAGCAAAACTTACTTCTATCCTGAGGCCATATCTAAACTCACTGTGTTTGTCAAGTTATTATTGATACTTTATTATCTAAAGAAATACCAACTTCTAGAAACTGCCAAAGTAGCTAAAATGAATGACATCAAAGTTGGCCATTTTATGGGGTAAAAGCAGTCTGAAGAGTAGTTACAAAGATAATTACGTGACTGGGAGTTAGAGTGGCAGAGACACCTGAGGAGAAAAACCACAATTTAAGCCATTGAAATCCACATGTGCTTTCATTTAATACATGTGTAGTGTCTTAATTTAACACATATTTTGTGAGAAGACTATCCAATGCCAATTTCTAGAATGTGAAAAAATAATACCAGTAAGCCTGAACAATAGGATTATTATACGGATTTAACCCCGTGGCTCACTGAACAACCCCTGTGTGACCCTAGCTCACCTCTATCCAGCAACCAAAAGGCTAATGCTGCCACAGATGGGCTCCAGGAATCTACCCAGTACCACAGCCTGTCTCTTCTGATTGGTCCACACCTTTGCTGCCCCATGTGTTCCATGTTCAAAATATCTGCTCACATGTAGACCAACTACTGTCCCTGGGTTGCATCCATAGGTCTCCCTTCCCGATACCTAACTGCATGTATCTTTTCCAGTTGTCCATGAATCTGAGATTTCTGTGCATTACTATCCTCTTATGGGCTTACTCATAGTATTCAGTCACTAAAAAATTATTGTGAAAACATTCCCATGTGTCCTACTTTTAAATAAATAATCTTAGTTCTTTTACTTTTTCACCCAGATACTATGTTTTACATGTTGTGAATAATTTAGCTGTAGTGTTCCCTACCCTTGAAATCTTTATATTTATTCACAATTCTCTTCAAATGAGCAAATTAAATCTGTAAATAATTTTTACTAGTCACAAACTCCAATATGAATATCCTGTAGATTGTTGTGTTATAACAAAGAGAGTATAAGCTCAAGCTGTTTACTTATTCATAACAAAACTAATATTGGTTATAAAAAATGCACATGCTCCAACCTTCTCAGAGATAAACACTTGATACTTTTATCATATGCTTTCTAACCATTTTAAGCATAACAAATCTAGCTGTATATGTTTTTCTACATCTTGCATTTTTCTGTGACAACTTTTTGTGGACCAGTTTTCATGTCAGTACAACTAAAGTCCTGTTGATGGTCATTTAGATAATCGAATTACAAGAACAGTTTTAATATGCTTCAATGGTCATCTTTAGAGTGATTGGCAAGGGGTGCCTGGATGGCTCAATCTGTTAACATCTGCCTTTGGCTGAGGTCATGATCCTGGAGTCTGGGACTCAGGCTTCCTGTTCAGTGGGGGTCGACTTCTCTCTCTCCTCTTCTCCTCCACCTGCTCGTGCTCTCTTGCTCTCTTTCTAATAAATAAATAAAATATTTTACAATTTTTTTATAATTATTTGTAAATTTTGTAAGAATTTTACAAATTTTGTAAAAATTTGTAAAAATTGTAAATAATTTACAATTATTTGTAAAAATTTTTTTACAATTATTTTTATTTTACGAAAATAAAGTGATTGGCAAGAATACATATATTTAAAGTATATGTATTTAAAGCATATGTATTTAAAATATATTTAAATACATATATTTAAAGTTTTCTCTAACCATGCTTTATTAGTTAGACTAAGTAATGTTTATTTTTATGCCCTGCTAAAGGCTCTTGCTCTGAGACAAACACAGTACAGAAAACATGCTAAATTTAATTAAGCTTATTGGAAATCTAGTCATAGGCTACACAGATTTCAAGAACTATTCTTGAAATGAATTACAGATATTCTTAAGTGTTGGATTAAACACCTAGTCCACATGGTGACTTAAAACAAATTACATAATGCACGAGGAACTCAGCAAACATTCATAGAGAGCCTAGTTCATGCACAGTACTTATCTATGGTATTCAGATAAGATTCTGTCCTTGCACATTTCATCATCTAATAAAGACCATAATCAATTGGACAGGTGTTTAATTTCTGATAGATGGAGAGAATACTATATTAGAGCTGTCACCCAGTGTTGAAGCGGTGCCCAGCCCACCCCAGGAAGGACAGATTACGAGTAGGATGAAATGGGGCAAAGGAGGGGGCAGGGAAAAAAATGGGCCAGGAGAACAGGGAAATCCTCAGAGACCCAGAGATAACAAAAATTATGGTATATTCAGTCCCCGGAAAGCAGTTAGCATGAGGAGTAGAGGATATTAAAAAGAAGAGTCAAAGGATGACACTAGAAAGGAAAGAAGGAACTACCACAATTCCCTATAAATTATAAATACAAATACTTCTTTGGGAATGTAAAACTTATGAAAATAAGATTTATGCATTTTAATATCATTAGCAATATCTTTCTCTCATGTAAATACATGGGTTTTAAATGGTGTATTACTAAAACCCATGAAATTAATTAAGGAACATAAACAGACTCTCCTAAACTGATAATGTGATCCAAAAAATTGGATCAAATATGGAAGACAATCTGACCCTATACGGCAAGAGTATTTAATAGTTCTCCCACCCTTTTATCCAAATGAATGTTTCTAGGAATTTGACACAGGGTATAATCATATTCTGGTATATTTAAATTTAATATAATTAAAAAGGAACTAATAATATTTAAATACACAAATGTTCATCAAAGAAATACTCATAATAACATTCTCCCCCCAAAAAGGGAAATATATAAATACCCAAATAGAGTTAAAAATTTATGTTGTTTAATATAACTAATAATTCCATTAAATGCATTATATTTAAAGGTATTCTTTTTTTGATAATTATTTTTAAGAAGTCTTATAAAGTAAAATAAGTATTTAAACTTTTCCATTTTATCTAATAGTCATTCTAACAATTACCTTTCTTATTTTAAATTTTATAATAGCATGTACTGCTTAATTTTAATTTGATAGTAATAAATACAAAAATTTTTAATCAAATTAAATATAAAAGCCAATATAAAATATGAAATATAAATATGTATCTGTATATTTTATCTAAAAGGATTTATATGAAAAACAAGTAGTGGTTATTTTTGAGCTAATTTTTTTATTATTTCTCCCTTATCTTTTCTTCTATATTTTCCTAATTTTCTACAAAGAACAAGTATTAATTTCATAATTAGAAAAAAATTCCCCTAAAATTGACAAAAAGAACACACAGATAGATAAATATCCAATGTACCAAAAATGAATTCCATCTCAGGGTACTAAATTCTCTGTTAGTCAGTGCCTTTATTGTGTATCAGCTCTGTGGATTGAACAAGGTCATTACCTACGTGCCATTCATCAAAATGAATGTTTAAAACATCTTTCTATTTAATACTGTTTCAAAGGGATTTGGCAAAATGCCTGCTCGAATGCATTATTAAATATGTCCATGAGGATGCTGGTTTGATTTTATAAGTCAACTTCAGAAGACAATGAATACAGGCTCCACAACATTCTCAAGTGAATTATAACCAATTTGCTTCCAGTCAATGGTACCTTGATGGCCTTTATATAAACTATGTCAATACAATCACTCTAGTGGATCTCTGTCATTGGAATTTGACTCATGGGGAAAATATTGTCTAAATATTTTCAATTCCTGTGGCCATTTTGTTTGTTTAAATACAGATTTTTCAACCCCTGAGAAGAGCTCTTATCATCTAGAGTTCTCAATGACCACCAATGCTTTTATCACTACTTTAAATGTTTCAATTAATTAGATAAACTTAGTGTGCTATCTTCAGCTAAATTGGCCCTGTAATGTAACCTTTGTCAGAGAAGATGACTTGAGAAAAATAAACATAATAACCATGTGCTGGTTGGCACCTAGTTCCAAGGACTTAGTAGACACGATCCCTCCTCAGGATGGACTCACACATCAGTGTTTATGTCAGATCCACTGGGAACTCAAATACAACACATGGCTCTTGGGAAGGACAAGGAGTTGGAAATTTGCTGGGGAGCCATGAAGATCCAAGGCTGGTATAGCATGATACAAGGGAAACTAGGCATTCAGTTGAGTTGGAAATGAATTTGAACATTCTGGTAGAATTTTCAGACACTTAAAGGTTATTGCATCTATCCATGAAAACATAAAGAATGTTTTCGTTTCTTTGATCCTCTCCTTTGTACCCATTCAAGATACTCATTTAGCCTTCAATTAATTTTATCAGTGCTCTAAGAATCCCACTATTTTAGGAGACATTTTACCTACCCGATCTTATTTTATTATGAGATATTCCCTTACTGTGAAACAATGTTGTGGAATTCTTTACTGAAAGGTGAATTATTTTTGAGGCGTGTCAATAATTTCACGGGTGGAGTCTAAAATGCCCCTGGAGTTGTTATAAATCAAGGATGGGAGTTACCACTGTAGATACCCATGTAATGGTTAAATGGGATACAAATATTATGCTCGAATCGAGTGTCTCTGCAAGGAATAGTGCCTTATTTGATTGTATGTTTTCATTTTATAGAAAAATATTGGAAGCTTCCAAATTGAGTATAAAATGACAAATTGCTACATGACTACTTTTATCCATAAGACAAGGGAGTTGAACAAAATTATTTCTAAGTTCCCTTCCATTTTTAAAATACCATGATTCTACCTTTTTTACTCACAACATGACAGTAATGGCTGCCCACTGCCATGGCAGCACTCCCAAGAATGCTTGTTAATGGCCACAGACTGTCAACTATCATTTTCCATGTCAATGGCCCAGGAAAAAGTCTTGAGGTCCATTTGGAACTTATAAAAAGTGGGGCACTCGAAGCACAGACGAAATACAGCTTTCCTTTTGAAGGTTGCTTTAGAGATGGTTTTTCTTTGAATAACTAGAGAAGGCATCTCTTAAAAGACTCAGTATTTGGGGCAAATCACAAAGATCGTCATCATCCTCACAAAAGGAAATGAATAACTAAAGTAATGATGATCCGTCTTTTGCGCCAGTTCTCAGAAAGTAAAACGAATCCCACGATGTTCCTGGGAAGTTGTCTTGGGGGTAAGCTGGAGCATGAGTGTTTTCTCATGGTGACAGAGAAACAACATTCTCCTCTTCTGCAAGTGTTCATTTGCCTTCTGATATTTTCTGGAAAATGGAGACGCTCTTCAAGGCTAGCAGGGAGTGAAAAGACAAAGGAGAAGATGGGAAGTATTTGATGGCATCTGAGTCTTGCGTCTGAAGGAGGCAGCAAGAGCGTCCTGAAGATGTTGTGAGGCTCTGAGCACAAGTATTGCACTGGGGGGGCAAAAAAATGTACTGCCCCGGGGCCCTAAGTAACCTCACAGGGTCTGGCCACACAGAATCTCCCTATTTCTGCAGAAACAGGACAGCAGCATCTTAAAGCAGTGGCTTAGGATCTAGGGGCAACAAACTTCCAAGAAGCACCTGGAAGAACAGAACCCTAAGAGCTGTGTTCCTGAGTAAATCATTGCCTCTGTGAGCATTGCCGGTATCACTTGGGAAGGGACTGGCCCTGAGGTTCTGCCTGGACAGCTGGGCATTTGCAGCTAAGTCGGGTTAATATGATCACATTTCTACTTGCAAGATAATAAAGGTCAGAGTATTGATAGTGAAGAGTAAATGAATTTCAGGAGCAATTTTAAGTAATTTTTTACCCTTCCTGAGGAGGCAGATAGCCTTTGTACTGGTAAATAAAGAGATTAAATTTGAGACCAAACTAAAATTCTTTTTGCAGAATGAGTTAAGCTGACGTTTTAAGGTAGAAACATATATTGTTATTTATGTGTTAAATTATTTATATTGTTAAATATGTTATTTATTGTTATTTATCACTGTTATACGTTAAGGAAATGCTACCCCTGGCCATTAACTATGGGAACTAGACAAGCCAATTCAACTGTCTGTCCTCAGCTTTTTATTACAAAAATAGAGGGATAAATACTGTGATAATGGGATCCTCAAAACTTCCTGTAAATTCTGTATTTCAAATATTCCATGATTCTGCCAACGGCTTCTAAGAATGAATATATACTTGTGTATACATACACATACACACATACACAAAAAGATACCTATATATTTGAATACATATGATTATATAAATACATGTAATCATAAAGAGGTTGGTAGGGACACATGGGTAGCTCAGTCTGTTAAGCATCGGACTCTTGGTTTCAGCTCAAGTCAGGATCTCAGGGTCATGAGATCGAGCCCCATGACAGCCTCCATGCCTGTTTAAGATCCTGTCTCTCTCTTCCCACCTGGCTCTACCCACTCCTGGTCACATGGGCTCTCGCTCGCTCTCTCTCCCTCTCAAAAAAAAATGGGGGAGGGGATGGCAGTTGGGAATTTAGTCCTTTGATTGCTTGGTAACTTTTACTTTTGATGTTTTGCATCAACAGTTGTATTTATCAGTATCCCTAGAGAACTAGCAAATTCTTACTACAGTTTGTCTGACCTTGGACTCCTCAAAAAGGAGACATTTTAAGACTCCATACCTTAATGTTCTGATGTTAGTCTTTATTTTTAAATGTTACCTCCAGATAGACCCATAGAAGTGTGAGAGCTTTCCGATTTCTAGCCAAATTGCATTTTGCAGTCTCATCCTCTGTATCATGGTCACACGTTAAGACTGAAGAAGACTTTGCTTCCTCTATAGTCTTCCAACTGGAAGAGAAAAGGAACCCAAACACTGCGCTCCTTCAGGAGGAGCAGACCCCTAAAGGGAGTCTTTTGTTGTTGTTTATTCACATATTCAGCACAAATCACTTGATAAAATTATGGCTTCTGGTCTATGCTAGTTTATTCATGCAGCATTGAAGCATACTGAGTCTCACTGAAAATGAAATCTTAATTTGCTTCACTAATGGAACTCATTTTATTGCTTAAAGCTCTGCCTTTGATTATTACTTTGCGACACAGGAAAAGGAGTGATAAAACACTTTAATTGATGACACCTCCATGATATTTGTTACACCTGCTATAAAGTAATTAGTTATTCAACTATAATAACTGCTTATTAAAATGAAACGCAATAAATACTAGAAAATCTGTAAGACAATTTAGCTACTTAGGAAAGCTATGGTCCGTTAAGCTACCAAGAGCAAAGATCTATCTGTCTCTGTATGTGATCTGTGATGTTGTCCCATGTTATTTTTTAATGCCCTGTGTTGTGCTAGCCTCAGTACAGTTATTAGCAAACAGGTGTTCTCATTATACAAAAAGTGTAAATGGCCATAAACAACTCCCCCGTTGGCGGAGAAGCTGAAGACTCGGTTCTTATGGAGACCCACTCCATCGTGGAGACGATCATTCAGTCCCAGCCTGTCTGGGAAAGGTCTGCTTTCCCATATGTAATGCCTGCCTGGGGAATAAACTTTCCTTTGGAGACTTCCATAAGCATGAAAGATAAATTCTGTCTCCAATGAACACAAGACGTACCCTCGGGCTGCCTCTGCTGAAGTTCCTTTGCTCCCGGCAGGTAAGGAAGACGTGCCGGCTTCACGGGGCAAAGATGATGCTAGCCTTAGCCGCAAGTAGCTTTCCTACAAGGGGAGGGGAAACAATCAATTTTAATAAGCAAACAACACAGTGAACTTTTTGACTCTGTGTTTCCAAAGAAATCGGCTTCTAAAGGAGGAAAGGAAACCCTATTTTTGAACTTTTTTTTTTCACCATCTAGAAAGTACTATATGTTGGCCAACTGAACATAATAAAAAAAATTTTTATAAAGTAAAATAAAAAAAGAAAGAAAGAAATTACATAATCAAAACAAGAGAAAGCACAAAAAGGGTTCAAGAACATTGAGGTTTGCTTTCCTTCTGTCTCTGTTTTCTGAAGTCATGTCACCTGCCCAGGTCACTGACCCTCTGGATCCCATACTTCCTAGTTTTTTTATGTTTGCAATTTTAGTGATAATAACGGCCTCACAAGTGCAACTATAAGTTCTGCTAGGAGACCTTGATGTCTTTGGAGAAAAGTTTTCACACACACACACACACACACACACACCACTGCTTATTCATCTTCTTAGCCCGAATGTCATTTATATACAAATGCTATACAAAAGCTCTGCAATGTTTGTGCATTGCGGGTCATTCAGATAAGCAATAGGCTGGTTGGTTATATGTTAACTTAGATATTCAACAGCAGGCCATCTGTTCTCTGTAAACAGTCTCAGGTTGACTTTTATAACTTGTCTTTATAGAATATATTAGATAGATTACCTTATGAGTAAAACATCCTGAAATTCTTTATGAAAAGACTCATATGGGAGAAGTGTCGGGTAAGGTGTATCTGAGCCCACTGATAACCCGTATGTAAGTGCTGGTGTTTTATTTCTTTCACTAATAAAAGCTCTTCAGTACGTAATATGGAAGAACTTATGAAAGCCCCTTCTTGATTAACTTTTTCAGTGAACAGAGATTTGCCCTGTTCCTCAGCTCAAAAATAATAAGAACTAGATCTAAAGTACATAATTGGGATTAAAAGTGTATACTTCCTAAATAAATTTGGCTTTCTAGAATTGATATGTACAAGTTCAAGACTTGTCACCTTATATTAATGCACTGAGAAAATTGAAACTTTCTGACCCCTAATTTTTTTTTTTAGCAATTAACTGGATTAGGGCAGGCATCCTTACCCAATCCCCCATTGCCACAGCTCCCTCAAACCCCCAACACCACTAGATTGAGAGAGAGAGGCAGAATCTGTGGATAGGCTTAGGAGGCTCATTAAAGCGCTGAAACGATAGCCTGATTTTTTTTTTTTTCTTATCTTTATGTATATTAAGGCTCCTGTTTGTAAACAATAGAAACCAGTTCTGGTGAACTTACGTAGAAAAGGAATTTACTGGAAGGATATTGGATAATTCAATGAATTTTCTAGCATGATGTAGAGTCTAGAAATCGTTTATAAAAACAAGGGAAACTAAGCACCCAAAACAATAGTGAAAAGTCACACTAAAGGAAGGCAGTGATTAGGATCTCTAGTACACAAAACACTTTCCCACTGGTCTGGAATGTTAAATGCTCCACCCACTTGTGCCTCTAGAATAAATGGGAACTTATCCCAGTCTCTTTGTATCACTAGCTCTCCATACAAAGTCCCAGAGCTAGGTAAGATGATTCAATTGGCAGAGCTTAGGATGAAAGCCAGCATTCTATCTATGGGGGCTCAGAGAATACATTGGGACTTTGCAGATTCTGCGTTCCGTGCTATGATGGGACTTGACTTATCCAGCTGAAGACAATGAACATCTAGAAGGAAGGAAGGAAAAGGGGAGCGGGGGGAGGAACCTATTGGGAAGACAAGTCATAGCTTTTATCAAATTCTTATAAGTATTGATTTTCCAAACAGGCTAAGAATCACTACATCGTACAGAGTCATAGAAGGAATGATTTACCTCCAGAAGGAACTAGAGACCCAAAGAGATGAAGAAGAGATCACACATGCCACTCACCAGCAAGATCAGCACAGGGGCTAGAGTGTAGGGACTCAAAAAAGTGAAGCTGTTTTTGCTCAAACAAATTGAATCGTATTTATAGATTTTTCAATTGGAAATTTATATCTTCCAATTACTTTTCAGTTTATGAAAACTGTCATGTTCCTTCACTGGTCACCAGATAAAGAAAACTTGTTGGCAGACACAGAAAAGGTCTTCATCTTGGGTCGGGGGAGAAAGTAAGGTTTTTAAAAACTGGATATTGTTACTCGCCTGTAAGTTACTCTTTCTTTCTTCCAAGACCATGATAGACAGATACCACAACACAGCAGTCCTCCCTTCTCCGTGGGAGATACATTCCAAGATGCCCAGTGGATGCCCGAAACTGCCTAGAGTTCTGAACCATCTGGAGAGTATGCATTTTCTTATGTATACATACCTGGGGTCAAATTCAACTTACAAATGAGGCACAGTCAGAGATTAAGGATAACAACTCATAATAAAATAAAACTATTATAACAAACTGTAACAAAAGTTATGTGAACAAGGACTCTCTCCCTTAAGAGAGACGTCTTCTTGTACTGTACTCAGCACTCTTTTCCTCATGAGGTAAGGTGATGAAATGGCTACATGATGACATGAGGTGAGGTGAATGGCGTAGGTGCTGTGACATAGTGTTGCGCAACCATTGACCTTCTGTCGATTCATCAGAAGGGTCATCTGCCTCTGGGCTGAGACTGACCTCTTGTAACAGAAACTGTGGAAAGCGAGACCATAGACAAAGGGGGATTTCTGTATCCACTAACTTCCTGTATCCAAAGGGGGATTTCTGTATCCACTAGCTTCACTGTAGTGAAGATGCAATTTGTTCTCTGGATCATATGTGATTCTATTATAAAAATATTCTGTCTTAAATCAAAGTTTAAGTAAATGAGCTCAATGAAAACTTGGTAGCAAATTCTTGTCTTTGGCTTTATCGAAGTTCTTCTTTTTTCCCCTTCCTTTTCTTGTTTTAGTTCTTTCCTTTTTCCTTTCCTTTTTTCCTTTCTTCCTTACTTTCTTTCTTCTTTAGTGTATTTAAGAAATGCACACAAACATATATGTGTGTTTGTTTTATTCTTTCTATACCCACAATGGCAACTGGTCACAGTTTTACCTTTCATTTATGAACTGATACTTAAACTGATGTTTAAAAATAAATTTCTCAGGGCACCTGGGTGGCTCAGTGGGTTAAAGCCTCTGCCTTCCGCTCAGGTCATGATCCCAGGGTCCTAGAATCAAGCCCCACATCGGGCTCTCTGCTCAGCAGGGAACCTGCTTCCTCCTCTCTCTCTGCCTGCCTCTCTGCCTACTTGTGATCTCTGTATGTCAAATAAATAAATATAATCTTGAAAAAAAATAATAAATTTCTCAAAAGTAGTTTGATATAAATAATAGTAATAAACAGAGGAATAAAATTGACAGGCTAATATAAAAATATAGATCTTTATTAATTTTACTCGTTTTTCAGAATGCTTTCATTAGCCTATAAAGTCCCTTAAAGACCTATGAAGAGAAAAAATACAATGTTCCTCATTTTATGTATCAGAAAACCAAAGCAGAGGAAAGAAAGTCTTTCTTTGGCATGAATTGTTAAGCAGGGAGCTACAAAATAATAATAATAATGAAAATACTGAATAATCATTAATAACAATGAAATTCAAAGCTGTAGACAAAGAGCAAGGCAAACTTCTAGTGTGATTGTTTCAAATAGGTATTAAATGAAATTAATGGGTTGATATACAGGAAATCATGGTCAGTTGGTGCTTGAGGAATAGATTGGAGTAAGCAAGACAGAGGGAAGGAGAGTGGTGTGTAATTGGGCAGTTGTCAGAGTCCTTTATTGGGTTTAGGAGGTAGTAGATCTAGAAGCAGAGAATTTAAAGGAAAAGTGAAAATCTGTGAAAACATATCTTTGAGTCAATATAAGGTAGGTCTTAGGCATCACACCAAGGAGTTTGACTTGGGGGCAGTAGTTTATGAAAGCCGTGCTTTGCAATGCCGTGTCTGGGATTTCCATGAATAGATGACCTAGACACTGACAGGGAGAATAAAAAGGAAGAGGAAAAACTTACAAAAATATTATAACACATGTAATACTAGTAATGCTAGTCACATTTCAAATTTATCACCTAAATTTAAAAGAAATTGAACCAGGTCTCAAACTCAAATATTCCAACTGCAAATTATGGGCTCCTCTACCTATATATTATGTCATATACATTGTGTTAAAATGGGAGATAAACTTGAATTTGCACACGGGTTTGAGTTTGAAGTGACAACAGAGCATCATTTATTCAGTCGCAGGGATAAAACTCAGAATAATGGTAAGACCCAGCAATATACATTTCAGGGGAAATTAGGAAAGTAGCATTTCCAGAGGTGACATCCATCTTTGCGGTGAGATAGGATTACCGATTACTTACCGAGGGCGGAAGCTGGAGTTACTGGCTCCAATCAATCCTCATAGGTCTGGAACTCTCTCAAGCTTTTAAACTTGGTGTAAGAACAAAGAGGATTGATGGGGGGTGTGGGAGTGGTGTGAAGTGGCTATTCCAGGATTGGCTCAATGATCACAACTGAAGCTTAAGAGAAAAGTAAGTCTTTGGGGTTTGGTGTGAGTTCTTCCATGAATGGATCAGTCAAATGCTGAAAAAGTTGAAATGGATCACGTGCTGCTAGAGCCATGTCTCTAGTATAACCTTGGCTGGGGACGAGGCATTCTTAGCACCATCTCTTAGCTTCAGGAAATACTGTTACATTCTCAGCCGCCTAGCGCTCCCAGCGGGGCCCTCAGCTGGTCACAGGCATCAACTCTGAAAGCCGCGTTTTCAGCTCCGAGTCACCTAAAACCTTAGACGGGTCTCTATGCGCGAGAGTATCCAGAGTTCAAAGCATCAGATAATTTTCAATCAAAAGTTTAGCCTCAGGGAGCATAAGGTTAACTGAAAGTCAGCTTTGCAAAATCCATAAAATAGAATGAATAAAATAAAATGAGAAGCAGGAATGTAGCAGTCACTGGAAAGGGAATTAATGTTCTCTATGATACATGATCCAGACACTTAAAAAGGAAAGATAGTGTAAGACTTGACCAAAAAAAAAAAAAAAAAAAACAAAAAAACAAAAAACCACCACTATTTTTGAAAAAAGAGTTTCAAAAGATTATTTTAAGCGCCTATTACATTTTATCTATAAAGGATGTTATCAGATATGCCATGAAAAGTGACTATGAATTTGGTTAGAATTATCCTCTTGTATTTTATTGGTGACTGATCCGCTAATAAAAGATACTAAGAAAACACAAGCCTGCTTTGAAGCAAACATGTAAGAGAAGACTTGGAATTTACTAGCCATCATCCTTAGTCCTCGCTGCAAGCATCGCAACCTTGCAAAAAGCAAACATTTATCAGGGAGGCCATAGGAAAAATTATGAGGAAGCTCAAAATAACATTTTCAATGTAATTGCTGAGACCCAGTAGAGCAGTGAACTTAAAAAAAGAAAAAAAGAGAGAGAGAGAGAAAGAAATGAAAGAAAAAAACCGGATTTGCCAAGAATATATTTGGGAGTTCCCTCCAATAGTCATTTGAAATACAATCTAGAGTGTAAGTGATGCCCTGAGCCACAGCCGGTCACTGCTGAGACCTTACCTCTGTGTCTGTCCCATTAACATAATATTTCCTTTAATTATGCCCACACCATTAAAAGGTATTCATTTTATGGACTGCGGGATGATGAGAAGGATGGTGACTTTGCCCGTATCGATAAGGGCAATGGAAGAAACGGAGTGCTTCTGTGTCTCCCACGCACAGTTCATAAATTCAAGAACAGACTCTGGGTCCCCAGCCCAGCCTTCCAACCCAGAGGCATGCAGGAGCATTTCGAGCAGGAGTAAAAGGCAGCTCGCAGCCAGAAGGGCAGCAGGCGCACTAGGATGCTCTATGTAAGGCAAAGAGAGGAGCTGCAGAAGGCAGCAGACAGTCCTACCTGTGCCTCGGTTTCCAAGAAACACCTGTCACTGTTTTCTGTTACTGTTGGGGGCTCTGCACGATCTCAAGTGTGATCAAGGGAGGAGTGCTTCTCCTTTCTGAAAAACTGTGTATATACACCACACACACACACACACACACACACACACACACACACACACACACCTTTCCTTTTTATTCAGTATGAAATGAGAAATTTATTGAAAGGAAAGTGAACTTGTCCCTGGGGGAAAGGCTTACAAGCTTGAATGAAATAAGTCAGCAAATGGCTAAAAACTGGGTTCTTCCGTGGAAAATTTGGTGGATTTTATATCATGAAGCAAGATGCATGGTTTGCAGGTTTTTGTTTCTTTTTAATATAGTTAACAAATATTCTCTGATCCTTAATAGACGTACATTTGTCTGAGGCCACAATCACAAGCAGGGCATAGTTTCTCTCTGTCAGCTCGCACTGCAGAAAAGAAGCATATTCAAGGTATCTTGCTGGTTCTCCCACACCCAGGAAAAGTTATTTTATTCCATTGTCTCTGCAAATAAATGAGAAGCAGTAGAGTGTTGAATGGCTTAGCATTCATGCCTACGCCTGACTTTCTAAGGAGCTTCCTGATTATCGAAGACAAGGATGGATCCCACAAAGAGCACAGTATGGTCCAGAAACAGACGTATAAAAAAACGTGGTATGAAACATGCCCTAAGAAAATACGGTGCATATACAGAAGCAAGGCAGCAAATGACAAATTCTGTGTGCAAGGACATCAGGCTGGGTTTGCCTGACTGTGATAGGGGAGCTGGTTGTGCTGCGGTGGGAGGGGCTGGGGTAATCATCCAGGCAAGGGAAGAATAGTTTCACGGGCTGGCGCAGTAATGGGTCTAGGTATAATACTTACCAAAGAATGGGCATTGACAAGATATACATATTCTCTGTTTCCATACCACAGAAGAAAGAAAATTGAAGAATGTGTAAAGTTCCAGACGCCAAAGAGAAATCATTACCACTTGCTTTAGTTGTAGACAACATCAGCCCTCATTTTGATATATGGTAGAAGAAAAATATTTTGTTTCCATGACAGTCCCATTTTCAATAGAAAACTGCAGCTGAATTCCCTCTAAAAAGAGAACACAAAGAAGGTAAATTTGCATTTGCTGAGAAGGAGCAGTGCTGTGAAGAGAGAGTGGTGTCAACGTTTCTCTCCAACAAAAGTATGATGAGAACTAGATTAAACCCATGTTCCTATTCAGAATAAGAAATACGTTATAGATGTGATAAATAAATCCACATTTCAGTGTCATCGAATTAAATGGGCATTCAGTGAAAATTCAAGAGTTTTGGTTGAGTAGCATCAGAAAGTCTTTCTTGTTTCTAACATAACAAATCTAATTACCTTGGATATAATATCATATCAGACCAACAGAGTGTATAATGTTCTCTAGGTTCTTAGCAAACTAAAATTCCATAAATGTGTCTGGAATGCTTAAGTGTGTCCTACTTTCCAAAGTCTTTCCTAGACTAATGACTAAATGAAGAATATCCTCATAGTCATTTTGTGTAGAAATACTTTGACCATGTGTTCAATATCTCTAAATCATAATTATATATTGGAGATAAGCTGTAAATATTTATATTTGGGGAAAGAGATTAATTTTCCTTTAATCACAACTACCCACAGCTTCTTTGATTCAAGTCATTTTTCTCATACAAGTATTTGCTTTTCCTGAATTCAACCGAACCACAAAATATGGGTGTATTCAAAGTGCTTTTAAAATTGGAGATAAATAGTACGTGAGACCATATGACTATGTTGCTATCAAAAACCTTAATTTAGTTAATTTTAAAGATTTTTTTTTTAATTTGACAGAGTGAGAGAGCAAGCACAAGTAGGGGAAGCTGGAGAGGGAGAGGGAGAAACAGACCCCCGGTGAGGAGGGAGCCCAATGGAGGGCTTGATCCCAGGACCCTGGGATCATGACCCGAGCCAAAGGCAGACACTTAACCAATTGAGCCACCCAGGCACCCAGGCACCTCAAATAATTTAGTTTTTAAAACCACAGAATGTAAAAGAATTACATTCTTTTGAACAATAAATGTTTTTCTTCCCCAATCCCATGATGGGGACACATTTTCAGATTATCTTGCAAATAAGTAGTGCACCAATCCCTGAAGGTCAATGGATCCATGAGAAATATCAGTAACTCACTGGCCACGAAGAGTGAGTTTTGTGGTTGAAGACTGTCTCAGATAGGGGTGAAGGCAAGAAATTTGCCAAAAGTATCATGAAGGGATTATTTATAAGGTGAGGGCAGGTTTATAGGACACTGTAGGAGAGCACTATTCCAGAGACAGGAATGGTGGAGTACATTTACCACTCTAGGCCTTGACGGGGACAAGAAGGAGCAGAACCTTGAGAGAGAGAGGGAAAGACCAAGAGACAGAGAGACAGTGAGCAAGCACTCTCGACATAAGAGAGAGAGCTTCATAGAAGAAATGCACACGGCTAACTGCATTCCTTCCAGTGTCCCTATAGGTTGCACATAGTCTGAGGATGAGAAAGGCCCATTGCTGTGAAGCCTAGAGGTCAATCTCCAGAGCCCAGAGCAGGGTAAAGAAGGGTGAGTGAAGAAACAAAAAGAAGGCACAGTACACAGTAGTAGGCTTACTTTTTAGGACCTACGTTTCAGCTCCTACCCCTAAATATGCCAAAACTAGATGTTGAACTCAAACTTTCAAAACTTCCATCTGGTCATACACTAATACACTAATTCTTTCCAGGGATTCATTCTTTTTTTTTTTTTTTTTTTTTTTTTTTTTTTCTTACTGCTGGAAAGCATTGCTTTGGTAAGGTGAAAGATGAACTAGACACAAATATTCAAGCAGCTAAATCACAACGGGGAAAGGATTTAGGCAGTAGGAAGAAAATATGGCCAATCAGTGTATTCAAATACATACCATAAAGAGAAAGAAAATTTACTGATTCATATATTCCATAGTCAAACCTTTACAGAGAATGTACCAGGCTCAATGTCACATTACCTTAGACTGATCAAATGCAAGAAGCATTACCATAAGCAAAATTTTTGCATTGTGTAATACTATGTACTTGATTCTATATTTAATTATTAGATTTCTTCTAAAACTAACTTTTACCTATCTACAAAAAGTGAGATATAACATGCAGCAGAGCTTTTTATGCCTGTTCTCTATATAATAAAATTATCTAAAAAAAAAAAGAAAAATTTTTTTCAGGGATGCCTGGGTGGCTCAGTGAGTTAAGTGTTTGCCTTCAGCTCAAGTCATGGTCCCAGGGCCTGGGATTGAGTCCCACATCGGGCTTTCTGCTCAGCGGGGAGCCTGCTTCTCCCTCTCCCTATGTGCTTCCTTCAGTTTGTACTCTCTCTCTGTCACTCACTCTCTGTCTTGCAAATAAATAAATAAACTCTTTTTAAAAGAGAGAGAGATTTCAGTGAATAATCAAGTTTTAGACATGTGTGGGAGAAATGCTGAGATGTTTCTAATTGGATTCTTATTAAATTGAAATCTTTCAAAAATTAGTTTAACTGTGAACTTTTTTTTTTTTAACCTGATTTTTTAAAAAATTTCCTGTTAGATTTGGTTCTATTTTTGAGGTCATTTCCTTTATTTTTTTTTAAAAGATTTTATTTATTTTCTTGAGAGAGAGAGCAGAGAGCACAAGCAGGGAGGAGGGGAGAGAGGAAGAGGGAGCAGACTCCCCACTGAGTGGTGAGCCCAATGTGGGGCTTGATGCGGGGCTCGATCCCAGGACCCTGAGATCATGATCTGAGCCAAACATGAGGGTTGGCCAACTGAGCTACCCAGGCGCCCCAAGATCACCTTGTTTATTACTTAAGGTCAGTCATGTATCTATTTCCCACCAAAACGATGGGTTTCTGCTGGCTCTTCATCTAATTCTCTGCCCGGCAGAAACCTCTCATAAGTCAGGGCTCTGCAGGGGTGTAAACAGGGAGCGGTGGGATTGGATGCAGTGTGGTATTTTTCAAAACACAGTGTCACCCACAAACCACCAAATTGCCATTATCACCTGTCTTTGGAAGAAGTTCCACTAGTCCACATCTGTCTAGCATTAATAACTGGTGAGGCTCTGAGCCTATCACAGCAAGCACGTATCTTTTATAAGACTGGCTACCTAAGAGTGGGCTGAATCCAGCAGGAAACAATGGTTTTCATCTAAAAACCATTTCATCTTTTGTCTTTGCCCTCACCTCAGAGAGGACTTGAGACCATAAACAATTTTGTAGTTAGTGAGAATCAAGCACATTATCCTAAGGACTTAGATGATTCCTGCCATTACCAGGGGTGTCTTAATGTACTTAGTTTTTAGGCCCAGGTCCATATATGCATTTATAAACATAGCTTTTAAATTTCATGGAAATAGTCAAGGTAATAGATTTTCAGAATAAGTCAGTTTCCTATGTACTGCAGATCTCAGAACCTTTGTTGAATCTTGACAAATATCTCCATTGGAATTTCTATCATGTCTTTTATGATTCAGTGGCCTCTCATATGCATGTATCATAAGTTAATTTGTAACATCATTAGCTACCTTTATTCGTCTCCAGATTATCCACTTTTACCAGCAGGTGCATTTTGTATACTCCAATGATCTAGCTCTGCCCTGTACCTAACAGCAACTCATCAGACTTTTGTCAACTGAATCAGCAGAATGATTTGGCCAGTTCCTTATTTTATGAAACATCTATAACCTTCAAAAACTATTTTGATAAAAAAGTATTTTTCTCCATTGAAAAAGTCAGGTCTTCTGAGATAAAATCTGAAATTGATATTGTTGAATATTTTCAATTCATGGCATCCTGGATGCTGTATCCTAATGTTTCTGCATCACTTTTGAAACTTGGGTCATGAACTATCAACCAAGAAGTCTTTCTTTGACTAGATTTTTCTCTGAAATCTTATCACATTTAGAGTAAAAAGGTTGGAATAATATGAAGATTGCTGATCCTAAATTATATGGAATTTTAATATTTAATAATTATTTTATGTATGTAACTATTTTCTTGACAGCGAAATCATAAACCCTACA
Source organism: Mustela nivalis (assembly GCF_964662115.1). Taxonomy (NCBI): domain Eukaryota; kingdom Metazoa; phylum Chordata; class Mammalia; order Carnivora; family Mustelidae; genus Mustela; species Mustela nivalis. The sequence goes on along the minus strand of NC_139039.1, from coordinate 15,797,615 downwards.
AGGTTCGTAGTATGCCAGATTCCTCACAGAAGCATACCCATATCAAGGCCAATTCAGAGCAAAAATATGTGACTTTTTTTCCCCAACAAAATTATTTCATATCTTGGGCTGGGCCATGTATAATGTCAGCAGAAACAATTTTGGTCCATTGTTGGCAAAAAACAAACAAACAAACAAAACAAAAAACAAAAAACAAAAAACCTACATCTCAGTTTTGATGGTCATACTGGGCATTTATTATTTTACCCTTTGAAGTCTCTACTGTATCTCTTACATGAAGGACATGTTGCTAAGCTTTTTTTATTGTTCTACTTTAAATGTTTTATTGAAATATATTTAAGATATAACATTGAACAAATTTAAGAGGTACATGTTAATCTGATATATTGTAATATGATTGTCATTATAGTAATAATTAGCACCACTATCTAGTACATTACATAATGATCCTTTCTTTTTAATGGTTAGAAGCAGTAAGTTCTAGTCTCTTAGCTGTTGTGAGGATTATAACACAATACCGTTGTCTATATTCACTTTACTGTACATCCGATCTCTAGTGCTTATTTACTACTCAGTGCAAGTTTGTTCTCTCAGACATCTTTCCTATCCCCCCATCCCTCAGCCTTTGATAACCACCATTTTGTTTTCTGTTTTAAGAGTTTGGCTTTTGTTAGATTCCACATAGAATATCATACAGTATGTGTCTTTCTCTGTCTGATTTATCTCACTTAACGTAATATGCTCAAGGTCACTTGAATGAGTCAAGGTGACTATTTAACCTGTCTTTAAAAGGAAAGAAAAGTGAGTTTCCTCAACTCCAAATGTTAAAGGCTTTAAAAGATGAAATGCATATAATTTTCTCAAAGCTACCTTATGGTTTTCTGAGTGTTTGGTATTTTTTTTTTCTTCCTGTCGTGAGCTTGATACATGAAGAAAACTTGGAGTGTTGAAGGCATCATAGAATGGAACAATTCCACACTATTGCAATTCTCATTTCAGAGTTATAGTAAGTTCAATGTTACAGGACATCTCATCTTAGATTCAGTTAGAGCAATGGCCAAAAAGATGCTCTGTTGAATCCTAGAATATTTACTTTACTTCTCCTTCCGAAGTATGAAATACATTCAAAACTTAAATAGACATTATATACAGGTATAATTAACATTTAAAATCTTATATATTTCAAATATTCTCACAACCCCACAACTGAGCAGAACACTTGTCATTTGAACCGCAACTGCTCTAGTAGATGCAGGAAGGATTGAAACTTGAAAACACCTAAGCACTTTGTTTACGATGACACCACCATAATAGTAAAAATAACCCTTTGTTCTTTCATCTGAGGATGCCAAAGAATTTGAAAACATCAATTCAGTAATCTTCACAAAAGCCCTTCAATTTAAGTTAAGATAAACTGAACGCCAAAGTGAAATTCCTTTCCATGTTACACATTTTTTCTCATAAGAGAAAAGAGGCTGACATTTGCCTCCAAATTGAAAATAATGACATCCCAGACCTTTTGGTTCTTATTGGGGTAGCAAGCCAAAAGTTTTAAGAAAGGGTGCTTGTGATTTTTAGATGCAGGAAATGCACCAGGGAATTGGGGGGGGGGTGACATTAAATCATTTTTTTTAGGCCACCATTTGTCTTATTCCTTAAGAAAACACTGCCTCTCATGTTCCGATGAGAGATGCACACGTATATGTGCACACACAAAATGGCCATATCTCTCAGTCCCAACAGGTTTTCCTTCTGGACTAACAGTATCCCTGGGAAATGGAGCTTTGCTTTGGTAGACAAGCATGTACTTTCAGAGGATAGGCTGTTACTGACATCGGGGTGCCTATTTTCTCATTTGTTTGTGCATAGCAGATTTCCCAGTAAAATCTACAGTTGATCCAACATCAGAGAATTAAACCCAGAAGCTGATGAATCAGATGTGTTCATTAACTTAAGGATACTCTGATGTCAGTGCTGTGAAAACAAGTTTAAGAGAATATGGCGGCTCAACTGGGTGTACTCTGTGGGGCTGGGATTCACAAAGACCAACACCAAAGGGTTCATTCTACTCTCAACCATGTGTTCTTCACTTGATCTTCCCAAAATGAGAGGCTGATTCAGATTAACCATTTCTCAAACTTGTGACTTTAACAAAAACAAGTTGACCTCATTTCAAACTATATGACAAAGCCATAATGATCAAAATCATATAGTACTGGCATAAAAGTAGGCACATGGACCAAAGGATCAGAATCAAGAACCCAGAAATAAATCCATGCATATAGGATAACTAATGCATGACAAGGGAGCCAAGAACACACATTGGGAAAAGGACAGTCTCTTCAGTAAATGACGTTGGGAAAACTGGATATCAACATACAAAACATGAAACTGGACCCCTAACTTACATCATTCACAAAAATTAACTCCGAATGGATTAAAGAAGAACTTCTGAAACCATAGAACTTCTAGAAGAAAACATAGGGGAAAATCCCCTTGACATCAATCTTGGCAACGATTTTGTAGATATACCAAAAGTACAAATAAGAAAAGCAAAAATCAACAAGTGGCCCTGAGGATAATGCAACAAGACCTTAGAATTGCTACAGGCTTAGACTATGGCAGATATTGGATTGGCCCTAGGATTCTGGACTGGATGCCTGAAAGCTTTGTGACCAGGTCCTACTGGCTCCTGGAAGGTTATAGACTAGTTCCTGTTCATGAGTATTTCCCTCCTTGTTCTGGACTCTGAAGTCCCTCGCCTGAGTAACTTTTAGGCCAAAGCTAATTCTTTCACACCCAGCCTGGCCTCAGGGTCGAGATGGCTAGGCAGGGAAGAGGTAAAGCATCCATGATCATCGGTATTTGTGTGGTAAGTGGATGAGTCTGGGATAAGGGTCCTCTAGCCCCCAGGCCATCTGAGTCTTTGTAATCCCAAGACTTCCCTGCCACCTGTAGGACTCCTAGGAGATCAGGCTTCCTCTGGGAAAAGTGATCACAGCTGCAGCTCTTGGGGAGCCTGATTCAGCAATTCTCTTGAGTCTGGTCCTAATACTAAGGGAATCCCAGCCTGTTCTCTCCCTGAACCTCCATCAGGACAGGCACTTATTAAGGCACTACCTCCCAAAGGCCTCATCTCCTAGTGCCATCATGTTGGGACTTAGAATTCTGACATACGAATTTTGGAGAAACACAGACATTTAACCCACAACATGTACCCATTATACTTTCATGGGAGAATGGCTTTCACATAGACTCTTCCCACTCTGTTGTGGCCATTCCGTCTTAATCACACAGAGCACAACAGACGAGGGGCTGTTTTGTGTGAGGGGATCTGCTGAAGTTTCCACAATAACAGGGGAAAGTAACCCAAAGGATGATTTATGGAGACTGCACAGGCCCATCCCATCATTCATTCCCTCTCCTGCACAGCTCCTAGACTATCAACAAGGACCTTATCTGGACAGATAACCCACACAGAGACCTTCCGAGAACAAGCAATAATGAAAATACATATGACTATCTAAATCTAGATTTTGAAAACAGGTCTCAGAAGGAAGCAAAAGCTGTAGAGGTGACCTTTGGCAAAAGAGTTCAGAGCCGTTTAGTTTTCTAGAGCCAGAACTTCAGACCTCTTCATTCCAGACCAGAATTTTCTCTAGTTATAACTATAAAATGGTTTTCTAGGATAAGAGGAAAATATTCCTCCAAGACAGATGCCTCCTTGTTGATCTTTTGTGTCAGTTTGGTTGGACCACGGTGCCCTAATACTGTGTCAAACATTATTCCGAATGTGCCCATGAGTGGGGGGTTTTAAAGGAGATTTTGATTTAAATCAGCAGACTTTGAGTAAAGGAGTTGGCTATCCGTAATGCACATAGATGTCATCAAATCAGTTGAAGGCCTGAATAAAACAAAAGTTTGACCTCCTCTGAGCAAGGGAGAATTCTCCAGCAGACTGCCTTTGGACATGAACTGAAACTCTTCTCTGGGCCGTCAGCCTGCTAGTCACCCCCATCAGATTTTGGACTTGCCAAACTTTCACAGTCACAAGAGCCAATTCTTTAAAATAAATTACATGTATATAGACACACACACACACACACACACACACACACATACACACAGCCTATTGGTTCTGTTTCTCTGGAGAACCCTGAATAATACTCATCTTAGAAGGCAAAACCATTTTTTGTAATTTTTAATGAGCAGTTTTTCCAGTCTCTCCTCAGCTCAGGTTCAAAATAATTTCTGAGTCCAGACCAAACCAAGGTCACCTTGTTCATTAATATAAACAGCTACTAACAAAATCTGATGTTCCAATAAGCACTTGGGTTTTGAGGCCACAGGCATGAGGAAACAAGTTTACTTATAAAAGGGTCTGAGGATAAGGAAGGACGATGGGGAAAGCAAAGTAACCAGAGAGATCTTTGTAAGTCAACCACTTCAAATGAGGCAAGGGGATTAGTTGTCTTCTAAAGGGCGAAGACTCTCACATTGATCGTCTAACAAAAATACCATGTACTGAGGGAAGTAATGCCAAACTAGGAATATTATGGAACATGTTTGATAAATGTATATCTCTTAGCAATTCCACACTGTGAAATGAGATTGAAATATCCAAGAAATGGGATTATTAATAGCTCTGCTTGAAATGTGGCATTTTGAAAAATGGCTGATGACCGCATCAAGTGTGACTGCAATTCTTAATAAGCTGCTTTCTTTGGAAAACACTTGTAATTTGTTATTAACAATGGTTATTAAGTGGCCTGGGGCCTTTTTATTGTTGTTGTCGCTGCCTTCATTTACATTTTATTACCAAACATTATAGAATGGAAGAAACGCTTAGGTATCTCATATGGGAGATGTTCTGTGACTGGACAAGTAACTACATAACGTTTATGAGCCCACTCTTTCTCAAAGATAACCGGGTAATAACCTAAAGTAAGTGTCTTACTAGACTGAAACAAATTGTTTCTTCTTAACTTTAAACCTTTTAAGAGGCTCTGTTTTCTTGGCTGTAAAAAGAAAGGTGTATCTATGTCGCAGAATTATAGGAACAATTCGACCTTTTAATATACGGGAGGCCCTTGGTATCATGCCTAGCACTGAATATGCATTGGACAAGCAATAATTAATACTTCAGTTGACTACCTATGAGCCCTTCCTGTGGGGGCGGAAGGACACAGCACTTGGGTCTGCCCTTGACATTAGAGCCAAACCGAATACTGTGAATGGCTCTGTTCTATCTTAGTCATGAGTCTGTGTTTGCTTATTTCACTTTATCCCAGCTTATTCTTCTCATTTTCTTTTTTTTTTTTCTTAATTATTTACTTATTTGAGAGAGACAGAGATAGTGAGAGATATCAGGAAGGAGGAGGAGAAGCAGACTCCCCGTTGAGCAGGGAGCCCAATACAGGACTCGATCCCAGGACTCTGGGATCATGACCTACGTCAAAGGCAGATGAGTAATTGACTGGCCCACCCAGGTGCCCCTATTCTTCTCATTTTCAATCTCGCTGTTCTGCGCTATTCCAATAAACACGGACTTGTCACTAATCGCTAAATGTACCTTAAGCTTTCCCACTAGTGTTACTGTTTTGTGTCCCTGTCACAGATACCCACTAAATAAATGCCCTACACTCTCCCTCATTCTCTGCCAAAACCCACTCTTTCTTCACAGCCCATCCTTCTCCATGAAGCCACCTGATTTAGCAGTGTGCTCCTTTCTTATTTTCTATCCCTGCCTGACTTTGCCCTCATTACGCTGGTCCTTCTCTGCTATAGTTTACTACGGTTGTAGATCATAAACTTCTAGAAGACAGGAATTGTGTCCCACACATCTTTAATTCCCTGTTGTCATTTGGCAAAATTCTTTGTTTGTACACAATACTCAAATATTGACTCAACTGAATGGCAAACTCCAGAAATAAGATAATATTTTAGGATATTCTATAACATTAATGATATTAGTTATACCATTGAGCTTGAATTTGAATTCAAGTTCACAGTTGGTGATTCTTAGTGTTAAATAAGAATAATAACTGCCTCTAAGCAAAGAGTCTCACTCATCAGGGGCTAGTATGTGTACTTGAAATATTTCATTTATAACCTGCCAGCATGTATAATTTTTCCTTGAAAAAACTAAGAATTTTTTTAAATTATATTTTTTAAATTCCCAAATTTCTATCACTGTTCTCTGTGAACTCCAAGTATTATACATCGCATTCAGTTCCTGGTTCCATATTGCCTGACCTCTGGGACTGTTATAAAGGAAAGTCAATTGATTTTATCATTGGAAAAATTCACCACAGGTGACAAGAGAAAAAGAAAAAGAATTTAAACAGTGTATTTTCCTATTTTATTCAGCCTCAGGCAGAGAATCCATTGTAATCATAACTCAACAACTTGGAAAACCTGACTGCTAGTTGTTTTAATGCCTATTTTCAGTCTGTGAATCCCTAAGCCCACAGAATATCTCTTCACGTTTAACATCTGACAGAAGTTATGGAAACGTTATTAACAATGTTTCCTCAAGTGTCCCAGCAGTTAACCACAATGTCTTCCTTTCAGAAGGAATATGCATAAACAAAGCCACCTGATCCTAAGACTGTGGCAGTTACTCTTTTTCCATTCTTTTCGACTCTTCTCACTGCTTCTGAATTCTTCAAGGAGGAAGTCTCTACTTGGAGATAGTACATTTTTACCAAACTCTTTAACTTTGTGCTAAGTTTCCATTTTAAAAAGAGAAAAGCAAGACTCAAGTGCAGAAGTTTCAAGAAGACAACAGGACACAGAAAGAACTAAATAGCATTTTATTCTCATTGGAAATGTTTTAATAATGCCATCCATATGTAATGATTTGGGTTTCTATCCAAACTACTAAAGTTCATTTGCTTATGTAAAAATAGTCAATGAAGAAAAAACCTTCACTACATGGAAAAGTACATAGGAAAACATTACGTACATGAGGGTAAAAAGTTTAGAATAGATTCTGAGAATAATGGTATGCACTTTAAAATATAGGGTCTTGGGGCACCTGGATAACCCAGTTAGTTGAGCATCTGACTCTCGGTTTCGCCTCAGATCACGATCTCCAGATCATGAGATCGAGACCTATGTCACCCCATGTTACCCCGTGTCAGCTCCATGTAGGCTTCCTGCTCGGTAAGGAATCTGCTTCAGATTCTCTCATCCTCTGTCCCTCCCTCTGCATGTTCTCTCTCTCACACAAATTTCTTTTTTAAAAAATAGTAAAATAAAATACAGGGTTTTAAAATTCCTTTTCACATGTGTTTCTTTTTTTCTAGCTTCTGCTTCTTCTGCTTCTTCATCACGGCATGTACTTATTTCAAGTTTCAACTAAATCTACATTCCCAGCAAAGTCATTATAAAAGATTGTCCATCTCACCCCAAGTTTCCTTGTGTCTGTTCCATCATTTTCTACATATTTCTGTTTTCCATCCTAGATTACCAGCTCCTTTGTAGTGGAGGCCATGTATCATACTTGGAAAAATGTCTGCGTATAGTCCCTGCATTTGTAGTTGCCAATTCCAATTACATTCATAGCAATTCAGGTAGAGAAAAAGAAAATCCAAGTGATGTCATAGGACCACCCAGTGGCTCCTCTTACAAGACTTACTGTTAGACATTGAAAATGGAGTTCAGTTGAAAAAGTACTCACAAGTTTAGTCTGGGACCGATATCATGACACTTAGGAGGTAAAAGGGAATTAAAAATATACCACCCCAATACCTTAATGCAGGAAAACTGAAGTCTAAGTAAATTAAGATTGCAGATCTAAATAGTCATGCTTTGTAGTATGCTCCTAAACTTTGAGAACTAGAAGACCATGTGCTTTCCAGTTCGTTATGCTTCTTCACAATAAGATTATTCACTCAATAAATATTTGTCGAACACTTACTGTACTTTTGCCAGACATTCAAAATAATATGTGAACTCAGCTATAAGCCACTCAAAGTCCAGGACCTGACATCTGATAATATTAAGTGACACCCTGAAAAGAATGCACAGAAGAACTTTACAGTTGTCTTAATAATAGAAAACCACATAAAATGTCAGAGTGAGTCAAGACTTCTGATACAAGTCCTTTATCTTGAGACAAGATGGTATGATTCACCAAGAAGTTATTTATAAACTTAATTCTTCTGAGAGGTTTGCCTATAACCCAAACATTATGCGAAATCAAAATGTTTATGTTTCTGAAACTTCAGGTAGGGAAATAACGCTTTTTGTATGGTCTTACTTATTTCAAGAGGTAGCAAAATTACCAACTTCCTACCTCTGAAGTTTGATCTGTGCATATCTATCTCTTTAATGCTGACAGGAACTAGCTAAACATTAACATCATTTCCACTCACTCAAAAACAAATTGATATTCAATTTTGTTATTCTCCTGGCTCTTCATCATCATCACTCAAAAATTTGAAAGACATTACTTTCTATGTGTCTTTCCAAGCACATTCTCTGATCTACACTTTCTGGCACTAATATTTATGATAATGACAATGTCAATTCAGGTATCCAGGAGAGAGTGATGTATAAACCATGGCTTCATATTTTCAAATCCAGTTAGTTGTATATCTGAATGGACAACTATTATAAATATTGCTAATATGTATATTAGTGTACATTTTTAAAAGTTTATTTAAAGATTAACTTGAAAAATAATGAACCTGAAAAGGAAATAAAATTGCAAAAATATTTAGAGATATTCTTCTCTTTCTGGTTTAAATGAATCTCCAACAAAGAGTAATTCTGATTATTTGTGTATGGATAAGTAAAACGAAGAATCCAAGTGAGAGTCTTAGTACATTATAACACTCATTTTTCAGCTATATTCCTATTTGTTTGAGTAATTGCCTTTCAACATATTTTATACATGTAGAATTTACCTAATTAAAGTTGTTTTTTTGTTTTTGTTTTTGTTTTTTTAAAGATTTTATTTATTTGACAGAGATAGAGAGAGATCACAAGTAGGCAGAGAAGCAGGCAGAGAGAGAGAGAGGAGGAAGCAGGCTCCCTGCTGAGCAGAGAGCCCGATGCAGCGCTCGATCCCAGGACCCTGGGATCATGACCTGAGCTGAAGGCAGAGGCTTTAACTTACTGAGCCACCCAGGCACCACTGAAGTTAAGTTTTATCCATATTTTGGATATGGTATAAAAATCATTTTATCCCCCCCCCCTTTTAAATTTTTCTAAATATATCATTTTGGAAGTGGTATGGATCCTTATTTTAGCAAACTTGTTTTGTGTTTATAATTTTTTTATTGCTAAATCTAAATATTTCCATCTAAATTTTGATGCTTTAGGTTTAATTGTCAGTATTTACCCACTGGTGAAGTGAAGTCATCTTTAGAATTTTACTTTTAAAAAATGTGCTAGTTCTTCTTTACCAGACATTTAAAGAAGAACTAGCACATTTTCCTCAAATTCTTCCAAAAAGTAGAAGAGGAAAGAACATATCCTAAATCAGTCTATGAGGTCAACATTACCCTGATACTAAAGCCACAGGTATCCCAAAGAAAGAAAATAACAGACTAATATGCCTCATGAATATAGATGCAAAATCCAGAATATTAGCAAACTGATATCCAGCAGCATATTTAAAAGGATTATATTATCATGACCAAGTAGAATTTATACTCTGAATGTGAGGGTGGTTCAGTATACAAGGAGAAAATCAAACTAATACACATACATTAATTGAATAAGGGGCAAAAAAAACACGTGATCATTTCAACTGATGCAGGCAGAGCATTTGAAAAAATCCAATATCCTTTTGTGTTAACATATTCAACCAAGAATAGAAGGAAGCTTCCTTGACCCGATAAAGAGTATTTATGAAGAACGCACGGCTAACATCATACCAAGTGGTAAAAGACTAAAAACTCTCCCCTAAAATCAGTAACAAGATTTTGCCTTTACCAGTTCTAGTCAGCATTATACCCGAAGCTCTAGCCAGGTCAATTAGATAAAAAAAAGGAAATAAAAGGGATCCTTATGGGAAAAGAAGAAGTAAAACTATTTCTACTCACAAATGACATAATCTCCTATGTAGATAATCCTAAAGAATTCTCCCTAGAAATCTATTAGAACTAGTAAATTTGGCAAAGTTACAGGCGAGAAGATAAACTCACATAAAAAAAAATTTAAAAAAAGTTGTGTTTCTGTAGACTAGCAAGGAACAAACTAAAAATGAAATTTTTTAAAAAGTTCAATTTACAATAACATAAAAATAATAATATGTAGGAATAAATTTAACCAAGAAGGTAAAATATTTGTATGCTGAAAGCTACAAAATAAGAAAGAAACAAGAGAAAGACTTAAATCTATGGAAAGACATCCTGTGCTCATGAATTGGAGGAAATATTATTAAGATGGCAACACTCCAAACATGATCTATAGATTTAATGAAATTCCTGTCAAAATGCCGATGACCTTTTTTTTTGCAGGAATAGAAGAAAGGATCCTAAAATTCATATGGTATTGCAAGGAACCCCGAATGGCCAAAATAATCTTGCTGAAGCAAAGCAAAATAGTAGGACTCATGGGCTCTGGCTTCAAAACTTACTACAAGTTTATAGTAATTAAAACAGTGGGGTACTAATTTAAGAATAGACATATAAACAATGAAATAAAATAGAGACCCCAGAAATAAACCCTTGCATATATCGTCAAATGGTTTTTGACAAGGGTATGAAGACCATTCAATGGAGAAAGAATAATCTTTTCAACAAAGAGTGCTGAGATGCCTGGATATCATATGTGAAAAGTAGGAACTTGGACCCTTACATTGCACTGTATGCATAAGGTAACTCAAATGAATCAAAGACCAAAATGTAAGACCTAAAACTCTAAGACTCTTAGAAGAAAACATAAAGATATTGATGACCTTAAATTTGGTAATGGATTCTTATTTGTGATACTAACAACAAAAGGAACTACAAAAATAAATAAATAAATAAATAAACAGGACTTTATCAAAATTTAAACTTTTATGCATTAAAAAACACTATCAAGAAAGTAAAAAAGACCATGTATAGAATAGAATAGAATAGTTATCTGTCTGACAAAGATCTGTCTATTTTTAAAAAAAGGAAACTATTTACAACCCAACAATAAAAAAAAAAAAAAGACAATGCAATTTAAAAATGGAAAAGGGACCTGAATAGGCATTTCTCCAAAGAGGGTGACACAGTAGTCAACAACACATGAAAAGATGGTCAAAATCATTAGTTATCAGGGAAATACAAATCAAAACCACAATAAGACACCACTTCAGGGACATCTGGGTGGCTCAGTTGGTTGGGCGGCTGCCTTCGGCTCAGGTCATGATCCCAGCATCCTGGGATCGAGTCCCACATCGGGCTCCTTGCTCGGCAGGGAGCCTGCTTCTCCCTCTGCCTCTGCCTGCCATTCTGTCTGCCTGTGATCGCTCTCTCTCTCTCTGACAAATAAATAAAATCTTAAAAAAAAAAAGACACCACTTCATATCCACACACACACACACACACACACTGAAATAACAAGTATTGGTGAGAATGTTGAAAAATTGGATCCCTCATACAATACTGGTGTGTAAGATGGTGTCGCTGCTGTTAAAAAAAAAAAATAGCTTGACTTTTCCCTGAGAAATTAAACAGAATTACCAGATTACCTGGAAATTCTACTCCTGGGTATGTCAGGAAACATACCCAAGCTATGTGTCCTGGGTCTTGAAAATAGACATCCAAAGAAGTATCTGTACATGAATCTTCATAGCATCACTATTCAGAGTAACTAAAAAGTGGGGAAAACCCAGAAGTCATCAATGGCAAATGGGTAAACACATTGTGGCTTATCTATACAATGGAACATTATTCAGCCATAAAAAAGAAAGAAGTTCTGATACCTGCTATTCCATCGATGAACCTTGAAAGCATTATGCTAAGTGAAAGGAGCCAGGCACAAAAGTTCACACAAAGTAGGATTCTAATTATGGGAAACATCTGGATGAGGTAAATGAGTAGAGACAGAGCACAGATTAGTGGTTGTCCGGCTACGAGAAGGGTAACATTCAGAGGGATGCTTAATGCGTATGGGGTCTCCCTTGGGTTTGATATAGGTGTTTTAGAACTGGATAGAAGGAGTGACAGCACGACATTGTGAATGAACTCAATGCCACTGACTCATATACATTAAAATGGTCCATTTTATATTATGTGAACTTCACCTTAATTTAAAAAAATCTACCCACTGAGATTACTTTTTAAGCATATTTTTAAAAATTAAGTTTAATTTAATTACATGTCCAGAAACTCTCAATTTCAAAAAATGTTCCAGGATTACTTGAGTACTTTGTTTTTCAGTGTTACTGTTGTGAGGTTCTTGGGTTGTTGTTTTTTTTTTAATAGTTGGTGGCAGGAAATTTGTCCTCCTTGAGTCTTTTACAGTTTTTTTTGTTTGTTTGTTTTATTTGTTTTTGTTTAACTATTAAGTCAAGCCAAAATTCAACAGTGTAATGAATTGACCAAACATAAAGTCTGAGCTTCCTAGAGGCTATACCACAAAATAGAATATCTGACATTTATTCTTCAAAAATTTAACTGCCACTTGACTATTTATGCATTTGCTTGTCTAATGGTTTTGTATAATGATATAAATTTACCAATTAAATTGCAAGTTAAAGAGAAGTCACCAGAAATTTTACTTCTTTCTATTCAGTTCACTTACATCATGTTGGAAGTAGAATTAGTGACTTATTTATTTATTTATTTATATGAGAGTAAGAAAGAAATCACACATGAGTGGGGAGAGGAGCAGAGGAAGAGAGAGAGTCTCAGACAGACACCGCGTTGAGTGCAGTGTCCAATGTGGAGCTCCATCTTACAACCCTCAGATCACGACCTGAGCTGAAACCAAGTCAGATACTCAACCAGCTGAGCTACCCAGGTGCCCCTGGTGTATGTTTGTTTGTTTAAGTTTTTGTTTTTGTTTTGTTTTTTAAGATTTTTGTTTATTTACTTGACAGAGAGAGAGAGCAAGAGAGGGAACACAAGCAGGGGGAGTGAGAGACGGAGAAGCAGGCTTCCGGCCAAGCAGGGAGCCTGATGGGACTTGATCCCAGGACCTGGGATCATGACCTGAGCCGAAGGCAGACGCTTAACAACCAAGCCACCCAGGACCCCCTAAGATTTTATTTTTGAGTAATCTCTACACCCAACATGAGACTCAAACCTACAACCCTAAGATCAAATTCACATGCTCCATCAACTGAGCCAGCCAGATGCCCCTAGCTGTGTTTTAACCACCATCCTTGGTTGATGGCCTCATTTTCACCTATTTTGAATGTAATTAAACTTAAGCTGGAACCTCTAACATCAATGGAAAAATTTCTGGAATGTTTTTAAACGTCTGTTCGGAGAATTATAGTGTAAGGATTGAACTACAGTACCATGTCCTGAATTGACCAGAATTCTTACTTAGGCAAAGGAACATTTTAAGGTCACTTTGTATATACATTATAAGTGAAGGAAAATTATTGACTTAGAGATTTACTTTAAAACCATACCCCTTCAGATGCTCTAAAATCACTTGAACAAAACTAGGAACAGTTTTTTTCGCAATCAGCACATTTATTTACACACCCGCTGTCTTAATTCTTCAACATGTCTTTGAAACACCGAACTTGACGGTTTTGAAAAGGTGCCTTGTTTCAACATAAAACTATGAGAACACCCATAATGTGGCTGTTTCTTTTCAGAAAGAAAGAATGCAGGGGATTTTTTTTCTGTTTAAACAAATACTATTGTTTTATTGCCAATTTTTCTTTAAAAGAACCCATTAATGATTCCAGCAACCTTATTAGGAATTTTTAATCAGTTAGCAATGCTGTTGAAACTTGTTATGAATTCTTATATGCTATATGCAAGTTTCTCAGTCTTTAGTCATCCTTTGAACCTGTAACCTACATACCTGACAATTTATTTCCAAAATGTTGCTTTAATGTTGTATCATTATGTTATGATTGGATTTCCTTAAAACAGAGCAAAAACTTGTTTCTTCATTTTCATTTCATGAAATTGATGACAGCTTCATATTGTGTTGTGTAAGTATTTTTCCAACTTCTAATCTGTGTATGTTAAGTGGCACATTAAATATTAATCCCATTTAGAGGAAAACTCTTAGAAGTGCCAGTAAATGCCCCTTTCAACTACAGAAAAGGGTCTTCTCCCCCAAAACAATTCAATCTGTAGTTTGCTGAAAAGTCAACAAACAATATTTCATTCCTTTATGTCAAGGTTATGCAAATTCTGGTTTATTTGTGCTGTTTTGCTTTCAAAAATCTAAACTGGATTATTTGAAGTGTTGTATTATCCAAAAATGTTTGATGTTTTTTAATGCTCAATTAATTTGTTCTTGTAAGAAACATAGAACTAAAACATGACCTGAAAATGAATTCTAAAGAAATTCAAAATGCTAGATTAGCAAACTAGAGCCCATTCAAGCTGTTATTCACATTTATCCCATGAAAAGATGCATATCACTTCAACCTACATACATATATTTTCTCCTTCTCCCTACTTTGATTCACAATCATCTCTCTGTCATCTGTTGTATAACCATGATATAACCAAAACCAAACAATTTATAAAGCTCAATCCGTAGTCCAAAAGTCATATTTTAACAAGATACTTGATGCTTCTTTTTTTTTTTTTAATTTTCTCCAAATAGAAAGGTAAATTACAAATGACAACTTAGAAGTTAGGTCATTCAATGCGGTAGGGAGGGAGACAAACCATAGGAGAGTCTTAATCTCACAAAACAAACAGAGGGCTGCTGGGGGAAGGCGGGTAGGGAGAGGGGGGTGGGGTTATGGACATTGGGGAGGGTATGTGCTATCGTGAGTGCTGTGAAGTGTGTAAACCTGGCGATTCACAGACCTGTACCCCTGGGGATAATAATACATTATATGTTAATTAAAAATTAAAAATTAGAAAAAAAAGAAGTCAGGTCATTCATTGTTATTCACTGAGCCACAAACATGTAAGCATTGTCCTCTCTACCACATAACCCATATTGTATTAAATAGTCTGGGGAGTAAGGTGAAACATATCTGTGCCTCCGCCGTGCAAGCAGTCAGATTTATCTCCTGTGCAAACACTGATTAGGTGTTATGTGCAACAACACTGCCAAAATAGGGAAAAGCAAGCGAGATATCTGGTTCCTAAAAGCAAGTTTTGTATAGGTATTTTCAGCAAGTAGACCATTAATGGCCAATCATCCTGAATTTCCCTTCTAAAGAAATCGAGGGCAATTAAAAGATGAAAATCTGCTAACCCAGTCATCAAAAGGATACCCCACAAGTAGATCTTGGCTTCAGAAGACACGAACCATTCCCAGCACAGACAGATCTTTCCCCTTTTGATAGGCCATTAACCTGCCCCAGTGGAAGGAAATGTCTGCATTGTATACTGCTTTGAACATTTTACCTTGAATGTTACAAACTAGTAGCCCTTCAATGTCTGGTAAATAACGTATCATCAATCAACACTAGCGATGAAAGTCAAGTCTGAAACAGCACTAAAACATTTTGCATTTATAAGAAGTTGAGCAACCATCCATCATATGTCTCTGACACTTAGGTAACAACTACTCCAGACTGGGGTTGGGGGGCAGATGGGTGGTGGGGGAGAGAAGAAACTTCAAGATAAGCTATATCCAAAGCAATAAGCTGCTGGGGGAGAGGGGAAGATTTCCTTAAAAAAACAAAGTAGAAAACGTCAACCAGTCTTTACACAGTAAATTTTATTTTTCATGAGGGATTATGAAAGACAAAGGAATGCACACTCTACAGAAGACAGAGTCTTTGCCTCAAATGTCGTTAGCTAATCATCACTGTGAAACATCCTTCATTTCTAACACAGCTTATTAATGATCCCCATAATGACACACTGCTTGAGCAACGAAAGTTTTCTAATCTCAGAAATCTCATTCTAACTCTAGCAAACACCTGTAATGGATATATTACTACACAAACCATGGTTAGAAGTGGGGCCATTATAGGTAAAATTTGTGTCACGAAGGCACATTTTAAATAATACAGAAAATGTAATGGTCTGTAATCCAGGTTTAAGCCATTTCTGAGTTGTGAACTAGAAGAGAGCTACGAAAACCCATTACATTTATAGATTAAGGGAGGAAATATTAGATTGTCAACACTTCAAGCTGCAAATCTGTGTTTAAAAAAAAAAGATATTTCAAAGTAATGAAATAGACCATGACTCCATTTGTATTTATTGGGTTCACTTTTCAAACTCACCGAAAGGACATGACTGGGAAATTTCTTGTGATTTCTGCAGGAAAAAAAAAAAAAAAAATTACCCGTCATTCAATTCTTAGAGTATATTTCCCTTCAAAATAAGCAAGCTTCATCTTTTGCCCAAACCCTTGCACTATGTAACCCACCTAAGCCAGGGAAGCTGAAGATGAGC
This sequence comes from Mustela nivalis, assembly GCF_964662115.1. Taxonomy (NCBI): domain Eukaryota; kingdom Metazoa; phylum Chordata; class Mammalia; order Carnivora; family Mustelidae; genus Mustela; species Mustela nivalis. The sequence goes on along the minus strand of NC_139039.1, from coordinate 15,781,119 downwards.
TTCTTTAAGGACAGAATCAAAGGAATTTATGGGGCCATTTCTACTTACGGTGAGAATATTTGGCTTAAGACCAGACACCTAGAGTTCTTACCTGCAAAGACAGGACACATCACAGAACTAGATGCTAAAGGAAATGCTAAAGAAAATGCTTGAACTTGGGCCAGGAGAGATAATAGAGCCAGAGAATAAAAGACAAGCTCATGAGCCAAAGGGCCTATTACCAATTAATCTTGTATCTTAAAAGTGAGACATTTCATATATAAGCACATTGGTGAACAAGAAAACCCAAATGGATTTTTACTCCCAGAGTTGGGGATAGAATGGAGTGAAGAGAAATAATTAGAAGAACTTTGGGCACCTGGGTGGCTCAGTCGGTTAAGCATCTGCCTTTGGCTCAGGTCATGACCCCAGGGTCCTGGGATCAAGTCCTGCCTTGGGAATCCCTGCTCAGTGAGGAGTCTGCTTCTCCCCCTGCCCCTCCTCCACTTGGGCATGCTTGCACACTCACTCTCCTTTTCTCTCTCTCTCTCTGTATCTTTCCCTTGCATGCATGCTCACAAAAAGAAATAAATAAAAGCCTAGGGGAAAAAAGTAGAACTTAATGGGGGGGTAGGGGGAGAAAGAAACTTCTTCAAAAAAGAATTTGAAAATGCCTTGAAATCAAAGGAGGGTAACACGTCACGGGCCTATCACTACAACAAGAACAACTCAGGAAAAAACATCTAGACCCAACCAGTAGCCCTACTAACACTTAAAAGAAATGAAAACTCCCTGATTTCCGTGATGAATACATGGCAGTCAGTACGAGCCAGTCAAGGTCAAAGGCAAAAGCTAATTAATTAGCTGATTTACATTAATGCTTAATTCTTTGAAAATTAAGTGTATCATAACACTTCAAAGAATTAGTTTTCATTTGAACCGGAACAGAAAGATCTCTAACGCAATTACCTTATGAACTACTCATAAACACAGTGGCTTTGTGTTAAAAGGTGCAAATATTCTCAGTGCTGAGAGCAGCTCCATAAAATTCAGGGAGTAGAAAGTTTGGCCTGTTCAAGATTTTCTTCAGGACTGTGTTGTAAATATAAACATGGGATATGGTAGGAAAACCTGTTTAAAGTTTTTGGTCTAGTTATTTCAGTCAAACTAATTTGACACAAACCAGAACTCTGAAACTAACAAATAGAATTTCTCCCTTCATTACTTTTGTTAATTTCTGGGAGAAAATCAATGAAATTGATTATTTTCTCCCATGACTTCCTATAAGCTGCGCCAAGAAAAAATAAACAGACATAATCATAGCTTCTCCTAAGGAGGATAAATACAAAGTAAATCTCTACTGCGATTTGAGTCACACAAATAGCTTTTAGGAAAGGACATACTCCATTAATGAACACTGTGTTAGAAAATTTTTCACTTTTAATAAGGTTCTTCGGCTTCAGCGGTGTGGACACTGTGGGGCAGGTCATGCTTTGTTTCGGGGTGTTCTATGCCTGGTAGCCCCCCTCGTTGGGGGCTTCTACCTCATACAGGCAGCAGTACCCTTCCCAGTTTGTGATCACTAAAATTGCTACACATCTCCTGTGGGACAAAATCATCCCAGTTGAAAGCCATTGTTTTTCACCAATATTTGAACAAATATGCAAAAGCAATGATGGGTAAATCTGTTGGCACCTTAACACAGATCATGTAGTGACACTTCATTCATAACAAATCCCTTATGCTTATCGTCTGAATGGCAAAGGAAATTTAGAGTTCTAACATTGTAGTTGTAATTAAAGGGGGAAAAAATGAAGGAACAGTGGTGTGTTGGGCGTGTCCTCACTCCACTGACCCCAACTCATGTACCCAAAATGCCTCATCTGCTCTTCCGACTCCCTCACCCTGAAGAACCAATGGAATTCTGTCTAAGGTGGGATGTCTAAGACACGGATTCTCCCTCAGACCCCGCTGGGTTATAACTGAGGGATTGCTCCCAAGAGTAACCTGAAAGAAACTGGGCAACCAGAATAGAGAAGAGAGAGAGTCAACTAAGAAATGGATTTATTTATTTGTTTGTTTGTTTGCTTGCTTGAGGGGAGGGGCGCAGAGGGAGAAGAGACTCTTAAGCTGAGCGTGAAGCCCTCTGTCGGGCTCGGGCTCACGACCTGAAATCGTGACCTGAGCCAAAATCAGGAGTCTGACACTTAATAAACTGAGCCACCCAGACACCCTAGGAAGTGGCTTTAGTTGGGATGTAGCTTCAGCCTGATCCATGGAAAGCTCTGAAACATAAAAATTGCACCACAGAGAAGTTTCTGCCTCGGGTACACCCTGCTTGGAGGGCAGAGGCTGTGTGTTTATAAAAATGAAATGGTAGACACTACACACTGAATGAGAAATTTTAAGAAAAGACAATTTGATTAGTCCTCTGATTATGATAATATTTTTCTCATTATAATTTCCATAACTATATATTATCCTTCACAATGATCATTATAGGAACCCTTTGGAACTAAACAAGAAAATGTATATCTTCATTTTTGTGACAAATAACTTACAAAATTTTGTTTATGCAAAAAAGCAACAAACATGCCAAGATGTTATTTTTTGCTATTTCATTATATTTGATACCTTGCTGAATACCATAATGAGATTTTTTCCCTTTAATTTCTTTAGAATGTTTTCTCTAAGTATTTGAATAAAGCAACAATTATTAAATTTTGAAATTTCAGGAGCTCTTTACATTTTAAAAAATACTGAGGACCACAAAAGCTTTTGTTTATGCAGATTGTTATGTAACAATATTTTCTGTGTTAGAGATTGATACCGAGAAAATTTTAAATATTTATCATTTATTTATTTAGAGACCACAGTAGCAACCTACCACGTTAACATATATAATACATTCTTTTGCAAAATACCCATAGTTTTCCAAAACAGTTAGTGAGAAGAATGACATTGGTTTCCATTTTGCAAATTTCTTTAAGTGTCTGACCTAATAGAGGAGCTCAAAAGTTGGCTTGGTTAAAAGCGTATCAACAAAGTCATCCTCACACATTTACGCATGAGGGAAGGAAAAGAGATTTTAATTGCCTTTCAAGATAATAGTGAGTAGTCTTCTTTATTAATACATCAAAAATTGACAACTAGTAGTTTTTAAAGAGCAGTTACAATGTAAAATCTGGAACCATTCTCAATGAACTTTGCATACTCATACTAAAATCCCTTGTTCTATTTAACAATTTGAATGGATCTTTTTTTAATGTTAGGCCTGATTTTGTAGTATTATTCATTTCTATGTGGAAAATACTGACTTACTGACTTATTAAGAGATGTAGATTATCCAAATATTGACACATTCTATGAGTCAAGAAAAAAAATCTGTTTAATATAACTGATCCTTTTTTTTTTAAGCGTTTGGCTTGCACTTTGTTCATTTATTTATTTTAGTTCCAGTATAATTAATGTACAGTACTGTATCAGTTTCAGATGTACAACATAGTGATTCAGTGGTTCTGATCATTACAGTGCTCATCACATTACGTGTATTCTTAATCCACTTCACCTATTTCACCCATCCCCCTACCTCCCCTCTGGTAACCTTCAGTTTGTTCTCTATAGTTAAGAGTCTTTTTATGCTTGACTCTTTATTTTCTTTGTTCATTCATTTGATTCTTAAATCCACATATGATTGAGATCATATGGTATTTGTCTTTCTCTGACTGACATATCACTTAGTATTTTACCCTCTAGATTTAGTATTTTACCCTCTAGATTTATTCGTGTTGTTGCAAATGGCAAGGTCATTCTTTTTTATGGCTAAGTAATATTCCATTATATATATATATATACACACACACACGCACACACATAAATAAGTGAGATATATATCTCACTTATTTATCCATTCATTTATCAACAGACACTTGGGCTGCTTTGATAACACGGCTATTGGTTTGGGTTTGTTTTTTTTTTTTAAGATTTTATTTATTTACTTGACACAGAGAGAGCAACAGCGAGAGAGGGAACACAAGCAGAGGGAGTGGGAGAGGGTGAAACAGGCTTTCCGTTGAATAGGGAGCCAGATGCAGGGCTCAATCCCAGGACCCTGGGATCATAACCTGGGCAGAAAGCAGATGCTTAATGACTGAGCCACCCAGGGGCCCTGATAACATGGCTATTATAAATAAAGCTGCAATAAATAGAGGAGTGCATATATCTTTTAAAATTAGTGTTTTGTATTCTTTTTTTTTAAAGATTTTATTTATTTATTTGACAGACAGAGATTATAAGTAGGCAGAGGGGCAGTCAGAGAGAGGAAGCAGGCTCCCTGCTGAGCAGAGAGCCCAATGTGGGGCTTGATCCCAGGACCCTGGGATCATGACCTGAGCCGAAGGCAGAGGCTTTAACCCACTGAGCCACCCAGGCGCCCCACATGTTTTTGTATTCTTTAGGCAAATACTCACTAATTACTAAATCATATGGTAACTCTATTTTAATTTTTAGAAAAAATTCTGTACTATTTTCTGTAGAGCCTGCAGTAGTTTGCATTCCTATCAACAGTGCAAGAAAGCTTTTTCTCCACAGTCTTATCAACTGTGGATGTTTCTTGTGTTTTTTATTTTAGCCATTCTGACAAGGGTGACACAAGATCATATTGTAGTTTTAATTTGCGTTTCCCTGATCATTGGTGATGTTGAGTATCTTTTTATATGACTGTTGGCCTTCTGCTCATGTCTTCTGCCCATTTTTAATTAATTATTTCTTTTTTGATGTTGAGTTCTATAAGTTTTCTTTATATATTTTGGATACTAAATTCTTATCAGATATGTCATTTGCAAATATCTTTTTTCCATTCGGTGCACTGTCTTTTTTATTTTGTTAATTGTTTCTTTTGCTGTGCAGAAGCTTTTTATTTTTATGAAATCCCAATAGTTAATTTTTGCTTTTGGTCCCCTTGCCTCAGGAGACAGATCTAGGGAGAAGTTGCTACAGCCAGTGTCAAAGAGATTACTGCCTATGTTCTCCTCTAGAATTTTTATAGATTCATATCACACATTTAGGACTTTAATCCATTTTGAGTCGATCTTTATGTACGGTATAAGGAAGTAGTCTAGTTTTATTCTTTTGCATGTTGCTATCCAGTTTTCTCAACACCGTTGGTCAGACAGACTCTTTTTTCCCATTGTATAATCTTGCCTCCTTTGTCAAAGATTAATTGACCATATAATCATCAATTTATTTCTGGGCTCTGTAGTCTATCCCATTGTTATATGTGTCTATTTTCGTACCAGTCCACAATTTTCATTGCTATAGCTTTATAGTATATATCTTGAAACCTGGAGTTGTGATACCTCCAGTTTTTTTTCTTTTTTAGACGTACTTAATTTTACTGCTTTGGGGCTTCCTACTTTGCTCACTTCTGTGTACGGTTTTTCCTTTCCATCCAAATAATCCCCTTTAGCATTTCTTACAAGGCCGGTTTCACAGTGTCAAGTTCCTGTAACTTTTGCTTGTCTGGGAAACTGCTTATGTCTCCTTCAATTTTGAATTATAACCTTGTTGGATAGAGCATACTTGGTCGCATATTTTTCCTTTCAGCATTTTGAATGTCTTATACCACTTCCTTCAGGCCTGCAAAGTTTCTGTTGAAAAATGTCATAGCCTTATGGGGTTTCCCTTGTATGTAACTGCTCTTTTCTCTTGTGCTTTTAAAATTTACTTTTTATCACTTTTTACAATTTTCATTACTATGTGTCTTGCTATGCACATCCAAATCGATCACTGGGTTGATTTTGTTGGGGGCTTTCTGTGCCTCCTGGATATAGATTTCTGTTCCTTCTCCAGATTTAGAAATTTATCAGCTATTATTTTTTCAAATAAATTTTCTGCCCCCTAGTCTCTTTCTTCTCCTTCTGGGATACCTAAAATGTGAATTTTTTTATGCTTGAGGGTATCATTGAGTTCCATTAACCTAATCTTATTTCTATTACTTTTTTCTTTTTCTGGTTCAGCTTTATTACCTTCCATTCCTCTGTCCTTCAGGTCACTAATCCATTTTTCTGCTTCCTCTAATCTACAATTTATTCCCTCTACTATATTTTTAATTTCAGCTATTGAGTTCTTCATTTTTTTGTTGGTTCTTTTTTGTTGTGTTTTGTTTTCTATCTCTTTGTTAAGGGTGGCCCTAAGGTCTTCCATCCTTTTCTCATGTCCAGTGAGTGTCATTATGATCATTAATTTAAATTCTCTATCAGGCTTATTACTTTTCATTTCATTTAGCCCTCTTGGTGTAATCTTGTTTTATTCTCTTATGTAGAACCTAGTCCTCTGTATTCTCATTTTATCTAACTCTCTGTGTTTGTGTCTATGTGTTTAGAAAGTCAGCCATATCTCCTACTCTTGAAAGAAGTGTCCTTATTAAGAAGAGTTCCTGTAGTGCCCTACAGCATAGTCTCCCCTGTTCACCAGGAAGTGGAACTTCAGTGTATCTCTTTTGTGTGTTGCATGTGCCCTACTGTTGCGGATAAGTCTTGTTTGCTTTCAATCTAGTTGTCTGCAATCACTCTCTTTGCCTATCGTGGGTAAGTTTGGGTTCCCATGCTATTAACAGGCCAAGCTGGGGCTGTCTTGAGCTTGTTTGGGTAAGACGAGGCATTTTCCAGAGCTGCAACTCAAGTAACTGCAGGATGTTCTCCCTGTGTCATCAAGCTTTATTTGGTGGACGGGTCCTGCATTCAGACCAGATGTTTGCCTACAGCTCCATGCTGGGGCCCCAGTGGGACTACTGTGTGTGCTTTTCTTCCCCTCACTTCAGTGCAGGAGTTACTCTGGAGGCCTTGTTGAGGCTGCTTGCATATTGCCATGCTTGTAGTGCTGTTTTGGATATATTCCTACAAAGGTTGTGTTGGATGGGACATGTCCGTAAGAGAAAATGGGAACAGGGCATAGTGTTAGCAAGGTTTGCAAGGGTCTGTAGGAAGAGACCTGTAGCTGCTTTGGAAAACTGAGGAGGGGGCACCTGGGTGACTCAATCAGTTAAGCTGCTGCCTTCAGCTCAAGACATGATCCCAGGATCCTGGGATCAATTCCTGCACTAGGATCCCTGCTCGGCAGGGAGTCTGCTTATCCCTCTCCCTCTGCCTGCCGCTCTGCCTACTTGTGCTCTCTCTCTGTCAAATAAATAAATAAAATCTTTAAAAAATTTTTAAAACTAGAAAGAAAACTGAGGTGGGTAAGTTAGAGAGGTGTGTACAAAGGATTGTGCAGGGGCAGGGTGCACTGTTAGCAAGCCAGATGAAAAGCAATACTTTCCATGTGCTTAGTTCATTCCCACAGATGTTAGTGTATCCAGGCTGGGGATGGGGAAAGGGAAATAACACTTGCCAGCTCTTTTTTTCTTGGAGGAGCCTCCTAAGATCTCTGCCCCTCCATCATATACTCTGAGATCAGTAAATAAATCTTCCTGTATACCCCGGGCACTTTTCAAACTGCTGCTTCTATGCTGTATTTCAGTGGGACTCTATGTTACACTCTCTCTTTAAGGGCAGGGTCTCAGTTTCCTATTGCCTTTTGGCTCTCCCAGAGCCCAGTCACTGATTTTTAAAGTTCCAGGTTTAAGCCCTACTGATTACAAAGTTAAACCCATCTGGTTTTCAAAGCCAAATGTGGTGGAGACTTGTCTCTCCAGTGTGGGTCTTTTTGCCTGGGGTGCCTGGCAAAGGATCTGCTCCTCTCACTTTCTCTGCTTGCAGCCTCCCTCCCTCCTGTGGACAGTCTCATGGGTCAGCTTGATTCCCGACTGTGTCTCCACCCTTCTTACCCTTTTCATTGTGGCCTCTACCCTACATTGCATGGAGAGTCTGTTCTGCCGGTCTTTGGGATGTTTTCATCATTATTTACATTAAGGTGGGTGTTACCCAGGTATATCTGTCAGACGAGGTGAATTTAGGATCCCCAGACTCCACCATCTTCCCTAGAAGTCCCTAAATGAGTATCATCATGGATCTTATTGGAAAATCTGTAAGTAGAATACGCAGTCAGGCACAGGGGCAGACACAAATTGTCCAAAATTCTAATTTTCATCCATAACAAACGTTATTATTTTTCTTCCTTGAGGTGACACACTCACTTCATTCATTTTTAAGAAACATCTACCAAGGAGTACCTGGGTGGCTCAATCAGTTAAGCATTTGCCTTTGGCTCAGGTCATGATCCCACAGTCCTGGGATCGAGCCTGCATCAGGGTCCCTGTTCAGTGGGGTGTGTGTTTCTTCCTCTCCCTTCCCTGGCTTGTGCTAGCTCTTGCTCTCTCTCTCAGTCACTCACTCTCTCAAATAAATAAATAAAATCTTTAAAAAAGAAAGAAACATCTACCAAATACACAAGGCTGGTTAGCTGTAGTTTTTTGGTCATTCTTTCAAGTAGAAATGGTGTTCCACAAAATAAGTGACTGTTCAGACTGTACCTCAAATAACTGCTTGAGGGCTTTTCCTCAGAACAGCCATTATAATTCAGTAAGCAGTGGAAGTGCATGTTCATGTGTACTTCCCATTTCCTCCCACAAAAATGTTTAAAAAGACATGTATTCAGAGACTGAAATTAATAAAATTAGTAATTTTTACTTTTCATCAAGAGTATTCTTAAGCCAAACCAGTGTGTGTGTGTGTGTGTGTGTGTGTGTGTGTGTCGGGGTTGGGGGGGGGGGGTAATGCAAGTGTATTAACTACAACAGTTTGGTGCCACTACCTTCATCTGTGCTAAGGTCCCAGTAGTTTCACCCAGCCTTGTTTTTGTACAACTACTATAAATATTAGTGAAAGAGCCAAATAGTATCGTAGTATTACCATGAAAATAGTTTTGAAAAAAAAAAGTAGTTTTGACTCACACATCCCCTGAAAGCTACTCACTGAAACCCTCAAAGGGACCATAAGTCCCTTTCTCAGAACCACCATAAGAGATGACCAAACCGGGGCACCTGGGTGGCTCAGTCGTTAAATGTCTGCCTTTGGCTCAGGTCATCGTCCCAGGGTCCTGGGATCAAGCCCTACATCAGGCTCCTTCCTCGGTGGGGAGTCTGCTTCTCCCTCTCCCTCTGCCCCTTCCTCCCCTTCACTTCTGTTCTCTGTCTCAGATAAGTAGATTAAATCTTAAAAAAAATAAATAAGTGATATTTTTCTGTGATTCCCCTCATATATTGGCTTTCTGCCTAAGGGCCACTCTAAAAAGGAGTTGGACAATAAAGCTGAGGAACACTCACACTGGCGACAGTGTTATCTCAAACCATCAGGACCACCATCTCAGGAATCTCTTCTTTTTTATCTTTTCCTCTTAATCTCAGACATGTTTATGGAAAACTGATTCCAAATGGTCCAAATCCAAACCCTGGATGAGAAGAGAGATGAGAAACAGAATATCTAGAAGGGATTTATCCGGGATTTAGAGATGCTGAAGTTAGGAGTTACTGTGCAAAGCTTTTTATTAAATATCTCAAGTAACTTGATTAAGTAAAAAATTGATTAAGCAATGAAATTACTTCTGTGGTCACTTCCCCCTTCTATGACTCCCTGATTATAAGGAATGGAAACATGGACTGCAGTCCAGTTCATAGACAATTACCTTTCCCATCAGTGGGAGTTCATTACTGGCTAAAATCTGAGTAGTGCCTACGAAACAGTTGAATATGGAAAAGTCATTTTGCATCCTTTTAATCAAGCATAGCACATATTACAGCTATCTATAGCAAACAGAACGAGCTTTAAGGAAGTTCCTTCATATCACATTTAGGGACAATTAATCCCCAATAGACTAGTTGATACTGTGCACTGCCAGGCCAGTACAACCATTCCAGAGATTTTCATTAAACCTTTACTGGGATGAGAGGTGGGGAGAACAGTCTGGGTGGAGTTTATCTTTTTGAAATATTGTGAATTCCTATTTGACCTAGTCTGATGCTTTGCTATACTTTAGGGGGTCTTTCACTTGATCTTCACGCCAAATCCATCCACTGTGTAGTATTTTAGTTATCTTTGCCCCATTGCACACTGGAGAAATGTGTGCAGAATCTTGGGCAAACTACTATACCAGGATTTGTAGCATTTGTGCCGTGGGTTACATCTTAAAGTGGTTTTGCAGGCAAAGCATCATATTGGGATGCTTCATGTGAAGCAAATAATAAGGAGGACTCATGAATCTATAAGTAATAAATTCTATATAAAATTAAATTGAAGAATGCTAAATTTTATGATAATGTGCTAAATTGTTTACTACTTGTATACAGACAATATTGCAACATTGGTGAAGAAGAATATTTCGCATAGCCAAGTTGAAGCAGAAGTCTTAAGATTTAAGGGTTATGCTTTCTGATGTTAAATAACCTCTTGTGATCTAGACAGCAACTTACTGAAGAACTTAATAGAAAAAGTTCCTTAATAAATACTGTTAAATAATCCTTAACTTTTAATCCCCAGAATTCATGTTTATCTAACAGATAAGTGCAGGGAAAGCTCACCTTAATTTAAGGGATTTTTTTGCTTTTTGGGTGTTTTGTCTTGTTTTGTTTGTGCTCATAGATATATTAAGTGGGAAAACAGTGTCACTTTTCAATTGATTCAAATAAAGATTAGTTTTTCTTAAAGGAGTTATCCATTTCAGGAAAAAATTTTGATACTAAAATTAATCATAAATCTCTTCTTTCTACCTTACAATACAATTTGAGAATAAAAAGTAACTTAATATATGTTTACCATTAAACATATATATTTAACATATTAAGTAGAAAAAAGATATATACATATATGTATGTATACATAACATATCAAGCTCTGTTGCATTTTTTTCTTTATACTTGACACTGTTGTTCCAATTCTGTTAGACACAAACTGTCTTTCTTGAATCTTTTGATTTTGTGTTTCTTTATGATCTCTCTTTGTGGAATTAAATCTTTATCCTAACGGAACAATTCTTCAGCTGTTCTCTAAAGATCTCACTGAAATTGATTCAACAAGGACTATCACAAGTTTGTAGATGGCTGGTCACAGTAGCATCTAGAGTATGCTTCTAAAGGAACCTACAGATAGTTCCCAAAAGCCTCTCGTTTTCCTAAGAGGATGCAATATATCTTAACCATTCCCTATGAATATAATTTAGAGGGAAGAACCTCAACTGAGTTAACCATTATATTATTAAAATAACCGAGTTAGCAGTTCAAGAAATATAAATCCTTTTAGTAAGGGATATTAATGACCTTTATTTTATTTCTTGACTCTATATAGCTTAGTAAAGTTGATAAAATACTATTTCTCCTAGTAGATCAATATTCCCTTGGTTATATCTTGTCACAAGCAGAGAACACAGAAGACAATGTTTGCCCATCTCTGTTCCTCTGTGCTATCAAAATCTAGTAAGTGAAGTCATATCAACAATTATAAATCATGGTATTCCAACATTCAACTGGTTTTGACTTGCCAAATCAGCAATTTCAACTTAATAATTTCTAAATGAAATGTGACCTAAGTCTCAAATTTTTGCTTTATTAAGATCACTTCATGCTATCATCAAAAAGAACTTGCCTTAAAAACCAGTGGATTAAGGATGCATGTTCCTGCCCCAAGGCTCCCTAAGTAAGCTCCCAAAAGTAAGTGAATTATCTGTAATCCAAGTACAGCACCCTTCACTGCTGTGTCCAAAGCTGAGAGACCTGATTCAGTTGGAGATATTAAGTGGAGTGATATAAATATCATGTAACAATATTCTGGAGGACATTAACAGAATAACCAACTTGACCCTAATTACACAATATAATTAAAATATCATTTAATAAACTAAAATTAAAATATTGTCCCAAGAGAGTTACAATGGAAGAAAGAAGATCGTAACCACAGATCGTTTAACAACAAATAGTTTACATAGGACACAACTTCATCTTAAGAGTCAAAAGGATGAGCCCTTCACCTGAGTGATACCCTTAGAGGCCCATGAAAATCACATCATTTAATTTTTCTCTACCCAAAACATCCAGCCAAGCAGAAACCGGTGTACTTACTTAAGTTCACATCTATTCTTTCTGAATTTTTTTTTTAAAGATTTTATTTATTTATTTGAGAGAGAATGAGAGTGAGAGAGAACATGAGCAAGGAGAAGATCAGAGAGAGAAGCAGACTCCCCGTGGAACTGGGAGCCCTATGCGGGACTTGATCCCGGGACTCCGGGATCATGACCTGAGCAGAAGGCAGTCGTCCAACCAACTGGGCCACCCAGGCGTCCCTCTTTCTGAATTTTTAACATGTTTTATTTAATTTAAATTAATGTGGTTTGCCCTGGCACTCTTGACTTGTATTCTCAGTACATATTTGTCTATTCATTGTCTTTTCCTGGACTAGGCTGTTCATGCCCAGTGACTAACACATTTCATTGCTACATATTTCTGGAAGAAGAGTCTATATTCAAAATTCCTTTAGCAATGTTGTCAGCATAATGAATAATTGGAGAGATTATCAAACAGTGTCTTTTGGCATATATTATTATTTTATTATTATTTAAGGCTTTTTTTAGATATTGGTAAAGCACATTATGTTTTTATATTCAAAATCTGGAAGCCATACATTTGTTTTCAATTTTGTCTTTTAAGTTCCAATTAGTACTAAAGTGACCTACCTTTACACTATTTTTTTGTTCTTTTTTTTTTAAATCTAAGACTATTTTGTTGTTTGAGACCATGTAACACATAAACCCACCCCCTACACACACATACATAAAAGAGATAACATTTTCATTATTTGTAGATATTATTTTACTATTTGTCTTATTTCATTATTTGTCTAAATACTCAGTACAAGAAAGTAATTTTTTTTAGGCTTTTATTTATTTATGACAGAGAGAAATAGCAAGAGAGGGAACACAGGCATGGGGAAGCTTGAGAGGGAGAAGCAGGCTCCTTGATAAGCAGGGAAGCTCATATGGGGCTCAATCCCAGGACCAGGGATCATGACCTGAGCAAAAGGCAGCAGCTTAACCTACTGAGCCACCCACATACCCCAGAAAGTAAAGTTTTATGAAAAGGTACAAGCATTCTTTAAAGTGGCCAGATTCAGTGTCATCATATAAAAATTAGAAATTTTCCAAAAATCTACTAATTATCAATTAGAAAATATAATGGAAGGGGGGAAACCCTATTTGCAAAGCAATAAAAAACAGAAAATGAGAAATAATCCTAATGAGAAAAGGAGTCCAAGACACAAAAGGTTATAAAATTTTCTTGTATACATCTAGAAAAGATATGAGGAATAGAAGTGGGTACAAATATTATGGCTGAGAAAACTAAATATCAGACAAAAGTCACTTCTCCCAACTGAATTCATGAGTTTTATGCAATCTTAAATCCCAATCAGAATTTTTCTAAGCTGCTTGCTTGGCAAATAATTTTAGGTGTATCTGTAATTAGATGAACAAATAAATATAGTAAAAAAATGTTGCAAGTAAGTACAGTGAGTGAGGACATGACCTACCACATATCTAAATAAAGCTCCAAGAATTAAACAATTAAAAAATGAATTGACAGATGAACAATAAACCAAGGTGAATGTAAGGATTAGATGATGATAAAGGTAGCAAGTGAGTAGAAAAAAGTATGGACTACATTAACAAATTGTAATGAGGTAATTAACATTTCATTTGAGAAATAAGAATACATTTAATTCAACCATACTCAAATGAAAGTCCAGTTATTTTAGAAGTTAAATATCCTACAGCAAAACTATAATAGTATAAGAAAAAGACACAGAAAAGTATATTTATAATCTTGAGATAAAGAAGGTCTTTTAAAGTTACAACCAAATCTAAGAAATCATGATGAAAAACAAAAATCACTAATAAATTGTACAGTAAAAACTTAAAAGTTATGTAAGAAAAATGACACCATTCAAAAAATATTAACTCATAAGTGAGAGATCAAAAACTCTTTAGAATGTGTCTAAAAGACAATAATAAATGTCAAAAAATAAAAGCTGCAAATCACTAAGCAAAAAAAATAACCCAATGGAAAAGGGTAATGTACATGCAACAATTAGGTTTTGCTCCAATTTCAGACAGATTATCTCAAGTCTAGTGGATTCCAATTAGGTATGTAATGGATATATATAAATATGTTAGAATCAATTACATATAATTATATATTATATATGTTAACATCATCCTAGGTTTAACAGCTGCTTAAGATAACTCTAAATTCCATAGTCAATTAAATTCATAACAAATTCTACTTAAGACTTTGTAACCATGAGGTGCCTAGGAGCCTCAGGTGGTTAAGTGCCCAACTTGATTTGAGCTCAGGCCATGGTCTCAGAATCACGATATCGAGCCCGGCATTGGCCTCTGTCTCGTGCAGAGTCTGTTTGTCCCTCTTCCTGTGCTCCTCTCCCAGCTCGCTTTCTTTCTTTCACACACACAAATAAATAAATAAAATCTTAAAAAAAAAATACTTTGCAACCAAAACTGTCAGCTCAGTCAGCAATAAACAATATCTAAAAATAAATATTTATAGAAAATCTGTTGAACACAAGCATGGGTCCTTTCCATGGACTTGCAGTGGACACTCACAAGCCAGACATAGAATCTTGGAACTGAGTCAAGGCTAACAAGAGCATTAAGGAGTCAAGAAATGAGACAGTCAGCTTGAATATTTACCCCTCTGCCTTCTACTCTCAGTGGATATCTTCAGGGTGAAATTTCTGAATATAATTCATTTGCCTCCATGTTCCTATTGGCCAATCAATCAACAAATGATGAAAGACTTACTATGTGCCAAGCATATGTTTACTACAGGACAGGAACACAGATGTAACAAAGTAGACCCAATTCCTGTTCTCTGAAACTTACAAATTAGTGGGGAGGATGAGCAGTAAAGAAATTATAAATGTTACAGGCACAGTAAAGGAGCACCACAGAAACGTGAATCAACAGCACCTGATCTAGTCATTTGGGAAAAGAAAGAATCCTGGTTTTAGTCAAACAAAATTCCCCCAAATATTTAGCTGTACCAACACAAATAATGATCACACCATAGTTAGTTCATTGTGTATAGTTCTCAGAATCTGGCTGTTTCTAATTTTCCCCTAAAGTTCATCATTTTGCATAAAAATGCTCGAGGGGGAGCATTTCTTTGAACTGACTTTTAGGCTCTCTTATTCAAGAATGAAGTCTGAAAATTCTTGAGATGCCATGTTGACCACCCAGTTCGGCAAATATCTCTCCTTGACAGATTAGAGCTCAGATCTGACACCAAAAACCTTTCCGGCTATCTGTCTTCCGCAACTCTACAGAAAGACCTTTAGATCAACTTCTTAGTTTTCTTTCTTTCCAACTCTTAACATTTGTGTGTTTGCTTTACGCATGAATAATACAAACTTGGTAAAACATCTCCTCTGGTAGGTACTTTTGGAACTCTCTAGCACAAACAGGATTAATCCCAGCTGACAATTACAACAGTGAGTTAATTTCTCAGAATATCATGTGAAGAGGTGATGGAAACTGAAAGAAATAAATCAAAATTAACAAAAAAGGAAAATACAAAATTAACAAAAATTGTTTAAAAATTAATAAAAAAGGAAATAAAGCTTAAAGTGCAAGTAATTTGCCAAAGACACTGAATTGTATTAATGATCAATGCAATGGTGTTGGGTAATCCAAATTGCATTTTAAAAACATAAGGTCTAGATGCCCAATCACCATGGGATTTTTAAGACTCATGTGGAGGTGCCTGGGTGGCTCAGTGTGTTAAAGCCTCTGCCTTTGGCTCAGGTCATGATCTCAGGGTCCCGAAATTGAGCTCTCTGCTCAGCAGGGAGCCTGCTTCCCTCTCACTCTGCCTGCCTCTCTGCCTACTTGTGATCTCTGTCTGTCAAATAAATAAATAAATAATTTTTACAAAAATACATTTAAAAAAAAAACTCATCTGATTAAGTTGCCTGAAACAGGGGCGCCTGGGTGGCTCAGTGGTTAAGCCTCTGCCTTCGGCTCAGGTCATCGTCTCAGGATCCTGGGATCGAGCTCCGCATCGGGCTCTCTGCTCAGCGGGGAGCCTGCTTCCCTTCCTCTCTCTCTCTGCCTGTCTCTCTGCCTACTTGTGATCTCTGTCTGTCAAATAAATAAAATTTAAAAAAAAAAAAGTTGCCTGAAACAGGATAGAGGAGAAAGTTAATATACTTATTTAATTACTTTTTCTGAGTCAGCCCTACAGCTAAAACCAAATCACTCCAACATATGCACCAGAGTCTCATTTTAGATTCTTACTATATGTGTGTAATATACGAAGGTCTCTGGCAATCTTTGATAATCTCATTTAATTATTCAACAACCACTCATTTGTCATAATTTTTAAAAAACACTTTGTTTGCCCCATTCTAACATCATCTCTTATTTAAAATAATCAGGGGGTAAGGGAATGAGTTAGAAATCAATCCTTTGGAACCTAGTAAGTACAAAGGTTTGTCCAGCTTTCATTTCTTTAAATTTGTATTTAATCCATTGCTAAATTCAGACGCACACTAAGTAAGTAAGTGAGTAAGTGAGCAAAGAAGCCAGGTCCAAAAGAATTCTGATCCAGAGGCACGAGGAGCACTCTTCTCTTTCCAAGACAGGAGAGGCAGGGGTGGTGACAAGAGTTGGTGTTTGCGGCACTATCCAGGATTAGCATTGACCTCTATTGTCCTTTCACAACAAGAGAAATATTCCTGCCAGCCCGTCCCGGATGGAAGTTTGGCTGTGGTTGTCACCCGCCCATTCCTCATGTCTGACTCTCCGGCTATTCTGGCAATTCTATGAATTACCCAACATCCTTTTAATAAAATACTTTCTGTTTAAACCAGCCAAAGTTAGTTTCTATTTCTAGCCACAAAGTAACCAGCATAAAACAGGGAGATTTATTGGGCTCTTAGACCATGAGTGTACTATTTCCTGGATGGTCCACTAAATTTATAACTTATATATGTTTCTTCAGAACCCAAAGAAACTGGTAAAATGGGGCTAGATTCATTAGATTGAATAGATTGGTCTCATTCTAACACCAGATTTCAGGTTGTCATAGGAATTCCATTTAATAAACCTGGAATAATCCCTGAACTTAAACCCAGTAATAAACAAGGACCCCTTTGGGGCTATTATATACCTGGGTTGAGTTGGAAACTTCTTGGAATTGGGTATAGTTCAGTCCAGATTCAGTAGATCTTCTACAAGCAAACCAGTATCAAAGGAAGATTGAGGTCTTTGGTACTCTGACTAGTTTTTCATAGCTTGATTTTTCTTAAATTTCTGCTAAAACAAAAATGGTACCTGGAATGAACGCTCATGACATTCTTATTTTGCCCAGTACTGACTGACATGAACTGGGGAAACTTAGGCGTCTCTCAAAGTATCTCATTTAAATTAAGAAAATTTTGATACAGGGATGCCTGGGTGGCTCAGTGGGTTAAGCCTCTGCCTTCAGCTCAGGTCAAGATCTCAGGATCCTGGGATCAAATCCCGCATTGGGCTCTCTGCTCAGCAGGGAGCCTGCTTCCCCCTCTTCTCTCTCTCTCTCTCTGCCTGGTTCTCTGCCTACTTGTGATCTCTCTCTGTCCATGAATAAATAAAAAAATCTTAAAAAAAAAAAAAAGGAAATTTTGATACAAAAGTCTAAAATTATTCTCCTGCTTCAGTTAATAATACACTCAGTTATGAGTAGCAGAAAACCAAACCACCATGGCTTAAATAAGAAGTTGAATATTAGATACACCAACAAAGAGTCTAGACTCGTCCACTCACCTCAACAATGCCATTAGGAACCAGGATCCTGCCAGGTTCCTGCTTCCCATTCTTAGTATGTGGGTCTTTCTCCCTATGGCCATGGTTGCAAGACTCCCCACACTTCTAAATATCACTATTATAGTCAAAGGAGGAAGAACATGCGGAGCGGGGGTGGGGGGGGCAAGGCAAAAGCCACTTCCTGGGAAAAATTTGTTTTTTAATATGAAAAATGAAACTCTCCTAGGGAACTTCTCTTTCTGTTATTATTGAGAACTATGTTCATGATCACATTTAGCTGTAAGGAAAGCTGGAAATTCAAAATTTGCTGCCAGCACCAGGGTGCTGAAAGACAAGAAATGAAGGGGTTCAAGTGAGTGTTAAATGAGTCAATCTATAGTGTCTTCCACGTCTTGTGACAGTTTTCTGCCATATGGACCCAATGATTCCAAGGCCTTAATGGAAATGTGACCATAGTTTTGGTTTGTGTTTGTTATTATTTCTTTAGCCTATAAAGACACAAAGTAAATCATAGTTTTCATTTTGAAACACATAATCATCGACATTCTTCTTTAGCAAATTGCTTGTTTTATTTTAGATAATTGTCTGCTTTAGCTATCTATTGTTACATAGTGAATTGCACCAAAGTTAGCCTCTCAAAACAGCAAACACTTACTAGCCCACGGTTTCTGTGAATCAGGAGTCCAGGTGTGGGGCTCAGTTGACTCTCTCCCTCAAGGTCTCTCTCACAAGGTGCCGGTCAGCCTTTGTCAGCAGCACCACAGTCTTGTCTAAAGATTCAGCTCCACTCGGGGAGGATTAGCTTTTAGGCTCACTCACATCTTTGCTGGCAGAATTCTGTTTCTCTCTGGATGTTGCCAAAGGCCTCCTTTGGTTCCTTGCCACACGGGCCTTTCCATCGTGCTGCTCTCAGCCTAACACCTGGTTCCCCTCAGAGGAAGCCAGCAAGAGGCTGAAAGAGAAGGGATGCATGATTAAAACCACAGTTTCTTTGTAATCCCCTCTTACAGTGATATCCCATAACCTGTGCCGTATTCTGTGCATTAGAAGACAGACGCTAGGTTCAGTGCACACCCACCAGGAAAGAATTATGTGAAGGCATGAATACCAGGAGGCAGGGTTTCTTGGAGAGCCATCTTGGAGGTTGCCTACCGCATTGCCTGTATAACTTGGCGACCAACTGGGTGTTTTATGACACTTTGACTTGGGCACTACTCTGAGCAACTCAGATTATAACTTGGATGAAATGTGAAGAATCTGGTATTCTCGTTGGAAGCTGATTTAAGAAAATATTTTCCTAAATCCAAAGCTCAGTTAGATTTTACTCAAAAAATTCTTTGAAACGCTACTAACTAGATTCACTTTAGTCCTTGCTCCAATTTCTGAACTATAGGAAAGATTGGGTCCTTTATTATGCTAACTCCTGAAAACTTATAGAAATGTGACTGTGAATAATCTTATTTTTTATTATATTTTCAAGTTTGGCATTAAAAAATGCTGTTGATTTGAGATGTCTGTCCTGTATTATAACAATTTTGTTGTTTTATCACTTCCAAATTTCTCCGTTGCTTTTGCTTGGTTTTCTATTTAGAGAGTCCTAATCATCTGC